>NC_137066.1:6273973-6431184 GCF_032717465.1 Coenobita brevimanus
CCCTCTCTGTGTTGTTGTGTCAGGCGTTTCTTCATTGCTGGAATTCTATGGTGTATACCAGCGTCACGCAGCCTTCGCCTGACAGTCAGCGCAGACACATCTAACTGAAGACTGTCCCTTATGGGCACCGCGTTCGTAAGGGGAGTTGGCTCTGCTGCCGCGACAATAACAGAATCTTCAGCCTGGGTGGTTCTTCGAGGGGCTCCCGTCCTTTCTAACATGCACGTATTCTATTCTATCTATCTATTGCCAGACGCCTCAATTCCTTTTGGGGTGGCCACAAACAAATCGCTCCACGTCACCCTGTCCCTCGCCATTTCACTGCCCTGCTCCCAACTCACCCCCCTCTCTCATATACCTCTCCACCCCATTCCTCCATCTCATCCTCGGCCTCCCCCTCCCTCTCCCCCCTTCCACCTCACTCACATACACTCTCTTCGTCAGTCTTTCACCCTCCATCCTCTCCACATGGCCAAACCATCTCAGTGTATGAAAGTATTCGCTATTAGTAAATATGGCGCTAATAAAAATCAATGCCGAAAATCTAGTTTGGAATAACATTACGAGTATGCATACTTGTGTTTAAATAAATTATATATGAAAATATTGTTACAAGGGCAACTGTTGTACTAAACAAATTGCTGCCTATAAAGCTTGTGGCAAAGCGAGACTAAATGCACCTCAAGGCCAGATATCCTAGTTTCACCCCATCACTGCACGGGACAGCCCTGCAGAGGCGATTGCTTGACCGTAGTTCATGGCTCTGCTTGGCCAGACAGACCAGGGTTACACAACAACAACAACAGCTATACATCAAGAGATGGGAATTGAAGTCTCGTTCTTAGAATGACTAGGACTGATTTGTATGTGACCGCCATAAATCAAAACTCTGTCAGTTCCTTCCAAAGAAACGTGAACACACAAATATCCATTCCGCTGAGATGCCTGGACACACTGTGTTTGAAATAATGGGGCACCGTGCATTGGAAGAAGACATGCTGAGACATTCCAAAAAATAAAGTCGTATACAAGAAAGACAGATTACTAGTTAACAGTTGCATTGCAGAGTGGGTGGGAGGATGGGGCAAGGCTGGTGCCTTGTTTCAGTCATAATGGGGGAGAGATGCAAGCAGAGAATTCAGATGAACATTGGTGTGTGTGTGGAGAGAGAGAGAGAGAGAGAGAGAGAGAGACGGACGGTTATGAAGTTATGAAGGGGAAACATCATGTAGGCTACTTCATCATAAAACATATGATTTCCATTATTCCTTAGACTCCACCAATCGTCTTCGTCTGGTTTTGAGTATGAATATGAGTTTTAACTGTTCTGATATTTCTTAAATGTTTGAATACCTTGACTGCATACAAATTATTTTTAGCCGCTTGGATTTTCTTTGAAGCGGTAGAACAGGTCATAGATACTGAGCTAAGATGGTTAGCTGAAATAAAGCCCGTGTCTAGGGATTAAGACATGTGATAATTCACTAGCTCGCCTAATCACACTGATTCATAGCCGAACTTCTTATATTCTGTTATGTGCATTTCTGCTATTAGTACTGTATTATATTTTTTAAGGCACGCGAATATAAACATAATTTCATCATTTAATCGGCAGTAAGATTGACTGATACCTACGAGTATGAAAATAAAATTCTTATTTCATTTAACAGTCGTGAGCGAATGACACTGCTTTGATACTAGCTAAACTCTGGTTGCTCGTGGGAGGTTCGAAACAGTAACCTGTCGTCTGAGAAGGAGGGGCCGAGACTAGCGCCTTCCACATTGGGTGTAGTACGAATTTCTGAACGGAGCTGTACAGTAGGGTTATGACAAAAAGTTATTTTCCCTAATTTTAAAAACCCTGCTATGCTGGGTGATGAACTTTAATGTATAAATCATAAATATGATGTTGGTTTTGCATTTGCCTTAAATAAGTGTCCCCACACAAACATTTTCCATTGGGCTAAATCTGCACATTTTTTACAATCTGTGCTGTTCAGTCAAGACCGATATATTTCTACTATATTTGTGTTTGCAGGGTACCTACCTAGTGTTTTTTTGAGACGGCAATACCATGGCATACTTCAAATCTACTTATTCTGTCGGGAAGAACGTGCAGAAACGGGGTGCAAACCTGTCAAAGTCAAATTATACGACGCGGCGTAATCTACCCGGGATAGGAAGTTTGACTATGTCAGAATGCCTTCAAATATTGGGAAGGTACCATGTGTTATTAGAAGAGGATAAACTGAAGAAAAGCAGGATTCAGCAAACATATGGAGAACTAATCCGGTTATGGCAAAAGTTTAGTTTTCCTGCATTGAGTCAACAAGTGATTAAATCACTGCTGAAAAAACTGATTAGTGAATATGGAAGCTACCAAAGAAGACCAAAAAAAGTATTTCAAAACGAGTTGAAAAATCTTTTTGACATAACCAAAGTTGATGGAGAGTGGCTTTGCCGGGAACATAGGGAACTGTATCATAAACAAGCTACATCTGGTGGTAAAGTCGATACACTGCACATAAAATTGCAGCATTAGCCACAATCCATCCATCAAAGAGGTGAAAACACTGTGAAACAAGTGATTCTCCATTAACGCAGCAAGCTGTTACATCATATGAGATTGAAACTGAAGATACTACTTCAAGTGTCTCCATAAGTGATACAGAAAACAGTACCAATGAAGAAATCCCAAGTACAAGGAGGACGCCATCTTCAACATACTTTGCAACGAAATTGGTAACAGGTCATTCGTTGTCAAGCAACAAAACGTCTAGTGTGAGCTCAACTCTCGGTAATGAAGGCATCCCTGTTTCCACACGTACACAATCTGGTGTGTGGGGTGGCGTTGTCAGGGCTGGAGAAAAACAGAAGGAAAAAAATCAAATCGCCACTACAAGAAGAGAAAAACTATTGTTTGCATTTTGATGGAAAAAACTATCTAATAAAGAGTACCAGGTAGTCTGCCTTCAAAGCAAAACTAGGAAGATCAGTTTGGGAATCATAAAATGTAGTAGCGAATCAACTCAGGATATTTTCAATGGCCTTTAGAAAGTTCTAGATGGAATGATGTCTGGTCAAGTATTAAAATGATCATTTGTGGTACAACGGCTGTAAACACAGGACATATGAATGGTGCTGTGGTTAGGATACAGAAGAAAATGACTGAAAAGGGTTTGGACAAACCACAATATATTGGATGTCAGCATCATACGCTGGACAGGATCATGAAGCATGTGTTGAACTTGTTTGTAATAAATGTTTCCACTATGTCAAATCTGAGTTACGAGTTTGATGAGGAACTGACTGAAAAGTTTTTTGAAGCAGGGAAGAAAATGGAAATGTGTGAAAATCCGGGATGGAGAGATGACTTCAAATTCCTGATAGAATTATGCAAAGTACTCCAATTCTACAGGAAACAAGGGGCATTTCCAGAAATCAAATGGAGGAAACTACCATCATTACATAGCACTCACTGGAATTCAAGGGCAATTTACACCCTAATCGCGTTTTTTCTGCTTCAAAACTGGAGAGGCACATTGGAGATACCAGCACGCTTTATTGCCTATGGATGGCAGGAGGCGTGGTTTTCTGATCAGAAATTCAAAGAGATGTACTATGAAAACCTACTGACCAGCGATAAAGAACACAAGTGCCCTAGGGCACTGAAGTGCCTTGAAACCCACTGGAGCAAGGAAAGATCTGCTCTGAACATACCACGAACCAACATCATTGCTGAAAGGGCAGTACAATTGATGGAGGAGTTGAGTGGAAAGTGCAAGAAAGACATATACTTAGATGCGAAGTTTGTGGCAACAAATCCATTGTAATTATGTAATGCACCTCCTACGTTTTATGATTTTTGTGTTTTTTGCAAAATAATTGGACTTGGTGTGCAGGATTTTTTGATGGAATTAAGCAAAATGACTATTACATATGTGTTATGTACCAAAATGCTCATCGATTCGCTTCAGGCTAATTATTTTTTTTTCTAGTCATAACCCTAACGTACAGTGCATACTCTGGTATATACTGCATACAATAATATACAGTGATGTATTTGCAGCACAAAGAACTACAGGTAATTACATACATATTTCCCTAAACGCATATAACAGAATACCTCAAACAAGCAACAAGCATACTTTCAAACATGCACAACAAATGAGGAAATGTAATACGTCAATACTACAAAAAAAAATAACAAAAAAAAACATATACTATACCCCACTCACTCTCACTTCCACTCCACAAACTCTCTGAATCACTAACTTATTGATTCATCCACATTTCCTACTCAACTCATTTGAGTTCTACTTTGCTCCGCTCAAGTCTTTCCAATCGACCATGCAGTACTCTGTTTTACTGTAGGATACTCTATTCTATTACAATAAACTGCACAGTACTATACTCCACTCGCTTTCCATTCCATTCAATCAGTTCGCCATCTCATCACTCCACTCACTTTTCACTTTTCACCCCACTCACTCATTTGCCTTCTTGACTAGCCTCTGTATATCTTCCTCTCACTCCCTTTTCAGTTCAGTTTCCACCCCACTACACTCCACTGTCATCTCCACACACCGACCTACAATAATTGTGGATTCCACATCGACATTTACTGGATTCGACCTAGAGCAGTCTCCTGTAAATCTTTCATTGCGATAAATCTTTATTGATTTAATTAATGATTTTGCACATGTTTGGAGACATACTAATACTGATGGATATACGGTTGGCCACACATGAAACTGGGGCAGTGTCCGTGTGAAATGGTCTAACTATAATTTCCGACGTTCACACAACACAGTTAGTATGCCATTTCAGACAATATTTGATACTTCTCTTCCTTCGGAACAAGAAATATATGAAACTGTCATGGTTGTCAACAGTACCAAATGCTAGACATCTGAAACACATTGATGCTGTCCCAGGTTCATATTTTGCCAAATGTACATATCGTTTTCATTAACTCATCTACTGTAGGTCTCCCGATATATAGGAAAAAATAAATAAAAGAAGAGACATCTTTGTGTCCTAGTCCAAACTCATTTTATATATGATTCAGGTTAAAGAAAGCAATTTCTTTTGTCCAGGCATCAGATCTCGCCTTCTCTTTTTTCCCCTGCTCGTCCTCCTGCCTTAACTTGTCAGATATCACCTAGATCAGCCCACAGTTATGCCACCTTTCCTCCCTCTTCTCCTTTGTCAGACTTTTACTCCCCCCCCCCTCCCAGTCCCTTCCCTTTTGTACAGTATCCCTTCTCACTTGCCAATCCTCATCTCATCCCTGAACTAACGCTCAGTCATGTTCAGTTGCGTTCAGGAGAAACGAGACACGTCAACTCGTTTAGTGTAGTATGGTATCCAGTGGTGGTAAGATTTGGAACTATAGTCGCTGCACGCAACTCGGGTTGTTATTATCGTGCCCTGGCAACCTATCCCTCAACAGTGCGTCTGATGTCGTGTATAATATGAGACTCATGTGATTCGTGCATAATATGTACTGTATAATAATATTCGTGTATAATATATTCGTGCATAATAATATGATTCGTGTATAATATGATACGAAATTAGACGTACTTTTGAATGGTAAGTTGCCAGAGTACGATAATGATAACCTCAGAGTCGTGAGCCGCGTAGATAATTCCCTCATTTGTTGGAGCATTGATGACCAGTGCACCAGGCAGTAAGGGAAACGGTTTCACATCTCACCAATAGACTCTGCCGCAGATAATATGAGCAGATGTGTATCGGCTTAGCACACCTAATCTCTTGGAAGCAGATTTTACAGAGAGGTAATCTGATCTTTCCATGATAAATCCCGAGAAAATGAAACCCCGAGCATATTAAAAGGTGATACAGGACTGAGTTGGATATTGATATTAATTAGTGGTTGCTCCTGGGAAAGAATTTGAGGGGTCAAAAGATGTAAGAACTGAGTTTTTTTTTTTTTTTTTTTTGGGGGGGGGGGGGGAGGGGTGGAAACTAAAGCATTAAGATTACTTTTATCCCAGAGATATGAGCCAAGTCAAACTCTAGGTGTGCCATCGCTTCATCCCTTGTTTGTGGAAGTAACTGCTGAGATGAATGCTGTGAGAAGCGAATGGAAAGGTCAAGGGTGGAATCATCAGTTTATGAGCGGATAGTGTTAGATGTACAGCTTAGAATGTCATTGATGAATAGAAGGAAGAGCATTGGTGATAGGACAGAACCCTGAGGAACACCACTATTTCTAGCTCTAAAAAAGAATGGTGGCTGTCTGCAACAGCAGCTATATAACGATCAGAATGGAAGCTACAGATGAAGGCACAGATAGAAAGATAGAAGCCATAAAAGGGCTGTTTAGAAGTTAAAGATTTATGTCAGACTTGATCGAATGTGTTTCTTATATCAAGTGCTACGGCAAAGCTTTCGCCGAAGTCCCGAAAGAAGGATGCCCAGGAGTGTGAAAGGTAGGTGAGAAGATCGCCAGGGGAGCGTCCCTGGCGGAATCCATACTGACGATCAGAAAGAAGGTTATGATAGGAAAGGAGCTACAGAATTTGATTATTTAAACAAAAATCAAACCCTTTAGAAATGCAGCATGTCAATGCAACTGTACCTTCTTTGGGACCGGGTGAGAGCAAACTTCCAACAAGAAGGAAAAGTAGAATGACAGACAAAGGGAGAAGATTTTTCCTAGAAAGGGTGTACGTACAGAAGCACACTTCTTAAGGACAGCAGGCGGGACCCCATCAGGCCCATATGCCTTGTTAGTATTGACGCCAGTGATGACAGAAACCATATCATTTGAAGACATTTTAATGTAACTCATGGGGAAGTCAAAGAGGGGAAGTGATGAAGGAACAGCACTGGAATCTTCTAAGGTAGAACTGTAGGAGAAAGTCAGGGAAGAGTTCTGTTTTATCATTAGAAGATACATCTACAGAGCCATCAGGGCGGGAAAGAGGAGGGAAGGATGATGAAGTAAAGTTGTTAGAAAGATATCTGACAAAGTGCCAGAAGGAGTGGGAAGAATTTAAGTTGGAGACATCACAGCATTTAGTACAAATGAAATTATTTTTGGAACATCGAATAGAAGTCTTAGCACAACTGCCGGCAGAGACATTTAAAAGAATGAGATTTATTGGTAGGTTGGCTCCGGTACCTTTTGTAGGCCTTCTCATTATCGTAGACAACATGAGAACAAGCGAAATTATTATTATTATTATTATTATTATTATTTTGCACAAGATTATAGAACGAAATGTATGTTTCCATGCCCGAGAGAATAAACTCCGCAATGAATCAGGAACACTCAGATGGTTCTCGGCAATGGAAGCAATAATCTTTCCCGGGGAAATTTGAAGAGGTATTTCCTGGGGGCCTCCCAATCAGCAGCTCCAAAGTGCCACAGCCGCCGCTAATTGGGAAGGTCCACAGGCCTTACTGGAGCGATAGGCCTGGTTAATTAGTCTGTTGTCATTTATATACAAGCTATTCACAAAGGTCCTCACCAGCACAATTTCAGACTTGCAAGAATCTAACCGGATGAGGAACAAGCAGCCTTTCGTAGTGGATTTTTAGTCACCGACCACATACATTCAATAAATAAAGAAACTGAGAAGACCAATGAGAACAGGAAACCATTGTGTGTGGCGTTCGTTGAATGCGGAAATGCCTTCGACTCAGTGAAAAATAAAAAGAGGCATTGATGCAATTCGTGGACAAAGTGTAAATTATATCTACTGTAGAATACTGAACGACATATACAGAGACGGAGCAGCGATATTAAGCTCCATTCAGACACTGGAAAATCGGATTAAAAATGTGTAAGACAGGGCGATACGATCTTATCAAAATTGTTTACTTTATGTTTAGAAGAACCTGTAAAGCTTAACTGGAGTAAAAAAGGGAAAAAAGTAGGATCTGAATATCTGAGTCACATTAGGTTCACAGATGACGTAGTTCTCTTAACTGACTCAAGTGGACAACTGCAACAGTTGATAGAAGACCTAAACAGAGAAAACCTTAGCTTAGGACTGAAGATGAATAAGAAAATGACAAAAATCATGTTTAATAATCAGGTTCATACTAAGGAAATAAGAATTCAAAACGAAATTTTAGAACTGATTAATGAATTTGTATATCAAGGGCAACTAACCGGTTATTCGAAACAGAAGAAAGCAGTCGAATAAAGCTGGGTTGGATCGCCTTTGGCAGACAAAGTAGCATATTGAAGAGGTCCTCACCACTGTGTGTTTTAATCAGTGCATTTTCCCTGTAATGACTTACGGCTCATAAACATGGACAATGACGGAACCCCTGAAAGAAAAAGTCAAGAAGTGCCCAGAGAGTTATGGAAAGATCGATACTAGGAAACACTTTCAAAAATACGAAATAATCAGATAAGCTAGGAGACGAACCGGAGTAGAGGACTTAATAAAATAAATAAAAAAGAAGAAATGACAGTGGGCTACTCATATTAGTAGAGGACATGACAACAGATGGTCAAGGTAAACAACAGACTGAGTAATAACTTATTCAAAAAGGCCAAGTGCAAGTACAGCATCTAGGTGATGTAATGATGTAAAAAAAAAAAATGCATCGCGACATACTAGGTCCGACAAAAATGCAATTAGTAAGCGCTGAACACAGAAAATTCGGAAGAGATCTCTGGTTCTGGCATAGAATGAAACAGCACAACACCGGGAAAACTGGATCAGTTCGGGAGAGGCCTATTGTCCTGTAGTGATATGTTACGTGCTGATCATAATTATACTCGAGTATAATATATATATATATATATATATATATATATATATATATATATATATATATATATATATATATATATATATATATATATATATATATATATATATATATATATATATATATATATATATATATATATGCAGGTATGTCCTCTGTACGACAGTCCTGTTGAAGTGATCTAATTCAGAACTGGTGTAATGGTATTGGAGGAGATGTATTAGCATCATGTCTGCGAGAGTTGTTGAAAATCAGTAAAGAGAAATTTCAGATAAACTGTGCCTTGCCACAGCCTGAGATTGCATTCGTCTTCTTTCGGACAGCAGAACGCTTTTCTAATTACCTTACCACCACCTCCACGAAGCAATTTTTATATTAAGCTGATATGGCCAAAGAAGTAAATATCAATATTTATTTATTTATTTATCACCATTACCCCTAACTTTGGTTTCCATAGAAGGAATTTTTTAGGTATGGTCCAGGAAGCAAGGAAAGACATAACGCGATATACAAGTAGGGAACTGTTAACATACCCAGCAAAATGGGCCAAACATTCATTCACGCAACACTAAAGTCAATGGACTCTTTGATTACGCAAGTCGTCTAGCCTCTGTACATAATATTTGATATTTTAATTTTATTTATTTTTTTACTAATGAACTTTATATACACCTGCCAGAGAGTTCATACATCATCCACCTTGTGCACTTCCTCGCGAAATATATCCAGCCAACTCGGCCCCCTTTCAGTTCTCTGACCTCATCAAATTCTATACCTCCGATTCACACACACACACACACACACACACACACACACACACACACACACACACACACACACACACACACACACACACACACACACACACCATATTCGTCCACTTTCTAATCCAATTCCACATTCGACGATTCTGGTGCTGTTCCTCCATCACTGCCACCCTCTGACTTCCTCATGGCTGACATGAAAATTTCTTCAACTGATGTGTTCTCTGCCATAACTGGCCTCAATGCTAACAAGGAATATGGATTTGATGGGGTCCCTCCTGTTGTCCCCAAGAACTGTGCATCTGTGCTTACGTCCTGCTTAGAACCCTGAAACTATAACTGAATTGCTTTAACATCCTGTGTCTAAAAAGTTTTCTAGTCTATTCTTAACAGAATAATTTTATAGCATCTTTCCTATCACAACCTTCTTTCCGATCGTCAGCTTGGGTTCCGTCAGGGACGCCCCACTGGCGATCTTCTCACCTATCTTTCAGACTCCTGCTCATCCTCCCTTCGGGACTTTGGCGAAAGCTTTGCCATTGCACTTGACATCTCAAAGGATTTCGATCGAGTCTGGCATAAAATTGTTAATTTCCATACTGCCCTCGCACGGTTTCTATCCTTCTGTCTGTGCCTTCATCTATAACTTCCTTTCTGGTCGTTCTATAGCAGCTGTTGTAGACGGCCACAGTTCTCATAGATCTATCAACAGTGGTGTTCCTCAGGGCTCAATCCTATCACCAACTCTATTCCTTTTATTCGTCAATGACCTTCTAAGCTGTACATCTAACCCTATCCACCCATACGCTGATGATTCCACCCTTCAACTTTCCATTCGGTTCACGCAACATCCATCTCAGCAGTTACTTCAACAAACAAGGGATGGGGCTATGGCACACCTAATGTCTGACTTGGCTCGTATCTCTGACTGGGGTAAAAGTAATCTTGTTGTTTTTAATGCATCAAAGACTCAATTCTTGCACCTATCAACCCGACAAAATCATCCACAGGAGTACCCACTAATGTTTAATGATATCCAGCTCAATCCTGCATTATCCTTAAACATACGTGGGATTTCATTCTCTCGGGATTTATCTTGGAAAGATCATATTACATCTCTTGTAAAATCTGCTTCTAAGAGATTAGGTGTGCTAAGCCGACTCTGTACCTTCTTTACCCCTTCACAATTGTTGACTTTATACACGGGTTTTATTCGCCCCTGTGTCGTGTACAACTCTCATGTGTGGGGAGGCTCAGCACATACAGCTCTTCTCAACAGGGTTGAGTCAAAGACTTTTCGTCTCATTAACTCTCCTCCTCTTACTGGCTCCCTTCATCCTCTGTCTCTTCCCTGCACTGTTGCATTTTTATCTCTTTTCTATCACTACTTCAATGGTCCTCCGAACTGTCTGCTTGCATCCCTCCACCTCAACGACAGGCGTGTAGCACCCGTCTAGCAATAAACTCTCAATCGTTTTCTGTCCAAGTCTATTATGCAAGAGTTAATCGTTACTCCCAATCCTTCATTAATACAACAGGTTAATTCTGGAACTGTCCTCCTCTGGCTGTATTTCCTACTTCCTATGATCTCCAGTCTTTCAAACGCAGTGGGTCCAGGCATCTCGAAATGAACGGATCTTGAATTTGGTTCTCTGTTATATTACTTTTTGTTTTTTCTTGGAAGGAAAAGTTTCCGGGTTCCTGGCCTTTGGTTCCTTCTTCCTTGCATAAAAAAAGAACTTCCTCCTGGCTAGCCACGGCCTTCCCACGCTCTCATAAACCCATTTCAGCACTCCCACTATCCGTTCTCTTCATATGACCATACAATTTAAGGGCAATGTCTTCAACTCTGGTATCAACAGACTTCCTTGCATCCCCTCTTTTGCTAATCTTATTATTTCTACTTTTTTCCGCTTTCTTTAGTCCACACACATTTCTTAATAATCCAATTTCATTCTTCTTAATGTTGACTTTTTACTTTCACGTCATACCAAAGAGTCAGATCCACATGTTATATTCGGCACCAACACGAATTCCTGTACTCCTCTTGCAGCCTCCACACTTATACCTTTTTTCTTTTTTTTTTTCAGTACAAAGCCTTCATACCAACAACTTTGCTTCTTTCTGCCATTCTACTTTTCATTTCTTTTGCCACTGTACATTTTGTTTTCTCTTCTTATTACTCAGAGGTGCTTAAACTCCCCCACCAGGTCAAGTCTGTTTTCATTCTCAAGCACATCACACTTAAAGTTACCTTCTCTCTCTCTCTTTCTCTCTCTCTCTCTCTCTCTCTCTCTCTCTCTCTCTCTCTCTCTCTCTCTCTCTCTCTCTCTCTCTCAAAAACGCATCACTTAACATTCACCTACATTCACAAATCACTGCTAAATAAATCGGTAGTAATGAGATGGTATGTTTTAATGGGACGATGAAAAGCAGCAAAAAAAAAGCATCAAGACGTACTCCATATCAATCCAATATCATCCAATCCTCCAGTGTCCCTCCAGGAGCGTAGCGTCCCGGAGTCACCCTACTTAATCCAAACCATTATGGGTTGAGTAACAAGTCGGATCTTCCTGACCGCTATTAAATGAACACTAAACTCCGGCTATACCTCCAATGAACACCTTCTGGGCCACATTTGATAGAAGCACCTTAACCTTCTCCACAACCAGGGGTCCATTTGTTTATACCGCAGCCATCCATGGTAGTAAATGATGTCCTGTGCTATAAGACGCCATTTTTCTCATCATGCAGAGACACCTGAAGGTAGCACTATCAAGAAAGCAAATCGCTAAGGATGAGGTGCTTGGAAGCCTCGTGAAGATTCTCCAATACGGTGACGTCCTTTTTATCTTAGTACTGGTCACTCCAAATGATCCAACTCAGGAAAGACTTTTTAATCCAAAGCAGTTAGATACGGCACAGGTTTTATTAACCCATCCACTAAAACTGTGCTCACCCAGGCAAGATATATATCATCTGACAGTGACAAGAGTTCAATGAATAAGACACAATATTATCGTGCTTTAATGAAAAAACGATATTATCCATAAAATGGAGGTGTTATATGCATAATAAACTACTGAAGATAAGCACTGGGAACTTATATTAACTTTCTGTGGCTCCTGCAACTCACACATTGCTAAAGAAAGTCGTCTGACGTTATCTGCAATAACCTACTGTATTAGAGGTATGTCGAACATGATATGGCCGTAACGATAAAAATATTCCTTGAGAATATACTGGAGTAACATACAGAAAAATCGGTAAAGATTAAGTGTTGGGGAGCCTCCTTATCCCAGGAGAAAATACTGACTCTCTTCTCACAGTATTCTCGTAAATGCCAGAGAAGTGAATTAAATTTAGGAAGGTACTCAATTCGTAATGGATAACCCATTCTTTCCGACACCTTTCACAGGTTAATCAAATCGCCTGTAGACGAAAGGAATAAAAATACAGAAGGCGATATTGCATTGTATTGGCAATTTAAAGGGAGTAAACCGGTGAAATATATTGGATAATCCTCTGGTAAAATGGAATCGCCGTAACCCCAGTGAGTACACCACCAGCCTTCAAAAGGATTCGCATCTGATTAACTGGCCTGTGATGGGATTTGGAGTGGGATTTCACCATTCAGCATCCTCCTTCATCCGTGGGAGGGTATGTGAATAGGGTCAAGGATTCCTATTCACATCCTCTGGCTCGGGTTTATTGGCCGTGTTGCTGGTGTCCCATCTTACCCTCACTCTCTCTCCTTTTCCTCCCTTGCGACATACTTTCTTTCATTCTCTCCCGTTTCTTCCCTATCCGCTCTTCCGTTTGTTTCCTTACCCTCGTTCATCTGGATCTTCTTTCCCTCTCTTCTCCCACTGCTTCCATCACTGTCCTCACTCTCTCCTCGTTTCTCACATCTCTCTCGGCCTCTCTTTCCTTAAGCGCTTTCCTCCACTCTCATCCTCCCTTACAAAGCCGATCCTTCTCTCGCCATTCCCCCCAGCCACTATCTTGTGCCAGCTCTCTATTCACCGTGCCCATTTCCCCTGACCCTTTCTTTCCTTAACCCTAATCTACCTAAACATCTTTTTTCTCACCTTCCAATACTCTCTTCCCTCACCCTTCCTTACCGCTCACCTTCCACGTTTTTTCTTTTTTCTACTCCAACTCCACCTCGCCTAGCTCCAGCTACCCCTGATCATCCGCTTTTCACTGGCGTGCCTCACACCATAGGCCCTCTTTCACTCTGACTATGTCCGGTGGAAAAATCTAAACAACAGCAACAACAACTGCGCCCATCCCTCCTCTCCCCTATCTTGCATCACTCTCTTCCATTCTGCTCTTCCCTCTCCCCTCCAATACTCCCCTGTCTGAGCGTCCTCGACAGCACCTTCTTTAACCTACACTGTCCTTTCCTACCGTTCCCATCATCACCCACCCCTTCCTACCATCCTCTTCCTATCACCCTCCCTTCGCTCATTAGTCCCATCTACTCCCGCCCATACCATATCCTTCCATTACTTCCCCCGCTGCACCCCTCCCCTTCCTCACCTCTTCATTTCCTTATTTTCCTTCCTCTTGACTCACTATTCTTTTCCTTCGCCACTCCTTCCGTCATCACCTGCCCCTTCATGTACCTCACCCTCCTCTTGCACTACGCCGTACCCTTCCTTTCCTCGCCCTTCCTTCCCTTCTCCCTTCCCTACCTTCCACAGTTTCTCCTTCACTCCCTCCTCCTTCCTCCCACTGGCATATTTTGGCAGTGACTGTGTTCGAGGAAGTGTGTGTGTGTGTGTGTGTGTGTGTGTGTGTGTGTGTGTGTGTGTGTGTGTGTGTGTGTGTGTGTGTGTGTGTGTAAAAATGTTTCTGTAAGTCTTGTGTATGGCTCCTATGTGCGTTGGAAATGTGTGATTTTTTACGTGTTCTCACGCATGTGTACTCGTGTTGCATGTATGGTGTGTGTGTGTGTGTGTGTGTGTGTGTGTGTGTGTGTGTGTGTGTGTGTGTGTGTGTGTGTGAAATAACTCAAACAGCTTTTCTGTAGTATTAACCAAATATGCTATAATGGCTATCTGGCAGCCAGTGACAAAATCTATTGGTCTTAGAACAATATGTCAAAGATCAAGGTCACCTGGCAAGGTCAAACGTTGACTTAGCAAGATCAACGTGATCAGTTACATCAATTTTAGATTAAACCTGCGGAGAGGGTTTACGGTAAGATACACACGTAGTTATTCTTTTATTTGGAACAACCAGTCAAGAGTCAACATCTCACGGCATAAGGTAAACGTTCAGCCCGTGTGAAATGGTGCTTAAAAAATTACTAGAAACAATTATGATCTGATTTTAACCAAAGTTGGAGGAAGGCAAGACGGTTAGCCATGGAGGAAACCTTTTGTTTTTGAGAACAAGAGTTTAAGGTAACATGGCCAAGGTCAACTTCACCAGTTTTTATCCTATTTACATCAAATTTTGTGGAATGGGTGAAGATAAGGCAAGAAAAGCTGTCAACTTTCAGGACAATCAATCAGAAGACACTATGACAAGGATAGGTCAAATCCCAGGTCACCCAGAATGGTCAGTTCAAAGAGCTTTGATTTTAATTGCTCTATGCTTGGTGGGAGTGTTTAGGTCAGGCTAGAACGATTTTTTAAAATCTGAGGATAATCAAACCACAAGGTCACAGGCCAAGGTAAAAATTCGATTCGTGTTTTTATGCGTCATTATAATAACTTGGCAGTTTTTACATTATTTGGATTTAACTTGGTGGATGAGTGAGAACCACCCAATAGGATGACAGTTTGTTTTACTGAAAGCAATAGGTCAAAGATCAAGGTCACGCGGCAATGTCGTCTAAATTGGATAAGAACTGTTTAAGCATATTTTACTCGGCCAAACACTGTTCTAGCCCCGTGACCTTAACATTTTACCATTTTTAAAATGAAACGGTCGGTGTACTCATTGGTTGATCCTCAGCCTCTCCAATAAGTTGTATCAATATATGATATAAACTAAACGCTTTAAAAACCGTTTGCCTGGTGTAGCTAAACAAACACACGCGCGTGCAGACTAAAATATTAAACCCATTCTCCTTTCGTGAACACGGGTGTAAAAATCGTCTGTTGATGGCAGAATCAAGATATGAAGGAATTAAGTCTTTGATGTGAAAAGAATAATGCATACTCTTTTTGGTCTGAGACGGATTCTGAACTTTCATTACAAGACGCATATTCTGAACTGTAAAAAAAATCGCTGAGTGTGTGCAAGAACCAATAATGATAAAGTCCTTGCAATGAGTCCTTCCTCAGGCAGATCCCTCCCTGTGTCGGTCATTCTGGAAAAATGTGGCACGACTCGATTTATTTATTAACATACACACACACACACACACACACACACACACACACACATATATATATATATATATATATATATATATATATATATATATATATATATATATATATATATATATATATATATACATATATATATATATATATATATATATATATATATATATATATATATATATATACTGTATATATATATATATATATATATATATATATATATATATATATATATATATATATATATATATCTCATTTCCTGTGGCACCCCACGGGATGCATAGGGTCTCAATGAACTCTCTCCACCAATATTTGTCTCCTGCCATCTCCTTCAGGTCCCACCAACACTCCTCTCCTGCTTCTTTTTTCATTGTCCTCAACCAGGTTTCCCTCGGCCTACCTCTACCTCTTCTTCTTCTAGCAATCCACTCTGGCACATCCTGTATTAAACAACCTTCTTTTCTGTATATGTGCCCCAGCCACTTCCAGCGAGACAGTCTCACATATTCATTAACTGGTTCCACTCTCGTAATATCCCTTACTCTTTCATTTGTAACTGTCTTGCCACTTTACCCCAAGAATCCTTCTCAGTATTTTATTCTCAAATCCTAATACTTTCTGATCTGTTGCAATTGTACTGTACAATGACTCATGCCCGTAAATTAAAATGGGTTTAACCATGGACTTGTAAATTTTCACTTTAGTATGTACCGAAAGCATATTATTATTCCAAACAGATTTCAACATTCCAACAGCTCGCCAAGCCTGTCTAATCCTCTCCTCAATTTCACTGTTTAATGATCCATTAGATGATACAATCGTTCCCAGATATTTAAAGTCTTCTACATTCTTCACCACATTATTCCCAATTACACAATCGATTTGGTTCCCCACGTTCATATTAATAATTTCAGTCTTTCCACAATTTATTACCAATCCCACTTTTTCTCCTTCCTCCACCAGACAATATATATATATATATATATAATATATATATATATATATATATATATATATATATATATATATATATATATATATATATATATATATATATATATATATATATATGTATGTATGAAGCATTTACATGTATACATTTTTTATGCTAGGAAAAAGGAACCAAAAGCCAGGAGCCAACAAACTGTTCCTTCCAAGAAAAAACAAAGACAATACAACACAGAGCCAAATTCAAGATTCGTTCATTTCGAGATGCCAAAAGACACTGTGTTTGAAAGACTGGAAATCATACGAAGTAGGAAATACAAACAGAGAGAGACAGTTCCAGAGTTGACCTGTTACATAAATGAAGGACTGGGGGTGAGGGTTAACTCTTCCATTGAACAGGTGGACAGAAAAGGGATGACAGTTTGTTGCTTGACAGGTTCTACGCCCCAGCCGTAGTGGTGGAGGGATGCAAGTAGACAGTTCAGAGAAGAAGTGACCACTGAAGTAGCGATAGAAAAGAGATAAAGATGCAACAGTGTGGCGAAGAGACAGCAGTTGAAGGGACCCAGTAAGAGAAGAGTTAATGAGACGAAAAGCCTTTGACTACACCTTGTTAAGAAGAGCTGTATGTGGGGAGCCTCCACACACATGAAGGTTGTTCTCTACACAGGGACGAATAAAATCCGCATATAAAGTCAACCACTGTGCAGGTACGGAATCGGCTTAGCACACCTAATCTCTTGGAAGCAGATTTTACAAGAGATGTAATGTGATCTTTCCACGATAAATCCCAAGAGAATGAAAATCCAAGTATGTTTACCGATGATGCAGGATCTACCTGGATATTGTTAAACATTAGTGGTACTCCTGAGGAGGATTTTGACGGGTTTGTAGATGTAAGAACAGAGTTTTTGAATGATTAAAAACACGATTCCTTTTACCCCATATATATCTATATCTATCTAAATATCTATCTGTCTATCTATCTATCTATCTATCTATGTATCTATATCTATATCTATCTATCTATCTATCTATATCTATATCTATCTATCTATCTATCTATATCTATATCTATATCTATCTATCTATCTATCTATCTATCTATCTATATATATGAAAGGAAACAGGCACCCTGTGAAAATCAGCCTATGATATCCCTGTGATGTGTCTCTATGGGACACTGTAACACAAGATGCCAGTTTGAGGAGGAAATTGCTTGTGCATTGGATGTGTACGTCATCCCTCCCATACTTTTGTAAGAACATTTTCCTTTGTTCAAGTATGTTCTTGCCCAAGGCCATTTTGAATTATTTGCCTGAATACCTCAGGAGTGAATCTATACATATTCTCAATTATTACATTCTAAAGGATCATCACTCAACCAAAAAAATGTTTAGGAGGATGGTCAGGTGAACAGAATGAAAATAAATGTCAATAATAGTTTTATTCCTTACACCGTAATATCCTATGATTTTAGACATTTTTACCATGGTGTTATGTATTATTTAATTCGATTCAGTATTTATTTATTTTTATTTTTCAGTTGAACTATGACACTTCAGACTAGTATACTACCAATGAGTTCCTATATATTTCTCTCCGACAAGGAGACTATGCTTTCACCCTCGTTTGTTAGTTTGTCTGTTAGCAGGATTACTCAGAAACTAAAAGAGAGGTTTGGACAGGTGGGT
This sequence comes from Coenobita brevimanus, assembly GCF_032717465.1. Taxonomy (NCBI): domain Eukaryota; kingdom Metazoa; phylum Arthropoda; class Malacostraca; order Decapoda; family Coenobitidae; genus Coenobita; species Coenobita brevimanus. Next base: position 6,292,490 of record NC_137066.1, read on the forward strand.
AGATAGCCCATGTCTCAGGGATCAATCGATAAACTTTTGGGATCGATCCAGATCGTTTTACAGATCCTGGATCCGGAAAAACCTTTTTGCGAAACCTTAACCAGTGATGAGAAAACCTAACCCATTATGAGGAGTGGTTTGGAAATTACGTTGCCCTTGTCGGAGAGATGCGATCCACTGAGTGCCCTTCTAGTTTGTAATATTTACCCCCACTTCTAAAAGGAAATATCATAGGAAGTTTAAAAGTTTTATCATAAGGGTCCCTGGGGGAAAGTTGACTAGGGCGAGAGGCACTCACTCACTTTGTGTTTTGACTCCTGAGGAACAAGACCGTGTACTTCAGCCTGGAGCTTCTCTTTCTCTTGGCCCCGTTATGAGTTAGTACATCGACTTCTAATCCCCTAAAAGGGATTTTTATAGTATTAGGCCTATGCCAATAATGTTTTGAATTTGAAATCTTCCATGACAATTGTGAGGTATGTGAAGACGTTCAGAACAGCTGTGTGAGGAGGTGCAGAACAGCTGTGTCAGCAGCTTGCCACCCTAGAGTAAAACTGTACCGTCCCGTACACCATTCTGATACTAAAATTGTTTTGTAATTTTGAAATACGGGTAATGAATTCTTATCCTGTGCAGCATCATACTGACAACTAAAGTTTAGAGTGGTCAAAGGGGCAGCTGCATCACCTTAATTCCTTGAAATACTCCAGAGATTTTTTTTTTTTTTTTCACATGAAGTACAATACTTTCATCTTATTAATTTTCTTCAAACTACCTGAAAGTTCAAACCCGGTGGGGGGTGTAAGTCTGGGAGTGGACTTCAACCTAGTTCTGGCATGGTAATCTACTTTTGAGCCTGGGTCCAGCATGGCCACTGTCTGGTTTTCAAGTACTTTTCAAGCTTCGCCCTGACCTGGGACAAGTCAAGTCTCCCTGGTGTCAACTAATATGTATGGGGATGCAGCGGGTTAATAAAGGACCATCATCTAAAGTAAGGTCTTTCGTCGACATCCCTCATGACCATACTTTCCTTCCCAGAAAATATAACGGAAAACTATCGACAGGGTCAATAATTTGGATGTCTCGTACTAAACTGAAGCCACGTATATCTTGTGCCCTTCACCAAGTAATAACATGGATACCTTATATTACGTGTATTTATTAATTTTTTGAGATGTACTAACAACAGTTCCAAAATTTTCATATATTCATAAATCATAAACTTAACTGTACAGGTCAATTATGTGTCGGCCAGTACAACACACACACACACACACACACACACACACACACACACACACACACACACACACACACAGAATTATAGTACTGTATAATAGATGTACACAGTGGGTCAGCTATGGAACTTCCATTCTACGAATTTTCCTTTGCCTATGAACTCCATTCTTACAAACATTGTTTGTCCAGGGATCTGTAAATGAGCCTGAAAGGATCTTGATATTGGCTCACGTTCTTCAGCATTCTCTGAAACAGAGGACATTTTTCTGGCCTTCATCTTTTGCTTCTATATTTTAACATAAAAAGGATATTAAATATTGAACAAAAGACTTGCACACGCCTGACATGGGCGGGCTGTTGTATAATACAGGGCCAGGCCGCTTTCCTCTTGTCCTGAACAGCACCTGATGAGCTGGGCTGAGGAACATCACTTCCTGTCACTGGAAAAATGGCACTTCCTCACCCATTTCATCACAGATATAGGAGTAGAAAGTTCTTAGAGCGAAAATTAGGGATTACAATATATATAGAAGCGAGTGCTGGTGTGGCTGTATTTGTGAAAGACTGAGAATGTAATGTATAAGTTATTGAAGGAACCTCGGTGGGGTGAGACGGTGTGAGAGAACAGGAATGACCATTTTAATAAAGCATTTTTAGTGGCTGAAGATTTTGATTACACCTGTGTTAAAAAGTTTAAAACACTACTGTCCTTTTTTTTTAGTTCATAGGATATTGTGTAAATTCTCTCTCTCTCTCTCTCTCTCTCTCTCTCTCTCTCTCTCTCCGGCAATGAGCTGTTGTTACGCTGTCGTTATCATTTTAGTGTAATCTCTCTCTCTCTCTCTCTCTCTCTCTCTCTCTCTCTCTCTCTCATGTGACCTATTTCAACACAGACAGTGTGTTCTCAGCATTCCAGTACCTCAACCGTATAATTCCCAAACGACACATTTGTCATCAGGATCTAATTAGAGACTTAATGCAATCACTTGTTAAGCGTCCGGGCGGAATTATGAGTCACTGAGGCCGAGACATCAAAGACAGTGGAATTAGCACCACAGAGTCAAGTTATAATTGGACCCAGTTGTTTTTCCACTGGGGAATGAAAGCGATATTGTGTACGGTATTAAAGAGACTGAAGGCTTTGATGTGAGAGGCGGTGGTGACTGTTGTTGTTGTAGTTGGTTGATGAGTGATGGATCGTGAAGATGACACAGACAAGCAAATTGGTATCTGATTAAGGATGTGCCATTTTTCCACAAGGGAGGGGGAGTGAATGTGGCCGTGTAAAGGCTTAGTGAGGCTGGATGCTTTGATGTGGGCGGCTGTGATGATTGTCGTTGCTGGGTGATGGCTGACGGATAATGATCCTTATATTTCATTTATTTATTTATTTATTTATTTATTACAGCTGGTGTAAAGTCAGTTAAAAAGTGTCGGTGCGTACTTTGTGTGAAATAGTCAGTCACTACAGACAATGAGTACTAAATAATAGTGGGTGTTTCTACCCCATGTTATTAAACTTGATTCCTTAAGGTTGGTATAATATATATATCACTTGTCTGACCTTTCTTATTCAATACTGTTACCAGGTACACGTCCAGATGATAAAAGTTAGTTCATCTCGGACCATCATGAGCTATACTAGTGATTTAGAATATCACTGGACTCCTGCTAGATACTCCCTTGGCCGATTGTACATGTAGTGATGAGCGCAAGCTCATGCATATACTGGACCATTTTTTTTTACAAAAAAGGAGAAACTGCATGATACATTTACAAATTCCATTTGCAATAATTAGTAGAAGTGTTACACTGCAGAGATATTTTAATCATGAAAAAATATATATATATATATATAGATAGATAGATAGATAGATAGATAGATAGATAGATAGATATAGATAGATAGATAGATAGATATATATAATATATATATATAGATAGATAGATAGATAGATAGATAGATAGATAGATAGATAGATATATACAGAACTGAATAATGGAACACTGATTGCCTGGGTGATCTAAAAAAAAAAAAAGTATAACATATTTGGAAACCTAGCTCATTCTGGGGTGACAGGACCCGCTGTGCTAAAAAAATTATTAATAATAATAAATAAAATGGCGGTCATCGGCAACGGGAAAGACAGTCAGAGACATTCTGCTCCAAAGTTGACCAGCAGAGCAGGTCAGTGACAAAGGGCTGGGAATAACATTTGACTTGAATTAGGGACCTTGCCAGAAAAAATTAACCATCTCTAGTTCTTATAATGGTGTTAAAGAAGATTGTAGCTAATGTCTCCAGTTCGAAAAGTCTCTCCGTCTAAACAAAACTGTATAATGGCAGAAAGGAAACACGTCAAAATGTTCTATCCTGAACAGGACAAACCATTAGAAACGGTGACTTTTTTCTATCTTTTTTATCTTCATGTGATCGTTGTTCAGTCCTACTGTATGGAGACTTTTTTTTTTTTTTTTAATTAAAGGTCTGACTACCTCCATACAATTCTCTTTTGCAGCCTTCCATTAGCAATTATAATTGTAAATTCTGTTGTTGCTGTCTTCAAGCGATACCTATATTGAACCTTTCATTCCAATGGCTTTATATTTTAGCGCCTCCTTTTTTTATTATTTTACAAATTCCTCGACTTAGAGGAGATAAATGTAGCCTTTATTCGTTCAGTCAAATGACGTATGATATATTCTAAACTTGAGGTCTCCAGACGAATATTTTAAGCATAGATTATTACTTCTGACTGAAGGAGTTCGATGCTGATTTAGTTAACTTCTAATGATTTCTCCCCATGAAATTATCATCTAGTGACTGGAAAAAAAAATTATATATATATATATAATTCAAGTGAAAGGATCAACAACGTCAACCCGAGTATGAACTTCAGTTTTATTCTTGCTGCCTCTAGATGATTTTTTAAACTTAGGGGACTTTCGATCGAGTTGGGCTAGAGATACGAGGTCTAATTGAAAAGTATCCGACCTGTAACGGTTAAAAAAAAAATAATAATAATAAAACTTACTAGGTTCAGACTAATCCCTTCCAAAGTATGGCCCCTGGGACTCGTGTGTGGCCCTTGCATTATTTGAAACATTTTGTAAAGATCAATTTGTGGGAACTCCAACAGAATCTTTGTTGCATTTGTTGTTATATCATTTATGTCCTCAAATCTTAAACTCTTCAGTGGCATCTTCAGTTTAGGAAATAGCCATGAGTCGCAGGGAGCCATGTCAGGAGAGTTGGGAGCCTGCCGGACATGCGTGATTCTATGTTTGGTCAAAAATCCCTGGATGAGATGGGATGAGTGGGCTGGAGCATTGTCATTGTAAAGCTGCCAGTCCTCCGCCTCCCACAACTGCACTAGCGATTTATACAACCCCCCACCCACACATACAGACACTGATGGGTGGGTGGAAGGATCTATGGATGGAGGGAGGAATGAATGGATGGAGGGATGAATAAAGAAGAAATTGGCTGGAGGAAGGGAATGAAAATATGATAAGTGGATTGATATAATTATGAATGGATGGAAGGATGGGTGGATGCAGGGAGAGAGGGATACCTGTAGATGAAAGGATGGAGAGGTTGATAAACTGATGAAAATGCGACAAGCAAAAACACGTTCTCAAAGAGACGCTGCTCAGCAGCGACTGGATGAGCGGCAAATATGATTGTATTCGAGCATGAGTTCAACGATTCAAGGTCACGATCCACCGAGTCTCATCCCCACACTCCTTTTGGCCTACGAGGAAAAATAAAGTATGGTTGGATAATTCTCATTCAGACCTCGCAATCCTTAATAATCCCATCTGTATTATACATCATTCCCTGATTGACTAAAATCGCCTGGTTGTAGCCTGATAAAAACAAAATATCTGATCAAAGAGTATTAGGAAATTACGGCTGTATTTCACTTATATGATCTTGATATACGTGTATCGCTGGAAGAAGTTTGAGAGAGGATTATACTGTTGTTGCCTGTGTAGGTGAAAGACATAGATTATACGCTGATCTCCACACACATACTGTTGATCAAAAACTACCGGTGCATATTTAGCGTGAAAAAGAGACACCAAAGGCACTAAAGAAAAAATGGCCAATGATCTTACCACTCTCTTATAAATTTGCTTTTACTGGGATGCCATACATACCGGTACCTTGGTAGTGCCATTAACATGTTGGAATAGTTATTACATGCACATTCATATGATTAATTGGTCTTTGTGGGACCTCACAAACATTACGGGTCATACTGCATATCATCGGACCCTTCCTGCACAATATTTTTAATCGACTGTACTTTTATGTAACAACACTCAAGCGCGCGCACACACACACGCACGCACACACACACACACACACACACACACACACACACACACACACACACACACACACACACACACACACACACACACACACACACACACACACACACACACACACACACACACATTCTTGAAATCATAATAAGAAATGTTTAATGTGGTTTACAAAGCAGTAACTCGCTGGGCTTTGTCTTGAGATACTGAAGTGAGTTGGCATTCACCTGAACCATTTCTTCGTTTAGAAAGTTTGTTGTCATTCAGTCAGTCCCGAAGAAGGGAGACTGTTCCCAACGATTTATTGGCCAGTTGTTTTAATCTTATATTTTTCTAATGTAATTGAGCCTATCATTAGCAGGAAGAATTTAAGCACTTTCCTTCTCATAAGTTTCTTTTTGAGCAACCAGTAAGGAGTCTCTCAGGGACGCTCCCATGGCATTGTTTCACATTTCCAGTCATCATTCTTTTGACGCTGTGGCGAAACATTGACTCTTACACCAGATTTCGAATGTTTTTGGCAGCGTGGCACAAATCTATATTTTGTAATTACTTTCCTTCGGTTTCTAACCATCTTTTTGTGCCTACATTTCATATTTCCTCTCCAGTTGTTAAATGGTTTCTGTTCTCGACAAGTTCTGTTCTAAAATCATTATATAAATGTAATGGTTCTCAGGGCTCTTCCCTATCACAAACCCTCTTTTCTCTATCAGTGAATTTCTGAGCTCTTTATTTGTCCCTATTAACTTTTATGCTACTTCATTTTCTACCTGTTTGTCACATGTCTATTAAAAATTCATCACAGTAGTAAGGACTGTGGCTTTACTGCATCTGAAATCTGAATATATCTCTTATTTCTGACTAGGTCAAAGGAAACCTTGTTGCTTTTAATGGCCTCCACATCAATCTTCCATCTTTCATCCATGATCTGGTCCTACATTAGCCCCATTAATAGAGTAGAGAACCAGGGCTAGGATACTCGTGTCCCTAAATGTAAAACGAGCGAGTAAGATTGGGTGACCAAACTCACTCGCTCGTGAGTGACGTTATACATGCAAAATTCCCCACCCATCCCTGGGCTGTAAATCGTTACAGAACTCATCGGTTGTAGTGGCCACCAGATTTGGTTTTATAGCTACCATCCATCGCAGTGAATGGTTACCTGGATCACGGGAAACCATTTTGCATGTCGCTCAGAACTGATATACCTTAATGTTGCACTCTGTCGACCGAGTGGATGGTGGGCGCCCCCATTTACCATAATCTTTCAACTCGCCAGAATCTTCCACGTGGCTAGTCCTATACATTCATTGTCTTCTCGGTTACAAACAACCTCGAGAGGACCATTAGGTCTGTTGTAATATATTTTCCTTTGTGGTTCTTTGTGCTCCTTTATGCTAACAACATGCACCTCAGTTCTTCGTCTTTTCCCAATTTTCTTTTATTCCAATCGATATTAGTAAGATCTCGTTAATTTTCCCGCAAAATAATTTTACATGTGATTTACCTTAGAATAATCATATTATGCTTTTCTTTTAAGGCCAGTTCCATTGTGGTGACTAGCAGCCAGAGTAAAATGTATAAGACGTCAGCATCTGCTTAACCAGGGTTCCTGTGTGAGGGATTGTGCTAGAAGGACACTAGAGGTACTGCCCTCCGCCTATCGGCTCATAGTCGCAAAGCTCATTGGTCCCTACGAAGGGGTTCCCTTCTTTATTAACTTTTGAAAATGCCCAGTTCCGTCCTATGTTGAGGACACTGGGCGCAAATGGGTTAAGGTTTAACAATTCTTCCTTCCTTGCTTCACAGACCCATCCTTCCTCCCATATAGCCTGCTGGAATCTTCTGTGGAAAAAGAAAATGTAACATGTGAGGCTCTATGCGGTCAGGGATCCCAAATAAACCCGAAGGAAGGCATGGATGGGTGGCAGGAAGGAATACGAGTACGTGAGTGTGTCCTTCAATGGTGACACATTAATAGCCTTGCAGAGCTTGCCTCACCCCTCTACAATTAGACTTTTTTATCTTACAATATCTCTTAAATTTCTTTCAACCTTTCTCTCCTCTGCTCTTTTCACCGTTTCCTTCCTCCATAAAGTGGGCCTCTCTAGCACCAGTTTGTTCTTCACTATTTTCTTGATTTTTCCTCTATCTCATTTTTTACTTCCTTTTTTTATTTATAAAGCCTGTCCAATTGTAACACCTGATTGTTTTTCACCCTATTTCTCCTCCGTTTCCTTCCTTGACTTCTTTTTTTTTTGGTTCCCATTCTGTTTTCCTCCAGTTTATCAGCATTCTCTATGCTCACATAGGTACGCAGCAACCGTTCCTACTTTCCTCTTCGTCTCTTCCTTCTCTCTCTCTTCCCTCCTTTGTCAAAATAGTGGTTAGAAAATGTGCATGGGTCACCCATTAAACTACTGACTGGGTCTTCTCTTACCATTTTTTCGTGTCTTCCTGCTTTCTCTTCTCTTTCTTCTTTTTCCTCTCCCTCACTTCTTCTTTCCCTCTTCATTGTCCCTTCTTTTCATCGCCACCTTCGTCTTCTGTTTTTTTAACGTGATACTCTGTTGGGAGGTGCTACGAACTATATAAATCAATATGTTAGTTTTCATCATTGACCTACTGCCTGTGTAATGAGGGACAGCCAACGGTGGTCTGGTTATGATGGCCTAGCTACTGGGAAATAGCATTCTAAAGCTATTATATACTGAGCGGTTTAGGGAAGAGGATTATACAACCGTAAAGTATTCATTGTTTATTGTGTGTATAAAGTAGCACAACCAGAGATGGTTTTTTTTTACTACGATATGGCATCAAATTCTGGTGCATGGTTGGATGAGTGACAGAGGTAGAAACTTTACACCTTGGAAATCAGTGTTTCACTTTATTCATTCGTTTGTCATGTGCCTTTATTGGCGCAATCAAATGTGACGTGGTTGTTGAGGCATGACATCAACTAAATGATGAATGTGAGGGATGCAAGAAGGGTAGGTGGAGGAAGAGGCTTATAAATCAGTTGGGAAGATCTTTTACACAGACTTGTTTTGTGTGTAAACCTGCAAGTTCAGAGATGACCTGCTTGGGGAGGTAGAGGATTTACAGACTTGGACTCCCGGGCTGCTGGGAACATGGGATGATGTAATGAACTGAATATTGATAAACTTAGACTTTGCCATAGGCCAACTGTGTTTGCAAAGTAGCCTATCACAAAGCCAGGAAGCCCTGTTACTGCAATCCGGTGTTTACAAGCACTGATGTGTAGCAGCAGATGGATATTCCATTGTATCACTCATGGTAGAAATTATTATTCAGACATATGAAACTGTGTTTATTGAGAACATACAGCAGTTTTGGCCCCACCCGGAATTGGATGAAGTCAAACAGAAATGATTGTGTATACTGAAGAGTTTCCATAGGTGGGTGTAATTCTACAATATAAACAATTCATGGTACTGGGAAAATGAGCTACGTAGTGCCCGGAATTTCACCAGAGGACAAAAATATTGTTGCAATGAAAAAGCCCTGGAGTAATATTTGTCAGGAATGTACACTCACAACAAAAAGTATCGGTGCACATTTGACGCAAAGCAATTTGAGACACGGACGATGGCTACTGGGAACTGAACAACGATATTTTTCCCATGCTGATAAACTTGCTCTCTCAAAGATGCAATATATGGCTTGTTTATGACATTTTCTAGTCCGTATTGTTATTACATGTATAGCAAAGTAGTTACAAATAAATCTTACCGAGAATTCATGAGCTATAGTGGTCCTTTCGGATATCATCGTGCCTTACCTGCGGAATACTTTTTGGTGTGACTGTATGTGGGCTTCAGTTCGCTTTGTTTACGACTTACGCCAACAGGGTTTTTTATATTGTCGCTGCCATGTATAGCGGCAATAAATCTCTGGATCCGGAACGCCCAACACTTTTCCCTTTTATTTCATTTGCTGAGAGGGCTTTGTGTGAGTCTTGTGACAGAACCTGGAGCAGTGAATAAATACGAGAGAGAGAGAGAGAGAGAGAGAGAGAGAGAGAGAGAGAGAGAGAGAGAGAGAGAGAGAGAGATTTCAAAAGTTAAAAGGATAAGTAATCCTTGAAAAGGTCTTACGACCCATACCGAAGATATAACACGTATGAATTTATGAGATACACGGTGCAACTCCAGTAGTGAAAGAAAAGCATTGCAAAAATTAACCTCATCCTTAGCCATCTCTCCCACCAGTAGTGTGGACATGGAAAATATATTATGCCTACGGTAACCACACACACAAAAAAGAAAGAAAGAAGTGACAAGAAGGTACACTCAGAGCTTGCAACTCCTGCCTCCATCGGCTGGTCTTAGACCAGAATGTCTGGTTGTGCTCTGTGACCTTGACCTTCGACAGATTACTCGCAAAACCGAATTACTTTAGTCATTCGTAACTATTAATAGTTCACCAACTTTGTCACCAAGCAGATCATAATTATCTGAATAGACTATCTTCATTTGTCATGAACCTTGATGCTTCCCTGTGACCAGTGTAGTGCCACCACCACTACAGTTGCTTCTGAAAAATGATGCACTACTGCTACTCAAGTCGTAGTATGCTACTTTATATACAATTAAATTTATGAAGATACTGTTTCTGCACTAATTATACAGGTACTTCTTACTGATGCTTATGTAAGAAAGTACATCCCAGATGCAGGTTCAGGCGTTCATATACTGACTTTCAAATAACATTTTTATTGTACATTAATTGCATTCACAGAAAGTACACGGTCATAAAAAAAGAAAAAAAAAAACAGCCTCGTGATAAAAACAAATTAGTTTTTTTTTCATTACCAACCGTATATTTACCGTGTTACATAATTATACAACATAGTAAGGATGTACAATACATACACAGAGAGAAAGATCAATTCAAGACATGGAATGAGGCAGAGATAAACTGAATGCCCATGTACACGAAGACAGACAGATAGGGTGGAAGGATAGACAGAGAAGTAGTGAAACAGAATGAATAACACTTTGATAAGATGCCAAACAAATAAACTGGTTAGTAAACTGATGAACTGTATGAAGTGATATACAGAAAGACAGATAGACAGATTTTCCTTGCATACGACGGACAGAAGCCACAGCAGCCAACACTGGTAGAAAACTGGGACTGATTAGTGAGGACCAGGATCGAAACCACATTTGGTGTGTTTGGTTTCTTTTGTGTTTGTTATAATGTCATTTTTGCAGCCTGAGTTTCTGATGTTTCATTATTTTTCATAGTTTCGATATTACTCTCTCTCTCTCTCTCTCTCTCTCTCTCTCTCTCTCTCTCTTTCATGCAATGTTTACGGTCTCATACATTAACAGACGCACACTTACACACACGCATAGCAACACATGCTTATAAATACACGAATACAATCACCACATACACATAAACACACATGAATACTTGTACACACACACACACACACACACACACACACACACACACACACACACACACACACACACACAGCAATTGTTGTTTATGTTTCAACTGGTTCAGTAGGATGACATTTTGTTGTCTTTGCTCTTGGGTAACCCCACACGCCTTTGTTCATCTTAGGACAGACTTCTCTTACTTAAGGGTGTAAACTTTGTCCATTAACCCGTTCACTGTGATGACGTCTTACATTCCTTTACCTTGGATGCCAACACACCATTTATTAGGCTTGGCTTAGCCCTAGCCTACTGACCCGCACTATTATTATTATTATTATTATTATTATTATTATTGTTGTTGTTTTTGTTGTTATAATCATTATTATTATTATTATTATTATTATTATTATTATTATTATTGCTATTATCATTATTATTATTTAATTATATTCATTTACTGCTCATGCTAGTACTAATGCTACGACTACTACCACTACTACTACTACTACTACTACGACTACTACTACTATTACTACTACTACTACAACTACTACTGCTACTACTATTACTACTACTACCACTATTACTACTACCACCACCATTTCTATAATTTCGATCTTCATCATTATCATCATCATCATCATCATCATCAGTAATATCATTTTGTACACTAACACGGTTGCTGTACACACCATTCTCCCGCAGCAGTATGTTCATCATAGTACTATATTAACCATTCTGCCATGTAATACCAGAATTATTCCAGGATGACAGTGTTCAACATTACTGAGCTCATGAAACACCTCTCGTACTGAAGGGGTTCAACTAGACAGAACCCCTGACAGCCAAGGAAGGAAGGAATCTGCTGGAGGGACTGACAGCCAGGTTTCCATCCTTAACGTTGGACACAGGGTTTCTTTTATTACTATATCATTGTACTGTTTCCATGGTACTGGTACTACTGTTCCACACATTACGAATCTCTCTCTCTCTCTCTCTCTCTCTCATATCGAGATAGTGTTGTGTCAGGAGGATAAGCATGAGGATGAAGATTATGATTAAGACAAGAATGATGACAAAGACGATAGCAATATGATGACAGTGACAATACCGTTGATGATGATGATGATGATGATGATGATGAATTACTTCTGCAACTCTTTACATATATTTGATAATATATATCCGATTCTCCTAATTTAATGTCACGAGCTAAATCAATTAATAAGATAAGTAAACTATGCCTATGTAATTAATAAACATGAAAGGATTAAATAGAAGCCTCAGGGGCACAGAGGAAGAGGGACCTGATCCGTGACCCAGATCCAGGTTTCAATTCCAGTGATGATAGATGGTTTCTTTTGTTATAAGTTATTATAAATGTCTTTTTATATATCCTTAAACACACGAAAATAAATAAATAGGAAAATAAATAAATTAATAAAAAACTAATAACACCCATTCCATTGTGAAGTTACTTGCTGTTAACCTGTTGTTGAAGATTAGAGTTGTTATCTTGGTTGCCGTGGTGAGTTAATGTCTTAGAAGTAACACGCACAAGCGCTATCTCTCTCTCTCTCTCTCTCTCTCTCCTTCCACTAAGCTGTTTCCATATTCAGTCTGTCACTACTTTTCCACATCTCTGCATTTTCTCCATCCTATATATTCTGTAATTACCAGGTGTACTTTTAACAGTGTCAGCGTCCTATGATTTGCTCTCAACTGAAGAAAATCATCTGGCATTAGGTGGAATGGGATACTAGAGCTTCACCGTCATGAGAGGGTTAATGGTGACAGTATTAACACTCTCTGACTACTATGACTCACTCTCAGCTGAATAAAATCGTCTGTCGATAGCTGGAATAAAACACTGGATTGGTTCCAACCTTGAAAGAATAAGTTATTCATCACTTTACAAAGGCTGTACTTATGGAAAGAGTTGTATTATTGTGGCCACAATAGATGGGATAGCAATACAGGGGGATAAATTGGATTATAAATAGGCTAGATACATTAGAGAGTCTGAATATAGACAGCGAGACCGACAGACAATGGTGGCTGTGTATATACGTGGATAAAGACGATGACAAAAACATGCAGATTGACCGATTTGATGTCACACTAATAACCTGGATAGATAATTAATGATATTGCTTGAGGTAAAACACAGAGATAGACAGACAGGCCCACAGAGATGGGTTGATAGAAAGATAGATAGATAGATAGATAGATAATTAGATAGATCGACAGACAGGTAGGCAGGTTATAGGTACTGTAAGTAGGTATGTAGGTAGGTGGGTAGATGGATAGGTAATTTTTTCCCGTCTATGCCTGACAGAAGCCACAACAGCCAACAGTGGTAGATAACTGGATCTGGTTAGATAAGGCCCGGGATTGAAACCATCATTATGGTCAGCATGGTTCTCCTTCAGTAACGTGATGCATTCCTTACCTGAACTCCTGTATTGTTCGTTAATGTTTTCCCTAAATCATTACTCTCTCTCTCTCTCTCTGTCCCAGTCACAGATTCTGTTTCTCAAATGTTCGGATTAGGTAGTGTGTGGGGAACAAAAAAGAATGAAATGAGGATAAAAGTGCCCAATAAAATGAGCCACACTCTCACTCAGTCATCATTGCATCCCCCGGAATCCATACACCACCCGCCAGTTCTTAAACTAAACACAAGGCCTCACCGACAAACAGCAACGGGATCTGGCCACAGATTGTGAACCAGGTTTTGATCACAGTTTCTGATGAGATACAAGGGATTCCTTTTAATCTAATCTCTTCAGTCTGAAGACGTATTTGTTTTATTTTTGCTAACTCCAGACGACTTTGCTCAGGTATGGAGAGAGTTTTGGAACTGGCTGGGTTAGATACAGCCTTCATCAACCCCTTCAGTACCAGGAGGCTCCAGTAACATAAGAAAATCGCCAGTACAGGCATCCTCAACCAAGGATGAGAGCCGTGGCCTCAACAACCCACACACGCCCAGTTTTGCCTGAACAGGACGGTTTATCCAGGCGACTGGACAGGCTGACTTGAGCCTGTATGGGACCATTTATACATACTGATAGATGAATTAAATCGTCTGGTGTTAGGTGGAATACAAAGCTAGGGTTATCCTGATGGTGACAAGCCATACAGGTTGTTATGACTCGCACTGCTGAATAAAATCGTGTGGTGTTAGCGGGAGTAAAATAGTAGTGTAGTGGTGATCATATGTTATTTTTCGAATTAGTTTATTAAGGCTTTGCTAATGGATGGATAGAAGATGTTTTGGCCACATAGTATATAGTATATTAAACTGCTACAAAGACAGAATGACAAAAGGACAGATTGGTAGTTTGATGAATAGATAAATCATGGAACTTTAGACAGTCACACAGGCAGATATGTAAACGTGTATATGTATAGAGACAGAGATAGACGGACCTAAAGAAAGGAAAAAGAAGAAATGGATAAAAGAAAGACACCAAAAAAGTCGGATGAAGAGATATACCGAAAACAGATGAAACCAGAAGGTTGATGGATGGACAGTCAGATGAAAAGTGAAAGAGAAACAATACCAGTGTGATTGACAAGATGCCAGACTAATAAACTGGTCAGTAAATTAATTAATTGCATGAAGTGATTTGCAGAAAGACAGATAGATAGTCTTCTTACATACGAAGGACAGAAGCCACAGCAGCAAACACTGGTAGATAACTGGGTCTGGTTAGTATGGACCACGGATCGAAACCTCACTAGGTGAATGGCTTCTATTGCCTTTTTCTATGCCTTTTTTGCAACCTTAGTTCCTAATTCATGTTACATTAGTTTTCATAGACTACTGCTCTCTCTCTCTCTCTCTCTCTCTCTCTCTCTCTCTCTCTCTCATATAATGTGTACATAGTCTCATACATTCACAAACAGACACTCACTTAAACCCACGCATAACAACACATGCTTATAATTACACCAATACAATCACCACATACACAAAAACACACATGGATACTCGTATACACACGCACACATGCAAACATACACAGAACAATTGTTGTTTATGTTTCAACTGGTTCAGTAGGATGACATTGTGTTGTCTTTGCTCTTGGGTAACCCCACACGCCTTTGTTCATCTTAGGACAGACTTCTCTTACTTAAGGGTGTAAACTTTGTCCATTAACCCGTTCACTGTGATGACGTCTTACATTCCTTTACCTTGGATGCCAACACACCATTTATTAGGCTTGGCTTAGCCCTAGCCTACTGACCCGCACTATTATTATTATTATTATTATTATTATCGTTATTGTTGTTGTTATTATTATTATTATTATTATTATTATTATTTAATAATAATTATTATTATTATTATTTTTGTGGTAGGTAGGGGGCTCACCATCCACTCACTCGATGTGGTGCTGTTCTCGGGTGTCTGCCCTTTCGTCTCCTCCATCCCTCTCTCCTTCCATCCTTTTCTGTATTTCTTTCCTTCATTCTTTCCTTGTCCTTCTGCCAACGGGTGACTTTTCACTCCCTCTTCTGTCTTTCTTTCCTTGATTCTTTCCTCTTCCTTCTGCCTGTGGGTGACTCTACACTGAGTGACAAGCCAAATGATTTCCTGTACACCAGGAAACCATTTACTATGCTGGATGGTAACCATATAACCAAGTTTTGTCGCCTGGTGGTTTAGTGGGTAATTACTGCGCTCCAATCGGATTGAGCCGATGAAGGTTTATATCCAAGGGATGGTTGGGGTTTATTGCTCAGGTAATGCCACTCAGGGATGAGTGAGGCTGGTCACTCTCATCTTGAATGTCAGGACTAAGTCCCTAGCCCCGGGCTCCTACGCTCCTCATGGGGCAACGCAGGATTGGATGATGGATGGATGAATTATTATTATCCCGCACTTACCAAGGCGCTTCAGGATAAGACAGGATAGATTCGCCGTAATTAAATGGACAATGTTTGGGACAAAAGGATGAATACAGGTGCATATATATATATATATATATATATATATATATATATATATATATAAATATATAAATATATATATATATAATATTGTATTAAAGAGAGAGAGAGAGAGAGAGAGAGAGAGAGAGAGAGAGAGAGAGAGAGAGAGAGAGAATGTTGATAACTGGTTGACTGATTGATATGTTTAGTGTTGTAAAAGAATATCAAGTGAAAATTCAACAAAAGGAGGTGGTGGGTCTTAACACACACCTTCAACGACTGTGTTTACATACAGCTTTACAATGAAGGATTCACAAGGTTATCATAATTGCATAGTATACATGAGTTGCAATAAACTGTTATAAAAATATAATCTGAGCAGGATATTCATCACAGGGGACAGAGGACAACATTCATCCCTGTCCCCTGGTCGTTGTGGACAAAGCATGGCTGACCAACACCCCTTCAATACCCTTCCACTCCCGTCTCTCTCAGGCCATTACTCTGTTCATTTTACATGTCCTTTCTGGCTGCAGTGTGATGTGACCAGTACGAACAGCCAGGTCAACACACCAACACTGGCTGCGTAAATGTAGACGATTCAAATACTGTCGTTTTGTTAACAGCAGGACGTGAATAACAAGGACAGAAAAGGTGAGTTTTAGACTTTGGAAACGAAAACGACAAGCAGGTCCCCGAAAGGAAAGACTGCCCTACAATGTACAAACCTGACAATCCTGGTATGTGTGTGTGTGTGTGTGTGTGTGTGTGTGTGTGTGTGTGTGTGTGTGTGTGTGTGTGTGTGTGTGTGTGTGTGTGTGTGTGTGTGTGTGTGTGTGTGTGTGTGTGTGTGTGTGTGTGTGTGTGATATACATGCCAGCATTATGATACTGTGATGATGGTAATTGTGTATTTCATTATTTCTAAACATCACATTTATATATCTAAACTTTGGTGGATACTTTAAAATCTAATCATTGGCGTATTTTCTTCATCATTATCATCACCATTGTCACCATCAAATTTAACCAGATTATATTTTTTCCAACCTAAGGAAGATTTGGGAGATGGCAGGGGGAATAAGGAAAGAAAGAAAAAAGAAAGAACAAACGAAAGAAAAAGTAACACAAACAGAATTTTACAAAAAAACCATGTCCAGTGAAATTGGCCACACTCTCACTCAGTCAGCATTGCATCCCCCGGAATCCATATTCCACCTGCCAGTTCTTAAACTAAACACAAGGCCTCACCGACAAACAGCAACGGGATCTGGCCACAGATTGCGAACCAGGTTTTGATCACAGTTTCTGATGAGTTTCAAGGGAATCCTTTTAATCTAATCCCTTCAGTCTGATGACGTATTTGTTTTATTTTTGCTAACTCCAGACGACTTTGCTCAGGTATGGAGAGAGTTTTGGAACTGGCTGGGTTAGATACAGCCTTCATTAACCCCTTCAGTACCAGGAGGCTCCAGTAACATAAGAAAATCGCCAGTACAGGCATCCTCAACCAAGGATGAGAGCCGTGGCCTCAACAACCCACACACGCCCAGTTTTGCCTGAACAGGACGGTTTATCCAGGCGACTGGACAGGCTGATTTGAGCCTGTATGGGGCCCTTTATACATGCGGTTAGATGAATTCAGTCGTCTGGTGTTAGCTGGACTATGAAAGCTAGAGTTATCTTGATTGTGAAAAGGTTAGAGGTTCTATTACCTCTTTCAGGCTGTTATGGCTCGCTCTGATGAATAAAATCGTCTGGCGTTAACTAGAGTATAATACTATAGTGACTGTGATCAGAAAGAGTGAGTATTCGTATCGATTTATCAAGGCTTTATTAACGGATGGAATGTAGATGTTGTGGCCAACATGTACAGTAAACTGATGGAAGAGAATGCCAGATAGACAAAGTAGCAGATGGACAATTATATATTTAGTTGTTTAGAAAGACAGACAGACAGACAGAGATATGTAAATTGATATATGGATAGATGTATGGGCAGATAACCTTACTGATAGAAAGAAAAAAGACATGAAATAAATAAAAGAAAGCCAAAGAAAGGCGGATGGAAAAATAAACTAAAAAAAGCTGGACACAGACAAACAGACAGACGGATAGATGGATAGAGAGACTGACAGTAAAACAGAGAGAATAACAGTCTTGCTGATAGGATACAAGACTATTAACTTGGTTAGCAAACCGATGAACTGCATGAACAGACATACAAAAAGACAGGTAGATAGATTTTCCTTACATACGACAGATAGAAGCCACAGGAGCCAACACTGGTAGATAACTGGGTCTGGTTAGTGGGGACCCGGGATCGAAACCATCGTCCTCCACGGTTTCCTTATTATGTCATGCTGTGATTGGTCAATTTTGCTTGTGCTGGACACTTCTCTAACATAATCTCCCCCTTCTCTCTCTCTCTCTCTCTCTCTCTCTCTCTCTCTCTGTTTTTCAGTGAACAGGTATTTATTCACATCGAATATTTCCGTCACCTTTAATAATACATCCATAATTACTCTCTCAGACTTCATTCAGAAAAAACCCTACTAACACTATCTTCACTACCTCTCGTGCTACAAATATACATTCTAGACATCCATTTACAACTCTAAAAACTATGCTGTTCATGTCTCACCAAAACTCTTATACCTGTCTTATCGTCTTTATCACTGTTCTCCCAAATACTTTTCCTACAACACTGGGCAGACTTTTTCTATGATAACTTTAGTACTCCTTTCTGCCACCTTTTTTACGAAGGTAATAGTACAACCTTTTTCCATTCCAAGGATACAGTTCTATTAATCCAGGCATTTTGACATATTACCCACAGACAGTTCACTGCACTCTCTCCACCACACTGTATCATTTCTGCATATACCTGACAACAATTTCACATAAACACACTTAAGCCTAAACAAACCAAACACAAACCTCACAGACAGACAGGAACAGGGTCCTGATCCATGACTATCAGCCAGGAATGAAGTCTTGGCTCAGTCTTGGTTTGTTGTTATTTTTATTTTTTTTCTTATCATTACAATCATACAATAACGAATACACTCTTTATTATTTTTCTGCATATGCATTAGAACTGTTATTTAGCTGCATCTCTCTCTCTCTCTCTCTCTCTCTCTCTCTCTCTTTCGTCGCATCCTTTAAAAGAAAGTTCATATAAAAATTAATCTTATTCTTTGTGCCTTTGTTAGCTAATGAACCCCCTCTCCGCCTGCCACAACATGCCTCCCTTCCTCATACACTACCCAACCTTGCCCCTCATCTCGTTCTTGGTCTGTCTGAAAGTTATGAATTACAACATAAATCCAAAGCAAGAAAGTCACTGGCCATCGCAACCACTGAACGTATGGAAAAAGAGGCAAGCATTTAACTCTCTTGGTTTTAACAGCTCTTATCCTCTACCCTACCTAATGACAGACGATCTTAGTCAGCTGAGTATGAACATAGGAGCCTGAGAGTGTTACGGTGTTAATACTGTCTCTGTTAAAGCTTTCATTGTCGGAACAACTCTAATATTCTGTCCCTGAAAACGCCAGACGATTTTATTCAGATGAGAGTGTGTCACAGCAGCCTGATTACTAAATACCAACATATAATTCCCCCCCCTCCCTCGATAGCCTCTGAGAAATAAAGAGGTGGAGAGGAAGATACATTCCAGAGAGTATGTTTTTACTAATATTGAGCGAGACTGATTTTTTCATTAATTCTTTAAGATTGCTGACTAGGGAAGTGGACTGAGGGTTGCCCAAACATACTGTACAGGCAGGCGAGAAGAGAGATATAGACAGCTAGGCAGGCAGATATGTAGAAAGCACGACAGACAACACAGCTAGATAACTGGGCCTCTTTAGTGAGACCAGGGATCCAACCATAAATTCTCCGTTTTTTTTTTTTTTTTTTTCCATAATTCAAGGTACAATTCTTTACGTAGGCTAATTTGTGTTCTGTAAGTCTTCACTTGTCCTATACTCTCTCTCTCTCTCTCTGAAATTTAAATAGGGTAGTGATAATGATGATTTCTCTCTCTCTCTCTCTCTCTCTCTCTCTGAAATTTAAATAGGGTAGTGATAATGATGATTTCTCTCTCTCTCTCTCTCTCTCTCTCTGAAATTTAAATAGGGTAGTGATAATGATTTCTCTCTCTCTCTCTCTCTCTCTCTCTCTGAAATTTAAATAGGGTAGTGATAATGATGATTTCTCTCTCTCTCTCTCTCTGAAATTTAAATAGGGTAGTGATAATGATTTCTCTCTCTCTCTCTCTCTCTCTCTCTCTGAAATTTAAATAGGGTAGTGATAATGATGATGTTGGTGATGATGATGTTGGTAATAGCAATGATTATGTCACTGTTGATGATGATGATGATGAATTACTTATGCAACTCCTTACAAGCATTTGATAATATTTTTTTAAATAGATTAAGGACATAACATGAACCGAGACATGTAATAAGTCAACTATACCTACAAAAGTAATATACATGAATAAAGTAAGGAGAAGCCTCAGGGACACAGAGGAAGAGGGTCCTGATCCGGGACTGAGATCCAGGTTTCGATTCCAACAAATGCAGAGGTTTCTTTTGATTCTAATAAATAACGTATATATATATATATATATATATATATATATATATATATATAACCTTATCCCACAGTGAACATCCTTGGTGTTGACTTTTTGTTGATGAAGATTAGTTATCATTATTGTTGTTGTGCTGAGTTAATAATGGCCTAAAAATAAAAAGCACACTCTCTCTCTCTCTCTCTCTCTCTCTCTCTCTCTCTCTCTCTCTCTCTCTCTCTCTCTCTCAATTATTGGCTAAAGAGGCTAAAATGATCATGATTATTACAACTGTTATAACATGAATATGTCACATTTACATCTGTTGATCATGGATGGATTGGTGCATACTTCTAAGACCGTTAATAGCACCACCATCACCACCACCACCACCATCATCATCATCATCATCATCATCATCATCACGCCTCCCTCCTATCCCCTGCCCCACCTTGCCCCTCCATCTTGTTCTTGGTCTGTGTCAAAGGTATGAATTATAACACAAAGACAAAGCCAGGAAGACACTGGCCATCGCAACACATGCAGGAGGAGGCCAATCTTTAACCTTCTCATGGTGGGACAGCTCTAGTACTGTAGTCAATTCCAGCTAACGCCTGACTGTTACATTCAGGTTAGTGAGTCATAGGAGCTACAGACTGCTATACTGTCATCATTAACCCTCTCATCGTCGGCACAAGTCTAATACTATTATTATATTCCAGCAACGCCAGAAGAATGCTTTCACTTGACTGGGTACATAAGCCACTGTGGTACTAATGACACCATCAACCCTTCTTCGGTCGGGGCAACTCTATTACTTTGTCGTAACGACCATCAGACAGTTACTATTAGTTGAGAGTGAGTTACTGGAGCCAGTGTATTGACAGAAAAAAATGAATGATGTCTTGGATATTATGAATACAGATATCAATGTGTATAGATTGAACGTAATTAAATAAATATATAACAGGACAGAAAAATGAACAAAAAAAACACAGAGACAAGTATAGGGGAGAATACTGTAGTGGGTTGGATACAGGGATACATAATAAATAATCATACAAAGATAACGATATGCAAAAATAGACAGATACATGCAGGTTGGAGGGGTAACACAGATAAATGGACAGATCATGGTTTGTTTGGACAGATAAACACATAGTTAAGTAGACAGATAATAAGGCTGATAAATGCAAAACCACAGCCAACAGCGGAAGATAACTGGGTCTGGTTAATGAGGCCCGGGATCAAAACCACGATAATGACTGATTTCTTTTGTAATATAATTTTCGTGTCGTCTCATGGTTCAGTATTTCGACTTTTGTTTTCATCTTTGTTTCGGTTCACTTGTATTTCATATAACCTCTCTCTCTCTCTCTCTCTCTCTCTCTCTCTCTCTCTCTCTCTCTCTCTCTCCCTCTCTCTCTCTCTCTCTCTCTCTCTCTCTCTCTCTCTGGCAGGAATAAGCCCTGCACTTCGATTACTTGTTATTTCATTACAAGCGACCAATATTTACTCTTAATTTAGTCTGGAAATGAGTGACCCAGCCCGGCCCGACCCGACCGCCACGCTAAGCAAAAGCAATAATTTTAATCCTATTGAAGTAGAGTTGAAATTCTTTCTGCATATGATACACCCATTCAATAAATTTTATCATCTAAAAAGTCACCCATAAAAGCGCAGGAACCCCTTGGAATATCGACTTTTCCAAGGAGTGTTCGAGTCTAATTGGTGAACGTGTCAATTACGAAACCAAATTTAAAGAAAAAATTCTGTCGTAACACTATTTTGTGCAAACATTTCAAGAACTATATGTCGGAGATTCAGCCTAAAAATTTACAGCGGGGGTGGGGATAAATGGTGATAGCATAGCCTTCGTTCGCTCGTCACGCGCTCAAAAAGTGTACTTTATTGGTGTTATTCTTGCCACTCCCAGATAACTTTATTCAGCTGAAGGGCACAGGAACCAGAACTGTGACTGAGAACCAGATATCGATCCCATTCCTGGAAAATATTGGTTTTATTTATAACGCTGTCATGGTGGGCACAGTTCTAGTATTTAATATCAAGCAAGGCCGAGTGATTTTGTTCAGGTAAGAGTGAGCATGACAGCCTAAACGCACTGTACTACCATTAACCCTCTAGTCACGGAACATGTCTAGTATTCTATTCCAGCTAACGCAAGACAATTGTACAAGCTTCCAGTGAGTCATGCCAGCCTGAGAGTTTTAATAACAAAATCCTTAACCCTCTCATGGTCGGGAAAACTCTAATACAGTATTCTATTCCAGATATCGTCGCACGACTGTATTCAGATAAGAGTATGTCACAGAAGCCTGAGTGTTAATACTATACCCTTTTTACCTTAACTTGGCACAGATTTTTGTCCTGTTGCAGCTTATTTCACGTAGCTCAGTGCCACAGTAACACAGTCCTACGGTTCTACATCCTTACCATAGCACTTTTTCGTGACTAGCATCATATTCTAGTGCTGATTTATTGTTGCAACTCAGCATTCACGATGGAGAGATGACAATTTTAGGCCAGGTTAAAGTAAAAAGAGTATAGTAACCTTAGCCTTGTCTTGATGAGAACAAGTGCAGTATTTGACTCCAGATAACGCCAGACGATTGTATTCAACTGACAGAGAGTTGACGGATCTTGAATTCACAATATTTTTCATTACCGAGTTATTGGCTCAGCTACTTGATGTTTTACTAACACTCTCAGGCTATTATGAGTTATTGTAAGCTACGTCAATTTGTTTGGCGTAAATTGTAATTATTTACTAAAGTTGTCCCGACCATGTGAGATTTAATGGCGATAGGATCAACACTCTTAGGATCTTATGGCTCAACCTCAGTTGAATAAAATCGTCTTGCCTTACCTGAAGCTATATATTAGAGGCATCGTAATTATGAAAGAATTCATATTTACTTATAAGTTTACCGTAAGATTGAATAATAGATTCAGTAGTGATGATATGGCTGGTTTAGAAAGGTAGAAAAATCTACAGATAGGCAGATAGATAGGTAAATAGATACATAGATAGACTGACAGACAGATACATAGACAAATAGAAACCTTCTCAACATTTGGAAGAGTCTTACAGAACCAGGCAGTTGTCAACTGACAAGTCTCCATTTTTAATTCATCTCCTTGTCTATGAACTGGACAAAATGATCCATCCTTATTTTGGAAAGCTTCACTTCCTCTTTTGAATATGCTGTATCTACTCTTAAGTCATGTGGAACTGGAATTGGTCATAAAGATATATCAGAATACATTAAGAGTTCTTTAGTGTCCTCTTCTTGATCAGACTCAGATTCTTCCTCTTGTTGATGTATGCTTCTGCTAGTATCTGACTTCTTTTCATCAGTTTCATTGCTCTCAGAATTTGAAGAGGACTAACCTCTTCCACTTCTTAATCCCTTTCAATTAAATATCTTGTTAAAGACGTGTCCTTCAGATGTCCTTCTGATTCCCCAAATTACTTGTACCACTTGATACTGAAGGTATCATACACTTGAAAATTGAGCCACACATTATTTTAGTTAATTGTTCCCTTGTTATCTTTGTTTTTCTTTGCTGAAAGCCACTGGGACGATTTTGCTTCATAATGCTGGTCTATTGTGGTCGAATCCCTTTCGCTTGAAAAAAAAATATATATATTAATATCTATTTCTATTATTCTTGAACTGAAATCCTCGAGGAGGGAGAAATAGTGAGCCCTTTATGGAGGCTGATGATGCCAAAGCCCAGATGTGAATTGCTCAAATGTGTGTAGTGTGTTGAATGCTTGTTGATGTAAATTTATTGTTGTAATGACTAGTAGTTGTCACCATGCAGGCCCCCAGAATCATGGCTCCACCTTATAAGTTAGGCCAAAAAGCCACCATCATGTCCTGCATTTTAACATTCAGTAATTGAATAGTCCATGTGTGACTTTCAAATACAAAAAAAAATGTGTTGCCAACCCTGGTCATAAACTCTGCACAAAATTCAACCAGTCACCTCGATCTCTTGTCATTTCCCTTCCTTACCTTTCTCCCAAACTCCTTTACCTTATCGACTGTATCCATCTTCTTTTTGCCCACCTCGCTTCTCTCAATCTTACTAAGGTATATTATTTTCACTACAGTATTCACATCCATTCTCTCCGCTACCGATTTTTTCCCCCGGGAGGGCAACCTAGCTGTCCCTCCCCCCAACTCCATTGCCCACCCTGCCCTTCACCTTGCCCACCTACTTCCTGAGACTTCCTCCCTCACTCCCCTTTCCACCCCCCACAACAACACAACGCCATCTATGGAATGAACTCTAAGGCCGATTCATTTTCACAACGGAGTGAGAGAGTTGGCGATCCAAATATTTTTCTAACATGTCCCTTTTCTGTCCCTTTTCTGTCCAACTCCCTAATGCAAGAGTTAACCGTTACTCCCAGTCCTTCATTTATGCAACAGGTCAACTCTGGAACAATCTCCCTCTGTCCGTATTTCCTACTTCCAATGATCTCCAGTCTCTGAAAAGCAGTGTGTCCAGGCACCTCGAAATGAACGGATCTTGAATTTGGCTGTCTATTTTATTGTTTTTGTTTTTTTCTTGGAAAGAACGGTATTGCGGGCCCCTGGCCTTTAGTTCCTTCTTTACTGTATTAAAAAAAAATGTACAAATGAACCAACACACACACACTATGCCCATCTACCATATCTCGCTATTGGGTGGCCCAGGCGGAAACGTTACCGGCTGTACTGTACCGTACCAAGCCTGGTATAACCGAAGCTCCCATCCACAAAGACATCCCCAATCCCGACACAGGAAGCTTCCTCACATCTCTACCTTAGCGATTTATTGAGCGCATTGCGGATCACTGTCCTCTTGCAAGTTACTGATGCAAACTTTGTCGATACTGAAAGAATAGAAGTAACATACAAGAGAATCTTAAGGTGTAATAGGCAGGATAAATCGCTAAAGAAGAGGTGCTACTAAGCCTTCATTTGGCCAGATTATCGTCCTTTTCAGTTTATATCACGCCACTCAGTGGTAGAAAAAGACTATACAGTTATCCTACATCTTCTCTACATAACTTCATGACTAGCATCACATTGTATGGTTAATCAATTGTTACATTCTTGATGGCGAGATGGCAATTTTAGGTCGTTAAATCAAAAGCCTAGCTTATTGGCGTCTGTCACCCCTCCTAATCACCCCTCTCAACAGTTTATTAATCTCTCCTTATCACCTCTCCCAACAGTCACCCAGTCTCTCTCAACAGTCTCAGTCACTCCCAGTCATCTCTCTTTTCAGTCTCCCGGTCATCTTGCCTAGCAGTCTCTCAGTTTCTTCCAATCAGCTCTCCAACCAGTCTTCCAATTATCTGTCCCGTGAGTCTCATTATCTCCAAGTAAAACTTAAATCCCAGTCTGTCCCAGTCAACTCTCCAAACTGTCTCCCAGTCTTTCTCAACAGTCTCAGTCTTTCCCAGTAGTCTACCAGTCACTCCCACTCAACTCTCCCAACAGTCTCAGTCTCCAGTCAAACTCTCCTAAGTCCCAGTCTATCCTAGCCAACTGTCCCAAGTCTCGCTCCATCTAAATTCTCTCTGATTCTACAGTCTCTCACAGTCAGCTCTCTATAGTCTTGCACAAACAGTTCTCCTTACAGTTATCCAGTCTCTCACCTCAACCATCCCATTCACCCTCCAATTTCACAAAAAAACTCTTAACGTCCCTATAACTCTACTTTACTGAATTATCTTGAGAACGAAAAATGCAAGAAAAGGATGCCGCCTCACCGTCGCCAGCCCGTTGCTGCGGGCTGAGCCGACTGATGAGGAGGCTTTGGCGGTGGATCTGTTCCGCCTGCCGACGGTTGGGCGACTGGGTCAGGGGGGGTAAGTCGGCATCTGCCCCACCAACATGCCCGACCCTATCCCCGACCCCATCCCCGGCCCCATCCCCGGCCCCATCCCCATCCCCATCCCCATCCCCAACCCCGGCCCCATCCCCATCCCCATCACCTACCTTATCCCCAACCCCATCACCTACCTTATCCCCGACCTCATCCCCAACCCCATCACCTACCTTATCCCCAACACAATACTGGGCCCCATCTCCCACCTCATCACCTACCCCATCCCCCACCCGATCCCCCACCCCATCACCTACCCCATCCCCCACCCCATCACCTACCCCATCACCTACCCCATCCCCCACCCCATCACCTACCCCATCCCCCACCCCATCACCTACCCCATCCCCCACCCCATCACCTACCCCAACCCCCACCCCATCCCCCACCCCATCACCCACCCCATCCCCCACCCCATCACCTACCCCATCACCTACCCCATCCCCCACCCCATCCCCCACCCCATCACCTACCCCATCCCCCACCCCATCACCTACCCCATCCCCCACCCCATCCCCCACCCCATCACCTACCCCATCCCCCACCCCATCCCCCACCCCATCACCTACCCCATCCCCCACCCCATCACCTACCCCATCCCCCACCCCATCACCCACCCCATCACCTACCCCATCCCCCACCCCATCACCTACCCCATCCCCCACCCCATCACCTACCCCATCCCCAACCCCATCACCTACCCCATCCCCCACCCCATTACCTACCCCATCCCCCACCCCATCCCCCACATCATCATTGACCTAATCTCCCACCCCATTACCGACCCTATCCTTCACTCCATCCCCCACCTCATCCCAGACCCCAACCCCATCCCCAACCCCATGCCGGGCCCCATCACAGACCCCATCCTTTACCACATGCGATGCCCCATGTGGGCATTCACCTATATCACAATGCCTCAGACCCGTCTCCTATCCCCTCCCAGCCAGCTCAGCCTTATCCCGTCCCAAAACACCTCTCTCCACACCCGCCTCTCAGTCTACAATTACAACCACGGCAGCACCCATCTCCCTGCCCACGGAGTTTGAGGCGCCACTGACAACGGGTGAAGTAGACGATGACCCTACGGAAGCGGAGGACGTCCCCAGGGCTGAGGAGGACAACCCCATGGCTGTGGAGGGAGACCCCACGGCTGTGGAGGGAGACCCCACGGCTGTGGAGGGAGACCCCACGGCTGTGGAGGGAGACCCCACAGCTCTGGAGGGAGACCCCACAGCTCTGGAGAGAGACCCCACGGCTGTGGAGGGAGACCCCACGGCTGTGGAGGGAGACCCCATGGCTGCGGAGGGCGACCCCGTGGCTGTGGAGGGAGGCCCCACGCCATTGGAGGGCGACCCCACGGCTGTGGAGGGAGACCCCACAGCTGTGGAAGGCGACCCCATGGCTGTGGAGGGAGACCCCACGGCTTTGGAGGGCGACCCCACGGCTGTGGAGGGAGACCCCACGGCTGTGGAGGGAGACCCCACGGCTGCAGAGGGCGACCCCGCGGCTGTGGAGGGAGACCCCGCGGCTGTGGAGGGAGACCCCACGGCTGTGGAGGGAGACCCCACGGCTGTGGAGGGAGACCCCACGGCAGTGGAGGGAGACCCCACGGCAGTGGAGGGCGACCCCACGGCAGTGGAGGGCGACCCCACGGCTGTGGAGGGCGACCCCACGGCTGTAGAAGGCGACCCCACGGCTGTGGAGGGAGACCCCACGGCTGTGGAGGGCGACCCCACGGCTGTGGAGGGAGACCCCACGCCTGTGGAGGGAGACCCCACGCCTGTGGAGGGAAACCCAACGGCTGTGGAAGGTGAACCCATGGCTGTGGAGGGAGACCCCACGGCTGTGGAGGGTGACCCCGCGGCTGTGGAGGGAGACCCCATGGCTGTGGAGGGAGACCCCACGGCTGTGGAGGGAGACCCCATGGCTGTGGAGGGAGACCCCACGGCTGTGGAGGGAGACCCCACGGCTGCGGAGGGAGACCCCGCGGCTGTGGATGGAGACCCCATGGCTGTGGAGGGAGACCCCACGGCTGTGGAGGGAGACCCCACGGCTGCGGAGGGAGACCCCACGGCTGTGGATGGAGACCCCAAGGCCGTAAGGAAAGACTCCACAGCCACTCCCTCCAAAACCAACTCCTGTACAACAAAAGGTTGGTCACCCAATCCCTTTGACCTGGACCTCCACAGTTCGACAATAGGATCCGATTATTCTTTTGGTGGGGTGCGTAGACGGGTCAATTTGGCTGGGATGGGAAGGATGACAGACTTGGTCGACCCTCCCAAGCCGAAAATTAGGGGAGTGAGCGGGGAGCGGGGAGTGAGTGGAGTGTGGGGAGGAGAGGTGTGGAGAAGGATGGAACAGGTGGGCCACCAGTATGACGAAATGAAAATGGAGGCCCACCACCAATTTGAAGATGTGAAGACAGGGTTGAAGAAGAAGATGGAAGGGATGGGCCGACAGTGTGAAGGGGTGAAGGGTGTGCTGGAAGAGGTGGGTGACAACTTGAGTTGGAAGTGGAATGATCTGAAGACTGATCTGGAATGGGAAGCTCAGGAGAAAATGGATGGTTTCAGTAAGATGATAGGAAAAGTAGGGGAAAAGATGAGCGGGCTGTTTAATATCGGGGACACATCGCCAGGAAAAAAAACTGGTGGGTTCTCGATGTTCGGTTGAATGTGATGATGTAAGCCCATTGGCGGGTCCACTATTGAAATTGTGGACCCGGTGGACCAGAGGCTAAAGATGCTGTTCACGCCGCTGTGAACGCACTCTTTTCTCACGCTTCTTTTTTTTTTCACTCTTCTCATGCTTCTTTTTTTTTACTTACTCTCTTTACTTACTTTATTTGTGACTGTTACCACTACTACTACTATTACTACTGCAGTTAATAATAATAATAATAATGAGAGAGAGAGAGAGAGAGAGAGGAGAGAGAGAGAGAGAAAGAAAGATAGTGGTATTGGATGACGGGCGTGTGCATTTAGCAAACGGTGTGAAATAGATAGGAGAAGGGACGAAATAAGTTCAGACTGAAGGAGGGGGGTATTACTTTAATTCTTCCTCATTTCAGTTTTCATTTTAAATTTCGCGTCAATAGAGTTGGAAAGTATTCAGAAATTAATATTCCCTTGCACGATCATCCATTACTCGAACCACAGTAAGAAAGGGGAGTATGTTCAAACCCCAGAAAATCCGTCTGCATCTGTAAAGCTGTAAATGTTATCCCACCGGTATTCACCAGTGTAACGGTAAGAATTTACTATCCCCATTGTTATTCTTCATCCAGTGTAATGCTAGATATTTATATTCTTACCTGTTGTTGATACTGATCAACTCATCCATGGATAATACAAGTGGTACTCGACTTAGTATAGTAGATGGTAAATATTTAAAAGAAAGAATTGTGGTAGCGTTTGTAGTTTTTGGCCGAGCTTAGATTTAGTCAGTACCACGGGTGGTCGTCGTTCCCTCAGCGAAGGAATCTTGAATTGGAAGGGGAGTGAATTTGGCTTGAGGACATAATTTCCTTGATTAGGTACACTAATAAAGAAAAGGAAATATTATATACTGTACTCTACTTTAATAACTTGAAGCTAGTTACCACAAAACATTTTTTAATTACATGACCCTTTTTTAGTATGAGAGAAGATTGTACATGTTACCAGGGTTTTGGATGATCTTTTCTCTAACATTATTACCAGACGAAACAATTTGATACATACCAACGATTTATGAGGTTATTGTACTTTACTTTCTTTTTGGCAGTTACTCTTGGGCTCAACAATAGCCTCAAGACAGGGACCTTTTTACGGGCATGGATTATCTGTTCGGGCTGGCATAGCCTCGAACCAATAAGAATGATTACTTGTGTTCATTTTTCACCCATATAATATATTCTCCTCACGTAATTTTTCTAGAATCCAACATCAATTCAGTACTATTTACAGTTCATAATCATCATTGCTATATAGTCACTAGAAATACATAATCACTCGGGCTTGTCTAGCCTCGAGGAATAATTCAGAAAAGAAATATAATCACTAAGAATACGTAATCACTCGGGCTTATCTAGCCTCGAGGCACTACTCAAACATTGTACAATCACCAAGAATACACAATCACTCGGGCTTGTTTAGCCTCGAGGTTCATTTCAAAATTACATCATTGTTCACAGTCACTAAGTTCCCTTCCACACTCCTAACTTCCTTAGTTACAAGAAAGAAAACGGTTAATGGTTTGAATTACGCTCTACCGTTACCAGATTACATCACTTTCAATTTTCTATTTCTTATTTACAAGATAAAATTCACTTAATAGATCAATAATACCATTTCAACTACATTCGGTTTATAAAATAATTCATGGGTAGTGTAAGTGTGTATGTAAGAGTCTATGGGCAATACCACGAGAAGGCCTCGTGCACACTTTGACGTCGCCGGTGTCTGGGGACTGAACAAACAATGAGGTGGTGTTTTTTAAATATGGTGGGTTTCAATTCTCTTTACAATTTATTTAGCAGTGTACCCATGACGCCAGGACTTTTAATTGAATTGGGGAAAATTTGGGATTTATTCCTTACTTAATTTAGATACTGATTCTATCACTGTCTCACTTCGAATATGAGAACAGCTCATGCCATCTAGTGACGGCCAAGATAAACGGGACTTTAAATTCACACAAATGACATTATTTAGGCCTTTTGGACTGCTAATCTTACATATTTGGGTTCTAGCAGCTTCATTAGCAAACATTTCACAACTAGGTTACGGAAAGAATTGTTTATTCATCATTATTCTGTTTAAGGTTTAAACTCGGCGCCCAACAACGACAAGAAAAGTTGGCGCATCTGTTTCGTTACTTGACCAGACGGGGAATTCCCATAGCTCAACATCCACAATTACATCACCCACTGCACAGATACAGAGATACGTACATATAAAAAATAAAGTTAGCCCTACATTAATCATTAACATATGAATTACTACTTAGGATAGGAACTTATAAACTAATATTCAGGTTACACCCTATCTAACTTAAAATTACAGTACTTCTAAACACATACATGAATATCAAATGTGTGGCACTACACGGCTCCCACGTTTGGAAAACAAATTTTACCCAAGTCAGTTTTCTATGACATGTGCATGGATGGAATGTTGTTACTCTTATAACTGCTATGAACACTTTGAATTGGAATACTTTTCCCCACAATCGGTGGCACCTGTCGGTCCACATTAAACACCTGATGCGTACCTCAGAAGGTCGCTTACTTACTACATTAGGAGGTATGATCACTCTTTACTCGAGATGTTATGAGGGAATTTATGCCCCAGTCAGCCTCAGGTTTTGGAGGATAGCTTGTCGCTCACCTGAGCTCGACAGGGTCTCTCGAGATTGAGATCACCACGGGAGGCGCTTCCTTCCACTCTTCCATTCGCAATCACATTCACTCTGTCCTTTTGTTTCCAGCTTTCCGCCCGCAAGAGGTGAGCGCTCATTCTGTCCTGAAGACTCCACTACCTCACAAACCGTGCTAACTGTAAGGTGAGGGGATTGATCACTCCCCTCGAAGTAAGGCACTTCCCGGTTCCAACAGGAACTCTTCTCTCTTTCCCTTTTTACACCCTCTCCTCGGGGATGAGTCCACCCGGAACATAACTTTAAGCAGTTATGTTTCACAACATTCGTCACATGCACTTGTCTACTTTTCTAACTAACACTCCTCTGAGCCTCCGAGGGGCATTCCTCACTCGCGGTGGTAATCGCTCATCTTTGGGCTCCGGAGCGAGCTCCTGTTGCAACGGTTCTAAGAGCCATTCCTCGGTACCGTAATATGGTTTTACCTTTTCAGCAGCCCTTCGTATTTTTTTTCCCACCAAATACATTTTCAATGATATAAACACTTCCATCTAGCAGCACTTCGATCACTTTATACTGGCCGTCTCATTTGGCATTCAGTTTTCTACAGGTACCCGGCTGTATGGTCTCTTTTTTCGCCCACACCAAGCTATTGATTCCAACCTTCTGCGCTATCCTCCGCTGTCCAGGACGATACCTCGTGACGTCCCAAAGTCAATGAAGTATTGCCCAAGACAGTGTATGATGTTTTGTGTATGTTTGTCTCTGGGTAATATTTGTTTAAAGAACATATAATTACCTAACCCTTAACATTCTAAGCTAGAAGGAAAGAAAAGTGAAGAATTAGCACTAAGCTTAGGAAACATGGAAATATCAAGACGAGAGGTAGGACAGAAAAGCAGAAGAGGACAGTGAGGAGACAGACTGGAGATAAAAGGCCCCCTTTAGTCGCCTCTTACGACAAGCAGGGATACTGGGGAAGTATTCTTTCCCCCCTTCGCCAGGGGTAACCGTATCTAGTACACTATTTGAACCTCATTACTACCAAGATATTCTGAATAAAAGAGTGGCGGAGATATTTGGGAATGATCAACCAATGCTACCCTTAGCATTCTCGCTTCTCTTTGCTCTTCACTTCCCTTCATTTTCTCACCAACGCCACTAATTTGGGAACGATAAATATCCCACCGCTATTGCCACCAGTGTAAAGCTGTAAATGTTATCCCACCGGTATTCACCAGTGTAACGGTAAGAATTTACTATCCCCATTGTTATTCTTCATCCAGTGTAATGCTAGATATTTATATTCTTACCTGTTGTTGATACTGATCAACTCATCCATGGATAATACAAGTGGTACTCGACTTAGTATAGTAGATGGTAAATATTTAAAAGAAAGAATTGTGGTAGCGTTTGTAGTTTTTGGCCGAGCTTAGATTTAGTCAGTACCACGGGTGGTCGTCGTTCCCTCAGCGAAGGAATCTTGAATTGGAAGGGGAGTGAATTTGGCTTGAGGACATAATTTCCTTGATTAGGTACACCAATAAAGAAAAGGAAATAATATATACTGTACTCTACTTTAATAACTTGAAGCTAGTTACCACAAAACATTTTTTAATTACATGACCCTTTTTTAGTATGAGAGAAGATTGTACATGTTACCAGGGTTTTGGATGATCTTTCCTCTAACATTATTACCAGACGAAACAATTTGATACATACCAACGATTTATGAGGTTATTGTACTTTACTTTCTTTTTGGCAGTTACTCTTGGGCTCAACAATAGCCTCAAGACAGGGACCTTTTTACGGGCATGGATTATCTGTTCGGGCTGGCATAGCCTCGAACCAATAAGAATGATTACTTGTGTTCATTTTTCACCCATATAATATATTCTCCTCACGTAATTTTTCTAGAATCCAACATCAATTCAGTACTATTTACAGTTCATAATCATCATTGCTATATAGTCACTAGAAATACATAATCACTCGGGCTTGTCTAGCCTCGAGGAATAATTCAGAAAAGAAATATAATCACTAAGAATACGTAATCACTCGGGCTT
Organism: Coenobita brevimanus; assembly: GCF_032717465.1. NCBI lineage: Eukaryota > Metazoa > Arthropoda > Malacostraca > Decapoda > Coenobitidae > Coenobita > Coenobita brevimanus. The sequence goes on from NC_137066.1 coordinate 6,326,346, forward strand.
ATCTAGCCTCGAGGCACTACTCAAACATTGTACAATCACCAAGAATACACAATCACTCGGGCTTGTTTAGCCTCGAGGTTCATTTCAAAATTACATCATTGTTCACAGTCACTAAGTTCCCTTCCACACTCCTAACTTCCTTAGTTACAAGAGAGAAAACGGTTAATGGTTTGAATTACGCTCTTCCGTTACCAGATTACATCACTTTCAATTTTCTATTTCTTATTTACAAAATAAAATTCACTTGATAGATCAATAATACCATTTCAACTACATTCGGTTTATAAAATAATTCATGGGTAGTGTAAGTGTGTATGTAAGAGTCAATGGGCAATACCACGAGAAGGCCTCGTGCACACTTTGACGTCGCCGGTGTCTGGGGACTGAACAAACGTCCATTAGATACGACATCTGGGGCTCGAGTGACTACGTTAAACTCTCAACAATATTACTTCATATAGTCCATAACAAGTAAGGATTAAACAAAGAAAAAGAGGGGGAGGAAGAAGAAATGTGGACGGCTCACCTGAACAAACGTCCATCAGATACGACATCTGGGGCTCGAGTGAGCTTGTCGGGCGCTAGCGACGCCAACTGCTAAATCAAATGAGGTGGTGTTTTTGAAATATGGTGGGTTTCAATTCTCTTTACAATTTATTTAGCAGTGTACCCATGACGCCAGGACTTTTGATTGAATTGGGGAAAATTTGGGATTTATTCCTTACTTAATTTAGATACTGATTCTATCACTGTCTCACTTCGAATATGAGAGCAGCTCATGCCATCTAGTGATGGCCAAGATAAACGGGACTTTAAATTCACACAAATGACATTATTTAGGCCTTTTGGACTGCTAATCTTACATATTTGGGTTCTAGCAGCTTCATTAGCAAACATTTCACAACTAGGTTACGGAAAGAATTGTATATTCATCATTATTCTGTTTAAGGTTTAAACTCGGCGCCCAACAACGACAAGAAAAGTTGGCGCATCTGTTTCGTTACTTGACCAGACGGGGAATTCCCATAGCTCAACATCCACAATTACATCACCCACTGCATAGAGACAGAGATACATACATATAAAAAATAAAGTTAGCCCTACATTAATCATTAACAAATGAATTACTACTTAGGATAGGAACTTATAAACTAATATTCAGGTTACACCCTATCTAACTTAAAATTACAGTACTTCTAAACACATACATGAATATCAAATGTGTGGCACTACACATCCATGTCTAATATTTAAATATAACTCATTCTACAAAACTTTTTTTTTTTTGGTATATTTTGTTTCTTGTTTTCTTCTGTGCACACGTACCTTAACCTATGAGCTACTTGACAGGATTCCTAATCTCAGCTGCTTCAATACTTTCGTGTTTCACCTTCCATGAACCAGGTCCAACACAATTACCCATGTGAACAATGTACAATATGTACACCCACTGACATATGAACCTGCAACACGTCAAGTGGCTGGTTGGCGATACATGGTAACTTGATGTAGTAAAGCCTACAATTCTGTGAATGAACTTTGTCGGTTCTACCGGTGATCCTGGTTGGCTGCTGTATTTTATGATGTAATTATTATGGAAAAAATGAAATAATCATCGATACGTATGCACGTTTATGTTAAATAACAAAAAAATTTTGTACTAGTGTTCCTCGTCAGCTTTTTTTTTTTTTTTTCTTAAAGGAGTAATAAAATTTCTTTAAAAAGAAAACCTACCAGACTTGTCAGTATCTTTCTGCCAGGCCTACCACACGATATAATAAGGCCAGCATAAATATAATATTTGGTCACTGGAATTCAAGAGGTCTTAATGAGAATGTTCTTCACAATATGTAGATTAATACATTCTTATAGTTAAAGCAACGGCTGCCATAATATAATGCAGGTAACTAACTGAAATTAAACAGTGACAACAGTTTACCATCCTCCTTTGTCACCTTCACCACACCAGGTCGGAGGCCAGCCAAGTCAGGATGACCAGTTATTCCATCCCATATCACCGAGACATACGATACACCTATATAAAAAATAGATTTATCAGTTAGTGACCTCTTTATTTATCCCATAACACATTTTTTTTTTTTACGTGTCCGACTCTGGGCATAGGTTTCAGTGCCTATTCCCAAGTCCTCTTTGGGGCCCAGTAGTCCTCCTACATCTCCACATGTCACCACTTCGGCGTTAACACCCACCATCCATATTGAATACATGCTAGGGCTGTCTCACACAGGACTAGTGTACTGGTATTAGCGCGGGTACTTTTATGACATGTCGGCGGGTCATGTGGTAGACCAGAAAAGTCTGCTTTTTTGTGATATTCAAATCCTTAAACTGTTCCCTGCCCCAGCCAGGATTCGAACCTGGGTCCGAAATACCTACAAAGCCATGAGAGTGGAAACCAAGGGGGAAGGATGATGAAGTAAAGTTGTTAGAAAGGTGTTTTGCAAGGTGCCAGAAGGAGCGGGAAGAATTCAGATTGGAGAGTTCAGAGAACTTAGTACGAATGAAATTATTTTTAGCAGAGCAAAGAACAGACTTAGCAAAGTTCTTGGCAGAAATATAAGAGTTGAGATTCAGTGGTAGGTTGGATCCGGTATCTCTTGTAGGTCTTCTCCTTATTGTGGACAGCATTAGAACAAGCGTGTTTAAACCAAGTGTTATTTTTTTTTTCCATTAGTCATAGGATATGAGAAAGGAATGCATGCTTCCATGTCCGAGAGAATAACCTCCATAAAACATAAGGCACACTCAGATGGCTCTCGACCATGGAAGCAATAATCATTCGAGGGAAAATCAAAGAAGCAGTGCCTGAGGGCCTCCCAATCAGCACCTCCTAAGTACCACAACCAACACTTCTTGGGAGGGTCCACAGGCCTTACTGGAGCGATAAAGAAGGTTATGGTGGTAAGGTTGTGATCCAAGGAGCCCAACAGAGAGGAAAAATTAACAGCGTAAGCAGAAGGATTGGTTGTAAGGAAGAGGTCAAGTGTGTTGGAACACTCTCCAAGGCAGTCAGGGGTAAGGGTAGGGAGTTTTGAAAGCTGCTCTAAGTTATTAAGGATAGAAAAGATGTAGGCTTGTTCACTAGGTGGATCAGTGAAAGGAGAGGAGAGCCCATTGAAATATCCTAGAATGGATATTTCAGAGAAAGGAGAAATTGATAGGATGTGTTCCACCTCAGAGGTTAGATTGTTGAAGAATTTTTCATAGTCAGTAGAATTAGGGGATAAGTAAGCAGCACTGATATATTTAGAAAGAGAATGACAGCAAAGCCGAAGCCAGAGGGAAGAGGATTCAAAGGATTCAAGTTCAGGAACACGAGAACAAGATATGTTGTTGGATACACATACACAACAGCCTCCTTTAGCTTTGATGTGGGTACAGAAAAAGTAGGAGGATACAGAAGAGGGTTTGCTATCAGTCATCTCAGACAGTTGAGTCTCAGTTCGGAAGAGACGGTGAGGTTTCGAGGAGAAGAGGTGGCGTTCAACAGAGAGAAAGTTAGAGGAAAGGCCATGAATGATGCAATAATGAAGAAGTGAGTCAGACAGTGGTTCCAGGAATCTCGCTGGGTCGTCACCAGGAGCAGGGAGGATGTTGGGGGCTTTTATGGTCTCCCTCAACCCCTGAGGACTCCGAAGCTTGGTATCAGATGCCATTTTTGGTTAAAATTATGAATAGGAAGTGCAGTCTGTAACGTGCATGTAGTTTGGTGTTGACAGAGGATCTTGTATTCAAGAGCATGCTGCCAAGCTCTCTGTGTTACCGAAAAACTGAAAATGTTCAGCAAAGGGGGATCGTTAGAAGCTTGTCTCGAGTGCTAATGAAACGGGAGCTCCAGCAAGTCTCCCTATCAGCTTTCCATCCACCTAGGGAGTAGTTCCCAGCTCGCCTGGTGCTACATTCTACTCCCTTCAACAGACATGTGTTGGTTGAAAGCTATATAAAGACAAAACTAAAGTGATTCATCAACCCGCAAGCCTTCACCTTAAAACTTGTCACACTAAAAATATTTTCGAGATATGATTCCCATGAATTTGCTTCACAATATCTTCAACTATTGGTGAACAAAAGTACCATATCAATTGATATTAATCCCATTCATATTCGTAAAACATCAGAATCATCATCTGTAATGCCAACTGGCTAACTATCAGACATACGGATTAACAAATCACATTTCCGCTTCTATGAATTTGCTGTTATAATTTCCTTCGTCCCTCTGCCTCCTTCTGTGACTGTCCCATCCTCTGTGTATGAGGCATCACATGTTTTTGTTATATTTACAGTTGGTCACAGTGAAAGTGATACACTTTTTTCCAAGGTTATGGAATGTTACGACTTCCGGAAAACTACTTACCGAGTAGTATTTATTGATGAATGAAGCTCCCACCACTCTTTAGATGGGCTAGTAACACAGATGGTGATTGGTTGACACACAAGTGTCTGCTTCTATATATTTTACCCACGGTATCATGATTAAGTCTCCACTCCATAGTTTTCTTGTGTGATCTAACACTGAATTACTAAATGTAAAATATAAAATGGATTCAAGGGAAATTTTTATACCAGGTGTAACAAACTCAACACTGAATAAAAGAATCCTTGGCACCTGCAGCACCCGTCTCATAAGCTGATGATCAGCGGCTCAGAGAACGAAGCCTTAAGCACAGTATAGCCGCTGAATTAATAATTACATTAGTCCTTCAGTGCCAGTTACGCTGATTATTTTGTAGGAAATGACATACAGCCGTTAGGAAAGTTAAATGAATTACACAATTTCCTTCGAGGAGACTGCACATGTGAAGGGAAAGTAGGTTACACGAAAACCTCGATGAGACCTGATGGTGCATAGAGAGTGTGCACAGACGTCTACACACACACACACACACACACACACACACACACACACACACACACACAATTATACAAACACGTTCCTCTTCAGTTAATCCATAATAGTTCTTCTATCAATGTATTTTAAATCAAATTTCGTGGAAGCCTTAGGCATCAGTGTATCCTTAAAATAAACGTTACATTGTCCTAAATGAAGACATCTTGACCTGCATATCTGCCGGTCAAGTATTATGTAATATTCTGTTGAGTGTGGAGGTTAGATGTTATACAATATTCTGTCTAGCTTATGTAATTATGTTCGCAGTCCATTCCGTCGTGGCCTTCATTTTCCTTTGTTGTCTGTATCCTACGTTCTAATATTCCTCTCACTCTTTACACTCTGCTCGGCACCATAGACCATTTATCCGCCCTGCTTGACTTCCACGAGGCTTCAACTCTTCGATTAAAATAGGATGTATCTGTCTATCATCTGCCAGGAGCCTTAATCCCGTAATATGTGGCCACAAACAAATCTCCTCCATGTCGCCCTGTCCCCCACCATTTCATTGCCCTGCACCCAGCTCACACCCTCCTCTCTCATCCACCTCTCCACTCCATCCCTCCTTCTCATCCTCGACCTCCCCCTCCCTCTTCCCCTCTCCACCTCACTCACGTACACTCTCCTCGTTAGACTCTCGCTCTCGATACCTCGCCCCATGGCCAAACCACCTCAATGTATTTCTCTTAACGCTTTCTGTTACATCCACATCCACACCACAACGCTCCTTCAGTTCCTCATTTTCAGTCTGTCTCTCCTTGTAACTGCACATGCTCCTCTCAAATAAGTCATTTCCATTGCTCGCACTCTTGACTTATGTCCTTCCAACATGGTCCAAAGCTTCGCTTCCATACGTTAGAGATGGTAACACAATACTATCATGCAACATGTTTTTGTTTTTGTTTTTCCATGCCCACTTCCCTACTTCTTATAACTGCTTTTAAAGAACCAGCCACCTTTCTTCCTTGTTGTACTCTTCCAAGCATTTCACCTGCAAACTTCCATCCATACTCATCATACTACCCAAGTACTTAAATGCACTCACATTTTCCATTTCCTCATTATCCAACCTCAAGGGTACATACAGTGATTTTATTTCTCTCGAAGACCAAAAATTTACCATTCCCTACATACATTTGTACATTCCAATTCGTACACACTCTCCCTGTCTCAGTCACCAAGCCTTCTCTTCACTTAACAACACAGTATCATCTGCAAACAACAGTACAGGAAGTTTCCAAACGCTGACCTTTATCATTAGGGCTGCTCCAACATATTTGTATCTTTTTTATAACCCCATCCGTATACAACTGGACAACCATGGGGACATGACACATCTCTGCTTCCATCCAACATGCTGATAGAAAAATAGGATATTGTATATTAATTTTCCTGTCCAATTTTGTGCTACTTACTTCTTGCTGTATTTTTACTATTTATCTAGCTGTAGGGAGAGGCGCTCTTTAGTTGAGTGGTGTGGGTATCCATGTCAACTACCGCTGATGGAGTGCATTTTAAAATCAGACTAACACCTGTCAATGTGTACTGTATTACTTTGTGTAATACACTTTATTGTTGACCGGTTGGTGCAAATACGTTTATCTATTTGTATACAAGTTATTTATCTATAAATTTATACACCTTATACCCGGAATGGTTGACGAACAGTAGTTCGCCTCCACGTCACGCGGTCATCCAGTCAACCTCTGTATCAAGGTGCCTCCCGTCCAGCTCACACTACTTTTATTCACGTACTCCTCTCCAACCCACCACCTTCCCGGCCTCCCCGGCCTCAACTCCCCTACCTCCTCACTCACATACTTACCCAGTCAGTCTCGTCTCTTGACTTTCGTCACATGGCCAAACCATCTTCGTATACTACTGTATAACACCTTCCAGTACATACATCATAAACACTACCTCTCTCTCTCGCTCTCTCTCTCTCTATCTCTCCACATGAATCATAGGATAAGCTAATGCCACCCTACCCATTCATGAGCTGTCTTTCCAGTGCAAAGAAAGAGCAATATTTCATATCCCACAGGTATGCCAGACAAAACATAAACTAAGACATGAGAAGTGGCCACGTTACCAGTAACATGTGGGGCTGAGTTGGTTGTATGGTGTTGGAGAGGTCACTAATATCGAGGAAAGATTCGCCATGTACCAGTACTTGGAGATATTGGAGGAAGCAATGCTACCCAGTGTGCAGGTTTATAACTCCCTTTTACTGGGAGAGTACTCTTCATGCTGGACACTTGCCCAGTTCATACCGGAAGAACTGTAAAATGGTGGTTTGAGGAACAGCCTGACATAAAACTAATTGGCTGGCCCAGCAACAGTTGTGATCTCAACACCACTGAAAATATCTGGGCAAACATCGTCAACATGTGGGAGCCTGCACAGGAGAGGACATCAAGGAAATTTATAAATCAAGTGGTGAACGAGTGGGAAGTGATGGGAAGCAAGCCACAACTTGTATACAACCATATTATCTCTTTACCACAGCGGTTATAGAGCGCCATTAGGCAAGACGTCGAGGAATATTGTTATTCCCTATTAGGTCCACAGTTCACGTTTCACTAAGAATACTTTTTTCTTCCCTATTCGGACGTGTTAAATAGGAGGACGAGAGATACAGTTCCCACGGGGAATGGCCTACCCATTGTCTCTCATGCCTCATATCCTTTCCTAAGTTTAGATGTAGCAGACACGCATGTTGGTGTATACGGTACTCTATAATATATATATATATATATATATATATATATATATATATATATATATATATATATATATATATATATATATATATAAATATATATATGTGTGTGTGTGTGTGTGTGTGTGTGTGTGTGTGTGTGTTTAAGCTAATCTTAGTATTTGAATATAGTACACTGTACCAACAAAAAAACGCATCTTTTTACAAACGGGTTTAGCTGTAATAAAGTTAGTTCACTGTGGTTTATGTGGATATACTTCCCTACATCCTATTTACAGTGTACTTGCTGAGAGTGGTATATTGTTTAAAAGGGAGTAGAATTATCGTGAATAAGAGAAAAAAGTTATTGTGCCCTCATACCCAGTCTAACGGTAAATGTTGCATGCCATTGTTTAATTATTTACCTCACAACACATGTTTCTCGTCTTTCAGTGGACTGTATTACTATGTGAAACGTGACTCCTAAAAGAAAATATTAATTCATTGTTGAGGAATTATACCCAACTTACTACAAACACACACACACACACACACACACACACACACACACACACACACACACACACACATCACACGAGAAGACTTTCACCTATACCCCATCTCAACATCTCAATTTACCCATTTCTTCTTCCTTATTCGTAGCTCTCCCGTCACTGTCACCTCTTTCTTGTCTTTTTACAACTCCCCATTCCTTACACAGTAACTTCAGCTAAAAGGTGAGAAATTCTGTATATGCATTCCGATGATGTTTGCATTGTGTATGCTCACATTTTAATTTAAACAAGGAACAAAGAGAGTGTAAGTAATGTGTTAATTACTGTAAAAGAGGGGAAGAGGAAAAGGGGGAAGAAAAGGGGATGTAAGTGGGAGCGGTTGGTGGAAGTGATAAATGTATACTGACAGACAGACAGAGACAGACTCCGAATGCTTATTGCTGGTATCCTTTTCTTCCAACGTTCGTTTTAGAGTTTGAATAACAGGGAAGAGTGGATAAACCCCTGAGAAAGAGCGCACCTTCCTGGGATGACTCAGATCATTTGAACTCTGCAGGAGAAACAGAAATTAAGCATGCAGCATCTCTATCTAGTAAAAATATCAAGCCTCAGTGGGAGGCGAAGAGAGTGGAGAGGGTTCGGTATGTGCCAAGCAAAGTGGGGATGGGAAGAGTATTAAAAAGTAAGAGTTAAGAGAAAATTGGTAAAAACGTGGGTCGGAGGAAGGGAGGCCAAACATAATTTTATGTTGATAAAATTGAAAGAGTATTGTGTAACACTTGACGGAGAGTTATACTGGTCAAAGGGCCGCCACATACAATATTTAGTAATTATACAATTTTATTCTGAAGACAATCATAATATAATTTTTGCAATGTTCATCCGAGGGGAACTATGATACATGTTTTGTAAATTGCATACCCCTGCAGAATTCATGACGGAGAGTTATACTGGTCAAAGTGCCACCACATACAACATTCAGTAATTAAAAATTTTTATTCTGAAGACTATCATCACATAAGTTTTGCAATGTTCATCCCAGGGGAACTATGATACCTGTTTTGTAATTTGCATGTCCCTGCAGAATTCATGACACAAACATATGCACCAGGAATGTTTCTTTTACAGCTTCCTATTATACCCCATCGTGAGAAAATTCGTACAACAGTTTATGAACGTGTATGTGTTCAATATCATTCTAATAGTCATATCATTGCCATCATAAAATCTACATGGTGATCCTCGAATATGAAGTGGCAAATTTTATTGTATTAATCTTTGAAAATATCGTACACTAGTAACTGTAATATAGAGAACAGCAGTCATTAACGTTTGTATGTTGGCAGTAACTATCCCGAGCTTCCGTCAACTGAACCAACAGAACCAGTTTTATAACACCAGCAGCACATACGCCCGTCTTCGGCTACAGTCCTTGGGGGCCATCTCCCAGGCTACCTATTTGTCACCGTGAGAGTATTTTCATCCCAGTGATCCATGTTTCTCTATGGACTTATTCCCCCAGCCCCAACCTCCCTCCCCTGGACCCATTTTCCCAACTGGACCCATATCTGTCTTGGACCTGTTATTGCCCGATGAATTAATTTTCCTCCATGGATGTGTTTTCCCCATTGACTTTTAGTCCCTATGGACTTTTCTTCCACGGATCCTCTTTACCCCATGACTCTATTTATCCCTCTGTGGACCAAGCTTCCCCAGTCACTTATTTTCCTCATGGACCAGTTTTACTCCATGGACCTACTTTCTTCCTTGGACCTATTGTGTACCTTGGACTCATTTTTCCTCCATGGACTTCCTCCACTCGCATGACCAACGTTCCTCTTGGACCTATTTTCCTTTCAGGTGCCTTTATTCTACACGGACCTAATTTTCCCCAGTGACCTACCTCCTCCCCTTAAAGACACACCAAATCCCCAAAGGCATCTATTATTTGTGATGACGAGCAGAGTGTGGAGAGTAATACTAGAAGGTAGGAATACAGAAAAAAGAGGAAAATAAAGGTCACAAAGGAATGGACTGCGAACATAATATCAGTTTAATAAGTTAGACCTCCATAGTCAACAGATTATTGCATAATACTTGACCGACAGACTTACAGGTCAAGATGTCTCCATTTATGATAATGTAGCATTTATTTAAGGGTACACTGATGTCGAAGGCTACCACATAATTCCATTTAAAATACGTTGATATAAGAAGTATTATGGATTAACTCGAGGGGAACGTGTTTGTATAATTCTGTGTCTGTGAGACCTCATCAACGTTTTCGTTTAACCAGGGGCGTAGCCAGAAAGTTCACAAGGGGGGGAGGGGGACGCGGGGGAAAGATGTCTATAGATTCTTGAAATGGTGGTGGGAGGCGAGCCAAGCGAGCCTCCGCGGCTGTGGGGTCTGGGTGGTGATCAGAGCTCCTCCCACAGGAATATTTTTTAAAATTAAGTACTTTTAGGGGCTTTCTGAGGCATACGAAAGTATGTATTGGAATATTTAGATGATAACTCATAGTGAAAATGGCGAAAAATAGAGGAAGAAAACGATTTTGGATGAAAAAAGAAGCTTTTTAAATTATCCTTATGAAATAAAAGAACAATAATGAATCTGAGAGTCTCAAGTGCATTTTCCTCGCCTTTGAGAGCATAATAAACTTAGCTAAGTTAGTTGGAACCTGGAAATGTAAAAATTAATCTGACTAAACGTGATAACAGAAACATATTCTTGTGTTCTAAAGGAAAACAATATAACTGTAAATATTTCACAAATCTCTTGGTACCTCAAGACTCAAGTATCACATAACATATTAAGAACCACTTCCATAGTCCGTACATGTATAATTATAATTGTGCCATGCATTGGAAGTCTACCCACTTGGTTAAACTAAAAGGGTAAGCCTTAAAAGTATGCTAAACTACTTAGACTTGTCTGCTATTTTTTAATGAAAGTTCTAAGAAATTTTTTTTTTATATAATATATATATATATATATATATATATATATATATATATATATATATATATATATATATATATATACACACACACACACACACACACACACACACACACACACACACACACGCCTGATTTCTATTTCAGTCACAGGCAATAAAACCTCTAGCACTCATTCGAGCTGATCGTTCTCATACTTTGAACAGATATTGCTTAATAATAGTTCTGATTAATTTAATTAGAAGGAAATACTGATTAACAAAAAAAGATATTTTCGAACTCAGACAAACAAATGTAGTTTCATTCATACTGATACTCTATAACCGCTGTATCAACTAAAAAAAAAATAAAACAATTCAAGATAAGTAAATATGCTCTCATCAAATTTGCATGCCATGACAGTACTGTATATTCAGAAAAGGAGATTCAGTCTTCTTGCTTTTCTCTTTGAGAACTGATCCAACTGAATGATGCTGACTCACCATGATTCTCTCTCTCTCTCTCTCTCTCTCAAGTTATTTATTTATTTATTTTTAAAGTTTTATTATTATATTTTTAGCCCCATAGGATTTCAAGACCCTCAAGGGGAAGCGGCTGCCTCCTCCCCTCCCCGCTTCCTTACGCCCCTGCGTGTAACCTACTTTCCCTTTACATGTGCAGTCTCCTCGAAGGAATTTGTGTAATGCATTCAAGTTTCCTAACGGCTACATGTCATTTCCTACAAAATAATCAGTGTAACTGGCACTGAAGGACTGATTTAATTATTAATTCAGCAGCTATACTGTGTTCAAGGCTTCATTCTCTGAGCCGCTGATCATCAGCTTGTAAGACGGGTGCTGCAGGTGCCAACGATTCTTTTATTCAGTGTTGAGTTTATTACATCTGCTATAAAAGATTCCCTTGAATCCATTTTATTTTTTACATTTAGTAATTCAGTGATAGATCACACACGTAAACTATGGAATGGAGATATAATCATGATACCGTAGGTAAATATGTAGAAGCAGACACTTGTGTGTCAACCAATCACCATCTGTGTTACAAGCCCATCTAAAGACAGGTGGGAGCTTCTTTCATTAAAAATTACTACAACGTAGTAGGGGTTGCCTTAAATCACAACATTCCACTGCCCTGGAAAAAAAATGTATCCATTTCACTGTGGCAACTGTACATGACCATAGACATTTTCTAACTGGTGTGCATGTTCATTCTAACCCGTGGATCAGTAAGCTGAAAAACATTAAGGAGCAAATGCTTTCATTATCATTTGCTTCTCGCACAGTGGTAAAAACACCGTAGCGACTGCGATTTCATAGCATTTTATAATAATAGTAGTCACACACCACTAGCACTTTTATCACCATTCTCTCCCTCATTTCCACCCCGTTATGCTTACTCTTCTTATCACCTCCCACCACCACGACTTCTTGATAACCTGACGCACAGTCTCTAAGCACTAACTCTTGGTATAAATCCATGATAGATAGTTTACATAACCAAAAATTCTTATAATAAACGTCATGGTTTGTTCCTTGTTTCATGAAAGAAGGATTATGGACATTGATGTTTTAATTAACGTGGTTGAAGAAGACCTCAGTGTCCGCACCATACTAAATATTAACGAAGTTATACATCGCAGTAATTGCCAACGTCAAGCATTATCTTTAAGGATTCTTCAAGTATAATATATAACACTATTAAGAGTTAACAATACTTTCAATAACAAGGATGGAAAGCAGGACGATGGAATGAGAAAGTCTGTGGTGAGTGTGAACTGAGGTAATGAGGAAGCACATTTGTTGATGGTTCGGCAGTTGGCGTTACTGATGATAATGATCTTTACAAACATGAGTGGGGGTAATATCAATGGATATGGTAATTTTGTTCACCAATAGTTTAAGATATCATGAACCACATGCATGGGAAGTATATTTCGAATTTCTTTTAGTGCGACAAATTTTAAAGTTAAAGGTAGCTGGTTGATGAAACAGTCACTTTAGTTCTGTCTTTACATAGCTTTCATCCAACACATGTCAGTAGAAGTAATGACTTAGTGTTTATATAATATTCTTTGGAGAATCATTGATATTCCTTTTCACCAAGTATTTCCTGTTGTATATCAAACAGGCAAAAATAGTAATATTGCATGGCGCTGTATCATGTTTACTGAGGGCTCAAGCAGGGTTTTGTCTGCTTGCCTTACACTTGACAGTAACATTTGCCGTATTGTTCGAGACACAGTGAGGTCGCTAGCTAATAAATTTAGTTTTAATATAGAAGTGTATCGTATGTCTAGGTGATATGGAATGGAAAAGTTGGTCATCCTGACCCGACTAGCCTCCTACTTACCATGATGAAGGTGGCAAAGCACGATGGTAAACTCTTGTCACTGTTTGATTTCATTTACTTGCCTTCATTTTATTATGGCAGCCGTTGCTTTAACAATAGGAATGAACTAATTTACTTACTGTGAAGAACATATTCATTAAGACCTCTTCAATTCCAATGACCAATTTATTATATTCATACTGGCCTTATGCTATCGTGTGGTAAGCCTGGCAGTAAGATACTGCCAAATCTGGTAGGTTTTCTTTCTGATCAAGTACAGTTTTACCTTTAAGAAAAACAACTTGTGAGGAACGCTATTACACATAATTAACACAAACGTGCGTTCGTGCTTGTGGACAATTATTCCTTTCTTGCCATAATACCTACACCATCAAATACAGCAGCGAACCAGGATCACCGTTACAAAAATCAATGATCTCTCTATCTATCTATAGCCCGACGCCCTAATCCCGCAAAGGGTGGCCGCAGACAAAACGCCTCCAAGTCACTCTGTCACCCACCATTTGACTCCCCTCCCCCCAACTCACCCCCCCCTCCCTCATATACCTCTCAGCTCCATCCCTCCACCTCAACCTCGGTCTACCCCTCCCTCTCCCTCCCTCCACCTCACCTACATTCACCCCCTTAGTCAGTCTTTCATTCTCCATTCTCTCCACATGTCCAAACCACCTCAGTGTATTTCTCTTAATCTTTTCAACCACATCCACATCTACCCCACAACGTTCCTTCACTTCTTCATTCGTCAACCTGTCCCTCCACGTCACTCCACATGCTCCTCTCAAGTAACTCATTTCCACTGCTCTCACTCTTGACTTGTTCCCCTCTTGCAAGGTCCACGCCTCGCTTCCATACGTCAGGGTAGGGATCACAATACCATCATTCAGTGACTTCTTAACTTCCATACTCACCTCCCTATTTCTCATCACTGCTTTCAGTGTACCAACAACCTTTCTTCCCTGCTGTACCCTTCCACGTACTTCATCCCCCAAAGTGATTATTCGTAGAATTCTGCGCTTTACTACAGCAGGTTACCAGGTATCGGCAACCACCTACTTGACGTGTAGCAGGTTCATATGTCCACGGGTATACATAAAACCTACTAATTGTTGCACACTGCATCACAATCTCACAAGCACCAACCTCACCAAATAATAACTGTTCGTGTTACATAAAACCTGCTATTAGCTGCACACTCAATCACACACTCAGAAGTACCAACTTCACCAGTTAATCACAAATTCGGTCGCAGTGATCCTTGCCACTAGTGTCAGAGCCAAGGGAGCACAATAATTTTTTCCGTGACTGTACACAGGGTAACTGCAAGTGTAGTATGCCTTCACCACGACGGGTCATTGCCAAGTTGAATAATATAATGTTCTGGCAGAGGCATAACATAAGACTTCAAAGGACTGACAGGGTTAATGGACACTGTTTCCAACCCCTTCACAACCACAGATCTTGCCTAAGCTGAATACAGTACAGTGGAAGTACCAGGAAGGAAATAAAAACGTGCCCTCGTACTGAAACGCTTGATACGTGTTTTGCTACTTCTTTGTCGGTGACTTTAGCAGAAACCCTCACAGCTGACAGGGAAAGAAATCACATGTGTAACTGAGAACCAGTTTCATTCCCAAACAAGGTCGACGGGTGTCTTTTCTCTTTGTTGCTGAGTTAAATATTACTTTTGATCTTGCCCCTTTGGCCAGTTCACTGTACGTATTGTTGGTATTTCGTGGCGCCTGGGTATGAGTTGAGAAAGCCGGGTAACATTTTCGTTTCCAATATGAAACAGCTATAGCATATGGAAATAATGATGGCATAATTATGTTAAATTTCATAGGTTTATTGATGATTTTATTGTTTTTTATCATTTACGGGGATGAATTTGTACACGAGGACAGTATTACACACAACCATCGATAAAGATAAAATGAAATAAATATTTACTCCTCTTAATTTCACAGACAGAGCAATGAGCAAGTTCGTCCACATTTTTCCGCCATATGTGTCAGTGTAAGATGTTACATAAATAATTTCCTTTTTTATCATGAGATAGCAATATGAAATACACAATAAAAGTGTTTGAGACAATATGAAATACACAACAAAAGTGTTTGAGACAATATGAAATACACAACAAAAGTGTTTGAGACAATATGAAATACACAACAAAAATGTTTCATAAGTAACGGTGCTCTGTAACCCTCAGAAAGGAACAAGAAATATGGAAGGCTTGAGACATCAGTGGCAGAGGACTGTCGGCCAAGTTTTGCTCTTAACTGTTCGTGTGGAGTTTGATGTAATGTAATAAATAAACGAAGATAATCATAAATCCACTGAAAAATTTCCCTTCTTTTGCTGGTACACCCGGCAACAATTCCGCCTGGGCCCCCCAGTAGCAAAATATAGTAGATGTGGCACAGTGTGTGTGTTTGTTCGTCTGTACATGCTCGAAAAATGTTCGGATCGTCAACTCTCTCACTCCATTGTGAACGTGAATCGGCCTTTGAGTTCACTCCATAGATGGCGGTGTGTGGTTATGGGGGAGAGACGGGAGGTCAGGACGGTAGGTGGGTCGGAGTTGGGGGGGACGAACAGCTAGGTTGTTTGTATTGGACATGATAATAGTTTTCCCAGTCATTATTGTGGATCGTTTCAGGTTACTGACACTTTGTATTCCTAACAACAATAAAAAAAATGAAATATTGTTGCATTGCTACCCGTTACAATATATTCCACGATGATTGGATATCCTCCATAACTTATTCCCCCCCCCTCTCTCTCTCTCTCTCTCTCTCTCTCTCTCTCTCTCTCTCTCTCTCTCTCTCTCTCTCAGGTCATTAATCAGTGTATAGCATTATCAGCACAGATTAAAGAAGATTTGTCTTTTCATTAATACTGCTGACAAAGGATGATTTAAGTTCACAATGGAGTGAGAGAGTTGATGATCCGAACATTTTTCGAGCGTGTACAAACGAACAAACACACACACTTCTGCCACATCTACTATATCTCGGTACCGGGGGGCCCAGGCGGAACTGTTGCCGGGTGTACGTATGGCTTCCTGAGTGACTGATGAAGACGGATGGGATGCGCTCTAAGGACAGGTAAGTATTGTTCTTAGTTAATGAAACCTTCATTATTATTATTTTATTATTATTATTATTATTATTATTATTAGCAGTAGTAGTAGTAGTAGTAGTGGAAGGTGGGGTCGCTCACCATCCACTCACTCGATGCATTGCTGCTCTCGGGTGACTGCCCATCCTTCTCTTCCTTCCTTCTTTCCTTCCTACCTCTTCTGTTTTGCTTTCTTTCTTTCTTTCTTTCCTCTTCCTGCTGTCCACGGGTGACTCATCACTGAGTGACAAGCCAAATGGTTTCCTGTAGACCAGGAAACCATTTACCACGTTGGGTGGTAACCATATAAAAAGATTATAGCACCTGGTGGTTTAGTGGGTAATTAAGGCGATCCAGCGGATTGAGCCTGTCGAGGTTTATATGTAAAGGGTAGTTGGTGTTTATTGCTCACGTAATGCCACTCAGGGATGAGTGAGGCTGGTGACTCTCATCTCAAATGTCAGGACCAACTTGCCGAGCCATGGGCTCCTACGCTTCTCATGGGGAAACACTGAGTTACATGATGATTTCTAATACTGTTATTATTATTATTGTTATTATTATTATTGTTAATATTAATATTGTTATTATCATTACAAGAAAAAACAAAAACGCAGAAAGGAAAAGAGAAGCCTTAACAGGCAGCAGAGGTAGATACCTGACTCGGGTTAGTAAGGCACAGAATTGAAGCCAGTGATTATATTGCATTCGGGTTCTTTTATTTCCCTATACCATTCCACTTTCGTTTCCTTAGTTTTATTTTATTGTTAAATTTATCATTTATTAATATTTACCTCTCTCTCTCTCTCTCTCTCTCTCTCTCTCTCTCTCACACACACACACACACACACACACACACTATACCATTCCACTTTCGTTTCCTTAGTTTTATTTTATTGTTAAATTTATCATTATTTTTTTTTCTCTCCTTCCACCAAACTCTATCCATATTCAGTCTGTCACTGCTTTTCCACACATCAGCTTTTTTACATCATACATATTCGCCCCTGTGTAGAGTACAACTCTATCGTGTGGGGATGTTCACAACATTCAGCTCTTCTCAACAAGGTGGAGTCAAAGGCTTTTCATCTTATTAACACTCATCCTCTCACTGGGTCCCTTCAACCTCTGTCTGTTCGCGGCACTGTTACATCTTAATTTCTTTTCCTTCGTTACTTCAATGGTCATTGCTTCTCTGAACTGTCTGCTTGCATCCCTCCACCACTACGGCGGGCGCATAACTCCGGTTTAGCAACAAACTCTCAGCCCCTTTCTATCTTCCAAATGCAAGAGTTAACAGTTAATCCCAGTCCTACATTTATGCAACAGGTCAACTCTGGAATTATCCCCATCTATCTGAATTTCCTACTGCCTATGATCTCCAATCTCTGAAGCGCAGTGTGTCCAAGCATTTCGAAATGAAATGAACGGATCTTGAATTTCGCTCTCTGTTATCTTATTTTTGTTTTCTTCTTGGAGAGAACCATCTTGCGGGTTCTTGGCCTTTGTTTCCTGCTTTCATACATAAAAAGTAAAATAAATACCAGGTGTACTTTTAACAGTGTCAGCGTCCTGTGATTTGCTCTCAGCTCAATAAAAACGCCTGACATTAGGTAAACTGGAATACTAGAGCTTCACCGTCATAAGAGGTTAATGGTGACAGCATTAACTCTCCCTGGCTACTATGACTCACTCTCAGCTAAATAAAATTGTCTGACGATAGCTGGAATTAAATACTGGATTGGTTTTAACCTTGAAAGAGTAAGTTATTCATGTCAGTTTACAAAGACTTTTACTTACGGAAGGAGTAGTGATGTTGTGGCCACCCTGGAGAGGGAAGATATAGAAATGACTGAATACATTAATAGACAGAAAGTTTGAATACAGACAGAGAGGCAGAAAGACACAGGGATAAACTGAGTAAAACATGGTATGAGACGCAGACAGACACTGGGACAGATAGATGAATAGATGGTTGGAAGACGTTGATGGAGAAACAGGTTGACTGATAATTTGTCAGGCTATTAATCTGACGAGTAGACTGAAGATAACAATTAACTTATTAACTTTATTATATGTAGATAAATGGATAGACTGACGCATATGTTGCTCGTCGCATATGGCTGAAAGAAATAACAGCAACCAAAAGTGGGAGAAAACCTGGTACGGTTGGTGAGGGCACGGTTTCGAGACCATGAAGAGATGTGCTTTTTTTTTTTTTATGTGATGCATTCGTTATTTTGTTGGTTATTCTTTTCTATATATCATTATATATTTCCGTACTTCTAAGGGACACATTTATGTCTCATATCTTTGGTGGATATTATAAAACCTAATCCCCTATGTATTTTCATCATCATCATCATCAGCAGCAGCAGCATTGTCATTATAATTATTTAACCCATTTGCTCCCCAATGTCCTTAGTATAGGACGGAACTGGGCATTTTCAAAGTTTAATAAAGAAGAGAACCCCTGGGTAGGGACCTATGAGCTTCGCGACTATGAGCCGGCAGGCGGAGGGCGATATGCCTAGCACCCTTCTGGCGAAATCCCTCAGGCAGGAACTCTGGGAGCTAAGGGGTTAACCAGACATTTTGCGAACCTGAGGAAGGAGTGAAAGGGATTAAGAAGAGAAAGAAGAAATAAATATAAAAAATATAACAAGAACAGAATTCACAAAAAGCACGTCCAGTGAAATGGGCCACACTATCACTCAGTCAGCATCCCATCCCCCGGAATCCATACACCACCTGGCAGTTCTTAAATTAAACACAAGGCCTCACCGACAAACAGCAACGGGATCTGGCCACAGATTGTGAACCAGGTTTTGATCACAATTTCTGATGAGATTCAAGGGATTCCTTTTAATCTAATCCCTTCAGTCTGATGACGTATTTGTTTTATTTTTGCTAACTCCAGACGACTATGCTCAAGTATGGAGAGAGTTTTGGAACTGGCTGGGTTAGATACAGCCTTCATTAACCCCTTCAGTACCAGAAGGCTCCAGTAACATAAGAAAATCGCCAGTACAGGCATCCTCAACCAAGGATGAGAGCCGTGGCCTCAACAACCCACACACGCCCAGTTTTGCCTGAACAGGACGGTTTGTGCAGGCGACTGGACAGACTGACTTGAGCCTGTATGGGGCCCTTTATACATGTTGTTAGATGAATTAAATCGCCTGTTGTTGGATGGAATACAAACTTAGAGTTATTCTGATCGTGAAAAAAAATTGAAGATTCTATTACTTATTTCAGGCTGTTATGATTCGCTCTGATGAATAAAATCGTCTGGCGTCAACTGAAATATAATAGTATAGGAGTTTTGATCAACAAAAACTGAGTATTCGTGTCGATTTTCAAGGCTTTACTAACGGATGGAATGTAGATGTTGTGGCCAACATGTACTGTACAGTAAATTGATGGAAGCAGAATGCCAGATAGACAAAGCAGCAGATGGACAAATAGATAGTTGTTTAGAAAGACAGATAGACAGAGATATGTAAACTGATATATGCGTTGATGCATGGGCAAATAACCTTACTGATAGAAAGAAAAAAGACAGATGAAATAAATAAAAGAACGAAAATGAAAGGCGAATGGAAGGATAGACTTAAAAAATAAAAATAGACACAGACAGACAGATGACTGGATGGATAGACAGACTGACGGTAAAACAGAGAGAATAGCAGTCTTACTGATAAGATACAAGACTATCAGCTTGGTTAGCAAACCGATGAACTGCATGAACAGACATACAAAAAGACAGGTAGATAGATTTTCCTTACATACGACAGACAGAAGCCACGGGAGCCAACACTGGTAGACAACTGTGTCTGGTTAGTGGAGACCCGGGATCGAAACCATCGTCCTTCACGGTTTCTTTTTCATATTTCATGCTGTGATTGGTTAATTTTGCTTTTGCTGGACACTTCTCTTAATCTCCCCCTTCTCTCACTGTGTGTGTGTGTGTGTGTGTGTGTGTGTGTGTGTGTGTGTGTGTGTGTGTGTGTGTGTGTGTGTGTGTGTGTGTGTGTGTGTGTGTGAACAGCACTTTATTCTAAAATTATTAACACTTTCCACACTAGGTTATTACCCTACGTCAATGGATAAGTATCTTTTCTTATATATTTTGCCTGCACTGTTACAAATAAACAGTCTAGACATTAATTTACAACTCTAAAAATTATGCTGTTCATCGCTCACCAAAACTCTGATTCCTGTCTGTCATCCATACTAGCTTCAGCACACCCTTCTGCCACCTCTTGTGCGAAGGTAATATTACAACCTTTTTCTGTTCCACGGGTACAGTTTTATTAATCCAGGCATTTTGACATACCACATGCAGTTCACTGCACTCTCCACCACACTGTATCATTTCTGCATATACATGACAACAATTTGGCATAAACACACTTAAGCCTAAACAGACTAAACACAAACATCACAGACAGACAGGAAGAGGGTTCTGATCCTTTACTATCAACAAGAATTCGATTATTGCCGTAACATTTATTTTTATTTTATTTATTTTTTTTTTTGTCAATACAACCACCTCTGAATGAATGTGTTTGAATGGATGAGTAAATGGAGAGTGAGTCGTCCTGTCTCGGCTACCTCCCTTTCCTTGGGGGAAGCAGCCTAGGTATATAGATAGATAGATAGAATTTAATGTTGTGTTGTAATTACAACACCATCCATTTACATGGATGGTGTTGTAAGGGAGGTGAATGCAAGAGTTTTGAGGTGGAGGTCTGAGTCTGGTGAATGTTGATGGTGGAGAGTGGAATCTGAAGCAGCTGCTGTTTGCAGATGATACTGCACTGGTGGCTGATTCAGAGGGGAGATTGAGACAGTTGGTAGAGGAGTTTGGAAGGGTGAGTGAAAGGAGGAAATTGAAAGTAAATGAGAATAAGAGTAAAGTGATGAAGTGTACGAGGTTGATAGATGGTAGGGGGATGAATATAGTTTTGAATGGTGAGTTGCTTGAGGAGGTAGATTGTTTTAAATATCTAGGGTCACATGTTGCTGTGGATGGAAGAATAGATGCAGAAGTGCAGTTTAGAATAAATGAAGTAGGGAAGGTGCTGGGAGGAATGAAAAAACTGTTCAAATGTCGTTCGCTTAGAATGGATGTAAAGAGAAGGCTGTATGAGGGTGTTGTGGTACCGACTGCGTTATATGGGGCTGAAACATGGAATATGGGTGTAGCAGAGAGGAAAAGTTTGAATGTAATGGAGATGAGGTGTCTGAGGAGTATGTGTGGAGTGACGCGTATGGATCGGGTGCGAAATGATGAAGTGCGTAGGAGAACTGGAGTTGTTCGGGAGATGGCTGGTAGAGTTGAGCAGAGGGTGTTGCGATGGTTTGGGCATATGGAGAGAATGGATAATGAGCGATTGGTGAAAAAGATAACTAGATCTGATGTGAGAGGTGTAAGGCTGAGAGGAAGACCACGAATAGGATGGATGGACAGTGTGAAGAGAGCGCTGGATGTGAGAGGGATGTCTGTTGAGCAAGGAAGAGTGGCTGTGCGTGACAGAAATAAATGGAGAGAAATTGTGAATGAATAAGTGATGACGCAGCCCTGAGGGGATATTCTCCCGCATTTGGTCTGCTCAGCTAGTCAGGTCAGGTGCGGGTAAGGGGATGGGTCTGTTATGATGTGGCAGGGGTAAACCAGCTCTGCTGTCTGGCCCTGCTGCGGATGTCACTGATTGCATTGCGCAGTTGACCCTTGTGCGGTGTGGTGCGGTGAAGATCTGTCCGTTCTCCCCTTTGGGGCTAAGATGCGAATGAATGTGTTTGAATGGATGTGTAAATGGGGAGTGTGTCGTCCTGTCTCGGCTACCTCCCTTTCCTTGGGGGAAGCAGCCTAGGTATATAGATAGACAGATAGTAATTACCACTTAATATTGTAACCTTTCTCTCTCTCTCTCTCTCTCTCTCTCTCTCTCTCTCTCTCTCTCTCTCATTGTATCCTCGAAAAGGTGTACCAGCTAAATATAACTCTTATTCTTTGTGCCTTTGTTATTTATGAACCTCCCCCCCTCCTCTTGCCCGCCACAACATGCCACCCTCCCTCATACTCTCCCCCACCTTGCCCCTCCATCTCGTTCTTGGTCTGTCTCAAAGGTATGAATTATATTATAAATCCAAAGCAAGGAAGTCACTGGCCATCACAATCACTGAACATATGGAAACGGAGGCATGCATTTAACTCTCTTTGTTTTGACAGCTCTTATCCTCTACCTTACCTAATGACAGACGATGTTTTTCAGCTGAGTATGAGCATAGGAGCCTGAGAGTGTTACGGTGTTAATACTGTCACTGTTAAAGCTTCCATTGTCAGAACAACTCTAATATTCTGTTTCTAATAATGCCAGACGATTTTATTCAGATAAGGGTGTGTCACAGGAGGATATTGCTAAAAAACAATAAATAATACCCACCCGGTATGATGTCTGAGAAATGAATAGGTATACAGAAAGATACATTTGAAAGGATAAGTGTGAACAAATAATGAACTAGATACATGTGTCCAATAAATCTTTAAGAATGATAACTAGAGAAGTAGAGAGACACACGCTCAAACATACAGGCAAGGAAGAGAGTTAGAAATACATAATTAGGCAGGAGATAGGTAGAAACCACAAGAGCCAACACAGGTGGATAACTGGGACTGTTTTGTGAGGCCGGGGATCGAGACATTAACTCTCTGTCGGTTTGTTTTCCATATTTCAGGCCACTGGTCTTCACTTAGGTTAATTTGTGTACGCTATGTATCTTCACTTGCCTTATTCTCTCTCTCTCTCTCTCTCTCTCTCTCTCTCTCTCTCTCTGAAGTCGAAGTAGGGTAGTGATAATGATGATGAAGGTGATGATGTTGATAATATAAATGTCAATGTCTCTGACGATGATGATGATGATGATGAATTACTAATGCAACTGCTTCCAAGCATTTGATAATGTTTATTTTTTTAATAAATTAAGGACATAACATGAGCCGAGACATGTAATAAGTAAACTATACCAACAAAACTAATATACATGAATAGAGTAATCAGAAGCCCCAGGGACACAGGGGAAGAGGGTCCTGATCAGGAACTGAGATCCAGGTTTCTATTCCAGCATTTGCAGAGGTTTCTTTTGATTCGAATTAATTACGAAAATTTTTTATATATTCACGCACTCACAAAAAAAAAAAAAAAAAAAAGTGAATCAGTCAATAAATAAACCCTATCCCACAGTGAACATCCTTGGTGTTGACTTTTTGTTGATGAAGATTAGTTATTATTATTGTTGTTGTGGTGAGTTAATAATGGCTTAAAAATAACAAGCACAAGCTCTCTCTCTCTCTCTCTCTCTCTCTCTCTCTCTCTCTCTCAATTATTGGATAAAGAGGCTAAAATGATCATGATTATTACAACTGTTATAACATGAATATGTCACATTTACATCTGTTGATCATGGATGGATTGGTGCATACTTCTAAGATTGTTAATAACACCACCATCACCACCACCACTACCACCACCACCACCACCATCATCATCATCATCATCATCATCATCGCGCCTCCCTCCTATCCACTACCCCACCTTGCCCCTCCATCTTGTTCTTGGTCTGTGTCAAAGGTATGAATTACAACACAAAGGCAAAGCCAGGAAGATACTGGCCATCGCAATATATGCAGGAAGAGGCCAACATTTAACCCTCTCATGGTGGGACAGTTCTAGTACTGTAGTGTATTCCAGCTAATGCCTGACTCTTACATTCAAGTTAGTGAGTCATAGGAGCTAAAGACTGTTGTATTGTCATCATTAACTCTCTCATCGTCGGAACAAATCTATTACCGTTATTTTATTCCAGCGATACCAGAATGCATTCACTTAACTGGGTACATAAGCCACTGTGTTAATAATGACACCATCAACCCATCAATGGTTCAGACAGCTCTATTACTTTGTCGTAGCGACCGTTAGACAGTTAGTGTTAGTTGAGAGTGAGTTGTTGGAGCCAGTGTATAAAAAAAAAAAAAAAAAAAGAGGATGAACTCTTGGATATTAAGAATACTGATAACAATGCGTATAGACTGAACGATAATTAAATAAATATACAACAGGACAGAAAGATGGAATAAAATAGAGACATATATGGGGGTGAATACTGTAATGAGTTGGATACAGCAATGTAAAACAAAAAATATAAAGATACGAGATGAAAAAATAGACACATATAGGTTTGTTAGCGAGGCCCGGGATCAAAACCACGATAACGATTGATTTCTTTTGTTATATAATTTTCGTGTCGTCTCATGGTTCAGTATTTCGACTTTTGTTTTGATCTTTATTCCGGTTCACTTGTATTGTATGTAATCTCTCTCTCTCTCTCTCTCTCTCTCTCTCTCTCTCTCTCTCTCTCTCTCTGTCCTGTATGTAATGTGATAGCAAAGTGTAAGACTCCCTACACGGTTTTCCTTTGCTTTTACTCATTCACTTTTCGATAAGTATCATCCATAATTTTAATAATGTCGAAGACACACACACACACACACACACACACACACACACACACACACACACACACACACACACACACACACACCTGCACAGGCACTTTTCAACAACTCACGATAATCCTATTCACTCTCAAATTTATTTTCTAATAACACAGTTACCTCGTTCTCAGGCTTCCTTTCCTCCTTCTCCCACAAATAACCTCCACAGCCACCCTGGAACACAGCCACTCTAACATTTCCTAACAACAAATAGGTACGAGTGGAGAAAGTTCGCAGAGATCTGTGTCATGCAGAGGAAAAATAGTGTGTGATGATAATGATGCTGCTGCTGCTGATGGTGGTGGTGGTAGTGGTGGTGGTGGTGGGGATAAAGTTGCTGATGATAATGAAGATAATATTGATGACAATGGTGATGATAATACTGATGACGATCATGATTTACATACTCGAGTTTATTCATTCCTTTGAAAATACTACACAATTTTCCCATTAATATTAAGAGACTGGAACCTGTAGCTTGTCAAATAAGAATATGTGTAAATACGAATAATTAATAAACGTAAGTAGAAGAAACAGAAACCTCACGGCCACAGAGGAAGAGGGTCCTAATCCCTGACTCAGAACCAGGTTTCCATTGCACATTATGGCCAGGTTTCTTTTGTTCTCATTTATCGTTAAGCCCAAAATATTTAAAAAGTTACTTGTCCCTGACTGAATGTTGTGTTATTCATTAGTGTTAAAAATTATTTCTCTCTCTCTCTCACACACACACACACACACACACACACACACACACACACACACACACACACACACACACACACACAATGGATAACATTAAGATGATGATGGTGATGAGAACCTATTGGTGGGGTTAGAGGCATTTTCTGGTGTCCCGTAAGGATGAACTCTGGGATTGGACACCGGGCAATATAGGGTGTTTGTAAACTCCTGTGAAGTAAATTCCACATTGAACTTTTATAACTCATAAGAAAACTCTGTGTGCTCTATAATATGCAAGAAACCGCTTCGCTTAATTCCTAATAGTTTTGGTTAAATAACTATATTTATCCACTCAAGGACTTCATGAACAACCTGTAGATATACGGACAGAGAGCATGACAGAGATAGATAGCTAATGAAAGACAGATTGATATATAGATTAGATCAGATAAAAAAAGAAAAGTAGAATGATGAAGGCAGACAAACAGATACATATACTGTAAATAGTGCCATATATCTACAAATACACCTACTGTATATGATAATGACGAGGACTGACATAGTTACTTTGAATCAGAGGAAAACAAGTCTGAGAAAGATAGATAGAGATTAAATAGGTAGATTTTCCATACATGTATCGGTTAGAAACTGCTACAGCCAGCACAGGAGGATATCTGGCTCTGGGTAGTGAGGGCCAGGGATCGAACCCTGTGCATGAACGGGTTTCTTTTACTGTATCGTACCGGGGTTCAGAACAAGGTTTATTTCTATAGTTCATGTGCTCTCGTTTATGTATCTCAATATCATTGATTCTCTCTCTCTCTCTCTCTCTTTCTCTCTCCTTCCACCAAGCTGTTTCCATATTCAGTCTGTCACTACTTGTCCACATCTCTGCATTTTCTCTATCCTATATATTCTGTAATTACCAGGTGTACTTTTAACAGTGTCAGCGTCCTATGATTTGCTCTCAGCTGAATAAAATCGCCTGGCATTAGGTGGAATGGAATGCTAGAGCTTCACCGTCATGAGAGGGCATTAACTCTGGCTACAACAACTCACTCTCCGCTGAACAGATTTGTCTATCGATATCTGCAATAAAGTATTCGACTGTTTCCAACTTTGAAAGAGTAAGTTATTCATTTCAGTTTACAAAGACCTTACTTGTGGTATAGTGATTCTCTGGTAACTTTGGATAGGACAGAAACCCAAAGAGGGACACATTGAGAAAGACAGAGAGATATACAGAAATACAGACACATTGATAAAGAGACAGGTATACAGAAACACAGTAAAACTGAAAGACAATATCGACAGGCAGTCGCACAGATAGATGGATAAATTGGATAAAAAATTTAGACTCCCAGGAAGACAGAAAGGCTGATCAATGGGTATATACGTGAATCAAAAGGAAGACAGAGGAAAAGAACGACTTACTGACATGTTGTCTGACAGTTGAATTGCTAACAGACTGATGAAACTGTTATTAGGCGAAATCCAGTGTCATATAGATAAATAGATAGACAGATAGTTAAGTAGTTAGATCCATCAAGAGATAGATAAATGGATGGAAAGATGGATACATGAAAAGAGACAGAGAGATAGAAAGAGCGATTGGTAAGTAGATTTTCATTACATACGATTAAACAAAAACCGCAATAGGTACAGTACTGTACCATTAATAGTTAACTGTGTGTCGTTGTGAGGGTCCAGGATCGAAACTGCTGTATATTTGTTGAGCAGACTTCTTTCAGTAACGTGATGCTTGCGTTACCTGAGTTGTTATTTTATTTGTTAATGTTTTCCATATATCATTAATCACCCATCCTCTCTCTCTCTCTCTCTCTCTCTCTCTCTCTCTCTCTCTCTGTTGTAGGTAACTACGCTGGTGTTCGCATCTGGATTAGCAGTTGTTTGGGTTTCCTCCATTCTTATTCCTGGACGTGAGCACACACACACACACACACACACACACACACACACACACACACACATTCGTCAACAATGCACTCCCTCCACACGCACCTACACACTCGCTTTTCAAATACTTACGCAAATCCCACGCACACTCATCTACGGTACTCTCCAGCAGCACAGGTAGCCTACCTCGTACTCAGACTTCCTCTCCTCTTCCTCCCACAAATAACCACCACAGCCACCCAGGAACACCACCATAATAACTATCCTAACAACAAATAGGTCAGAGTGGAGAAAGTTGGCAGAGATCTGTGTTATACAGAGGAAGAACATTGTGATGATGATGATGATGATGATGGTGATGATGATGTTGATGATGATACTTGTTGCTTGTATTGTTGTTGTTGCTGCCGCTGGTGATGATGATGATGATAATGATGATGATGATGATGATGTTGATGATGACTGATGATATTCATGATATTGAAGATGATGAGAATGATGACTCATAGTCCTGTCGATACGTTCCTTTGAGAATATTTGCACAATTGATTTTCAGCATTACAGGTAGGGAAAAACAAGCAATATGATAAATAATAAAATATGGAGGTAATTAACAAGCCTGAATAAAATAAACAGAAGCCTCACGGGCATAGAGGAAGAAGGTCCTGATCTGTGACTGAGAACCAGGTTTCGATTCCAACAGAGGACACAAGGCTTCTTTTGTTTTCATTTATTCATGAGTCTGCTTTATTTACAAAGTTTCACGTCTCCCAGAAAAGATAATCTGAGGTTTTGATTGATGTTGTAATTTACTTACTAATGGTGGTGTTGTGAGTTACCGATTAAGAACAAACAACACACACACAACACTCCTCCCCCCTCCTCTCTCTCTCTCTCTCTCTCCTTTGTATCCTGCAAGTGATTTTCTTTGACAAAAATAACTGCTTTTAATAAATTATCTAAAGGACGATTCAACGAAAAGTAACTCATTTCCCTTCTATCTTTGTTAACTAACGACCTCTCCTCCCTCCCACAACACGCCATCCGCCCTCATATGCTGCCCCATCTTGCCCCTCTATCTTGTTGGTCTGCATCAAAGGTATGAATTACAACACAAAGCCAAAGTCAGCAAGTCACTGGCCATCGCAACCGCTGAACATGTGCAGGAGGAGGCAAATATCTAACCCTCTCATATTTCACTATGCGGTACTCCACCTAATGCCCAAACAGTTTTTTTCAGTTTAGTGTCAGCATACCAGCCGTAGAGTTGCAAGATTGTCACCATAGTTTTGTTCAGTGTGCCTGTTCGTTCGTTTTCCATATGAAATCTCTCTCTCTCTCTCTCTCTCTCTCTCTCTCTCTCTCTCTCTCCTAGCTGCAGTGAGTTCTCCACCTGTGGAGCGCGACACCCTAGGCCTAGGGGAATACGAGCAATTTCCAAGTGGGCAATTTCCACCACTTGGTGGTGGTCAGAATCAAGGTACAAGTGAAATGGAGAAATCGAAGAAGAGAAGGACGGGTGGAAGTATATGCAAGGCGAGTGGAAATGCTACAAGAGGATGAGAAAGAGGCGGAATATAAGAGAGAAGTGGAGGAGCGATTGAGTATATATGGATTGGAGCAGATGGGGGACTTGCAAGGTGTGTGCAAGATTTTCACAGAAGAAATCTGTGCAGCATGTGAAGTGGTGTGTGGGGTGAAGAGAAGACGAAAGGGGGTGCAAGGAACAGCATGGTGGAATGAAGAGGTGAGACAGGCTGTGGCACAAAAGAAAGAATGCACATAATGAGCGGATGAGACACAGGGGCGTGGAAGAAGTTGAGAGATGGAAGAGAGAATTATATGTAGACAGGAAGACAGAGGTGAAATGATTGGTAACAGTAAGAAGCGAGTGGATGAGGAATATGGAAGGAATTTGAGTGTCAAGTGGAGAGAATATAAGAAAATGTTCTAGAAAGAGGTAAAAAGAGTTAGACAGGGTGGCAATGAAGTTAGTTGGGGGGTGAAAGATAAAAATGGTAATTTCTAGTGGAGAAGGGAGAAAAGGTAAACAGATGGAGAAAACATCTTAAGGCATTGTTGAACACAGATAATGAAAGTAATACAAGTGTAAGTGGCTGGGTAAAGGAGGGATGTGAGAAGAGAGGAACAAATCAGTATGATGAAAAGCGCGGAAGCAATAAAGAAAGTCAAAATGGGGAAAGCCCCAGGAATTGATGAAGTGTGTGGTGAAATGCTGAAGCATGGGGGAGAGATAATAATAGAATGGATGTGGAAGCCGTGCAAATTGGCCTGGGAGGAAGGTAGAGTCCCGGAGGATTGGAAGTCAGGAATAATTATTCCCTTGTACGAAGGAAAAGGGGAAAAAGAAGTTTGTCATAATCATACGAGCAATTGTTTTCTTAGTGTAATAGGAAAAGCATGTGGTAGGATACCTATTGACGGAATTAGAGAAATAACAGAGGAATTAGTTGGAGAAGAACAGAGACATTTTAGGAAGGGAAGAGGTTGTGTACATCAGATATTCTTTCTTAGATCTTTACTGGAAAACTTTTTAGAGAAAAGAAAGAAGTTGTATGGGACCTTCATGGATTTGGAGAAAGCATATGATAGGGTGGATAGACAAGGATTGTGGAAAGTATTGTGAATATATGGAGTAGATGTGAAGTTGTTGAATGCTGTGAAGAGCATGTATGAGAGTGCTAAGACTGGAATGCTTGTGGATAGTGAACTGAGTGAATTTTTCTACTTGAAGGTTGGATGGAAACTGGGATGTGTCGTGTCTCCATGGTTGTTCAATTTGTATATGGATGGGGTTATAGAAGAGATACAAGGTAGGGCAGTGGATGTTAGAGTGACCTTAATGAGAGAGGGCAGTGTTTGGAAACTCCCTGTACTGTTGTTTGCAGATGATACTGTGTTGTTAAATGACGACGAAGGAGAGCTGCAAGGCTTGGTGGATGAGTTTGGGAGAGTGTGTAAGAAACTGAAACTAAATATGAATGTAGGGAAGAGTAACGTTACGGTCTTCGAGAGAAGTGAAGTCAGTGAAAGTACAATGAGGTTCGATGAGGAAGAATTGGAAAATGTGAGTCCGTTAAAGTATTTGGGTAGTGTGATGAGTAAGGATGGAAGTTTGGAGGGTGAAGTGCTTTAAAGGGTACAGCAAGGAAGAAAGGTTGCTGGTTCCTTGAAAGCAGTGATAAGAAACAGGGAAGTGAGCATGAAAGTGAAAAAGTTACCACATGACAGTGTTGTGATTCCAACTCTAACGTATGGAAGTGAAGCTTGAACCTTGTTGAAGGGACGGAAGTCAAGAGAGGGAGAGTGCAAACATTATATAGGCACTAGTATATATCTCATAACACAATGTACAGGATGTAGTGTCTGCTGGAGACATACACAGCTTCGCACTAGGAATGTCAATCCACATAATGTCTATCCACAATCTTGTCGTCCCAGATCATCAAGAAACATATGATGTATCTCAATTATTAGTCCAGACGACCAAGAATTTCATGACGTATTCAAACACGTTGAATAACCAGTCCTAGTTGGTTAGTCCATGTGAATGGAAATCTACCAAACACTGCATCACACCACACCTCTTCTTCAAGCTGTATATAATGTCGGAGAGATTCCCTTCAGATCAGAAGGGGTTAGAGAAGGCCCGAGAACACAATCAGGGCGGAGGCAGGAGATAGGGTCACCTAGGAGGCTTTGCCATCACGCTACGTTATGCTGTAAATCACAATTCGATATAACTGTACAATAAACTTCATAACCCCAGAGTTGCTCTGTAACTCACCTCACTTAAGATACACAAAGAGAGAGAGAGAGAGAGAGAGAGAGAGAGAGAGAGAGAGAGAGAGAGAGAGAGAGCTACTTATTCTCTCTAGCCGACGACACACCATCTTACTAAGCAGCGACAAGTTCGAGCCATACTACGTCTCACGACTTTATTCTGGCAGTGTTTCGACGATCCACAACCGACCTTCCTATCTCCTACAAGTACTTTACGACCACGCTATTGAGAAGAGCAGTGAAAATGAGTTATTTGAGAGGACCATGTGGAGTCACATGGAGAGACAGACTGACAAATGAGGATGTGAAGGAGCATTGTGGCGTGGACGTGGATGTGATAGGAAGATTTAGGAGAAACACAGTGAGGTAGTTTGGCCATGTGGAGAGGATAGAGAGTGAGAAACTGACTAGAAGAGGGCATGTGAGTAAGGTGGAGAGGGGGAGAGGGAGGGGGAGGCCAAGGATGAGATGGAGGGATGGAGTGGAGAGGTATATAAGCGAGGGGTGTGTGACCTGGGATCAGGGCAGTGAAATGGCGGGGGACAGGGAGACATGGAGGCGATTTGTTTGTAGCAGCCCCTTACGGGAATAAGGCGTCTGGCAATAGAGAGAGAGATAGTTATATGGTGATGTTTATAAGCATGTGTTTGTGCTCTTAACCAAGCAAGGATGTTTGTGACTATTAATGAGTGTATATTACCGATTCCCGGTTGGTAGTGTATTGACCATGTGTTGGTATTTATAAACACAGGGCTGTATTTCTGTCCATTTGGTGGTGTTTATAAATTCTCTTGTGTCAGTGTTTGAGATCCAGTGGTGTTCATGAACAAGTATTTCCGTGGAAAAAAAAAAAAAAAATCCGCGTTGCTTCCTCTCAAGCTAAAATACAGAAAAAAATAAATACTCTTGTGATCTGCTTTGTCCTTTCTGGCGAATCAACAACAAAGCATCGATATCAAAATGTTTACTGTATTGTGTACTATTAAGCTGCTTTTATGTATTTGATTTAGTTTAATTAGAAGCAGAACAGGATTCTCCTTTCTCCATTTTTAATAAGATAGGTGCAAAGAGGACACTTCATGCGGTGGCACCATTCCTGGCACCATTGCCTGTTTATATAAACGTTCTTCAGTTTTGCCCAAATCCCACCAAAAGGGTGATGGTGGATTGCATAAGGAGGACTAATTCAGCCTGTATTCAACTGGGTTAACGTGCACTTGAACCAGAAGATGACTCCAGTAAATGGGGGAGGGGGGGGGGAGATCAGGGCCAAAGCGATAAAAAAGGTTGAACACTTCTGCTGTAGTGTATGTAACAACCAATGGAGGATAACCTTCCCTACATTATCATCGTCTCCTTTGACGTACTTATTTTTTAATAACTACCAAGAAAAAGCTCACACGGACTCTTCTATGTGTAGCCAAAACACACACACACACACACATTCGTCCACAATGCACTCCCTGGACACGCACCCGCACACGGACTTATCAGGAACTCACGCTAATCCAACGCACACTCACATCTACTTTACAAGAATACGGTTACCTCGTTCTCAGAGTTCCTCTCTTCCTTCTCCCACAAATAACCAACACAGCCACCCAGGACTACAACCACATTAACATATCCTAACAACAAATACGTCAAGGTGGAGAAAGTTGACAGAGATCTGTCATACAGTGGAGGGAAACTCGAAAATGATGATGATGATGATGCTAATGATGGTATAGTATGATAGGCTGGTGAAGTAAGAGAGAAATAGCCAGCTAAGCAGGCAGACAACTAGAAATCAGTACAGCCGACACAGGTATTTAACTGGGACCGGTTAGTTAGGCCCGGGATCGAACTAGGGAGTCTGAATGGTTTCTTTTATTTATTTCAAACCACAGTTCGTCACTTTGGCCCCTTTTCTTTTTTCATTTTTCTATCGACGCACCTCTCTCTCTCTCTCTCTCTCTCTCTCTCTGACGACGGAGTGATACATCAACTGTTGGCTGGACAGAAAGATACACAGTAAAAAGCATACAGAGGTACAGCATACATGAATCACAAGTTAAATTGTACACTGAAGGAATAAACAGAGACATAGATGGACGAATTATGGGTTGGTTGGACAGAGAGATAAATATTCAAGTAGACAGAAAATACGTCTGATGAACAGAAACCACTACAGCCAACATTGGTAGATAACTGGGTCTGGATTGTGTGGCCTGGGGTCGAATCAGTAGTGAAGACGGTTTCTTTTTATGACTCTGGGTTTTGTTTTGTTCTTTGTTTCGTTTCACTAGTCTTTCATTTAATCTCTCTCTCTCTCTCTCTCTCTCTCTCTCTCTCTCTCTGACGGGAACAACCCCTTGGCTACGAGTACTTTTGCTTTGTATTCTTGCTACTCCCAGATGGCTTTATTCAGTTGAGGTTAAACACTTGGAGGTGGCGGAGTTAGATACGGCCTTAATCAACTCCATCACTACTGGAGTCGGAGGAAATCCTGGAATAAAATCGTCTGGTAACTGCAACAATAAAAAGAATGTCATGGTACTGAAGGGGCCAGGAACCGGGGCTGTTCCTGACTACCAGATATCAATCCCCATTCCTGAATACTATTGGCTAAATTTATAAGTTAACGCTGTCATCGCCGTGGCAATTATAGGACTGGACTGCAAATAACGCCACAGCATTGTATTCAATGGACTGAGAATTAATGATGTTTGAGTTGACAATATTTTGCATTGGCCAGTGATCAGATCAGTTACTTGATATCCTGTTAATACTCTCAGGCTATTATGAGTCATTCTAAGCTGCATAACATTGTCTGTCCTAAGTTGTATTAAATGCAAGAGGTATCCCGACTAAGTAAGATCTAATGATGGCAGGATCAACACTCTCAGGTTCATACGGATCATTCTCAGTTGAATAAAATCGTCTTGCGTTACTTGACGCCAAAGGATTAGAGGCGTCGTAATCATGAAAGACCTAATTATCCCTCTCAGTTTATCAAAAGCTTTGCCTGTGGTTGAAGTATTGCGGTTGTGGCCGCTTTGGAGACAGGGAGAGAGAGAGAGAGGTTTTCCCA
This sequence comes from Coenobita brevimanus, assembly GCF_032717465.1. Taxonomy (NCBI): domain Eukaryota; kingdom Metazoa; phylum Arthropoda; class Malacostraca; order Decapoda; family Coenobitidae; genus Coenobita; species Coenobita brevimanus. The sequence goes on from NC_137066.1 coordinate 6,360,944, forward strand.
ACATAACACTGACAGAAGCCACAACAGCCAACACTGGTAGAGAACTGGGTCTGGATGGTGACGGCCCGGCATCGAAACCAGTGGTCAGCGATGGGGTTTCTTTTATCATATCGTCCCAAGTTCGTTTTATCATTTTTTTTTTTTTCGTTAGTAAATTTACCACGATTGTTGTTTCTCGCCCTCCCCCCCCCTTTCTCTTTCTCTCTCCCTCTGACAGGAATAACCCCTTCACACCAATTACTTTCTTTTTCATTGCATTCTTCCTACTCCCAGATGACTTTATTCAGCTACTCCACTCCAATGAAATCCTGAAATAAAATCCTCTGGTAATAGCAAGACTAAAATTAAATCCACGTCATCGTACTGAAGGGCACAGGAACCGGAACCCTGACTGAGAACCAGATATCGATCCCATTCCTGAATAATATTGGCTTTATTTATAAGTTAACCCTCTCATGGTTGGAATAACTCAATTATTTTATTGCATGTAACGCCAGAGGATTTTAATCAGCTGAGAGTAAGCCGTAGGAGCTTGGGCGTGTAAATATTAGTCATTAACCCTCTCATCGTGCGAACAACTCTAGTATTCTATTCCAGCTGACACCAGAGGATTATATTCAGGTAAGAGGGAGCTATAGGAGCCACAGAGGTTTTTTCTCCCTGGCAGCATTAACCCTGTCACGGTGAGGACAACTCTATTACATTATTGCAGGTAACTGCAGCCGGTTTGACTGAACTGAGTGAATCCTACGAGCCTGAGAGTGTTTACAGTATATTTCATTACTGCGTTACTGCTTCACTGACTTCATTTATTGACACTCTCAGCCTCTTATACTTGGTCTCTGATCAATAAAATCGTCTGGTATTAGGTGCAATACAAAGTTAGAGTTATCCTGATCGTGAACAGGTTAATGGCGTTATTACCTCTACCAGGCTGTTATGACTCTCACTGCTGAATAAAATCGTCTGGTGTTAATGGGAATAACATACTCGGTACTTGAGTGGCTGTGGTCATGAAAAGGTTATTATTCTTCTCAGTTCATCAAGGGTTTACTAACTGGTAGAAACGAGAAGTTGTGGCCGCCTTGTACAACAGGTTGATAGAATGAGTGAATGACAAATAGACAGACTGGCAGAATGATCATTAGACAAATACATGGTTAGAGACACAGACACAAAGATATGTAAACAGGTATTTACACAGATGCATAGATAGACAGATAGACCGACAGAAAGAATGAGAACAAGCACATAAAAGGAAAAAAAATACAAGAAAGGCGAATGGAAAAATATTTTGCAAACATATGGACACAGACAGACAGACAGGAGGATGAATGGACAGTCAGATGAACAGTGCAAGAGAAGGCAGTTTGACTGATAATAAGCCTATCCTAGCCAACTGTCCCAAGTCTGGCTCCATCTAAATTCTCTCTGATTCTACAGTCTCTCACAGTCAGCTCTCTATAGTCTTGCACAAACAGTTCTCCTTACAGTTATCCAGTCTCTCACCTCAACCATCCAATTCACCCTCCAATTTCACAAAAAAACTCTTAACGTCCCTGTAAGTCTACTTTACTGAATTATCTTGAGAACGAAAAATGCAAGAAAAGGACGCCGCCTCACCGTCGCCAGCCCGTTGCTGCGGGCTGAGCCGACTGATGAGGAGGCTTTGGCGGTGGATCTGTTCCGCCTGCCGACGGTTGGGCGACTGGGTCAGGGGGGGTAAGTCGGCATCTGCCCCACCAACATGCCCGACCCTATCCCCGACCCCAACCCCGGCCCCATACCCGGCCCCATCCCCATCCCCGGCCCCATCTCCATCCCCATTCCCATCCCCGGCCCCATCCCCATCCCCATTCCCATCCCCGGCCCCATCCCCATCCCCATCACCGACCTTATCCCCAACACAATGCTGGGCCCCATCCCCCACCCCATCACCTACCCCATCCCCCACCCGATCCCCCACCCCATCACCTACCCCATCCCCCACCCCATCACCTACCTCATCCCCCACCCCATCACCTACCCCATCCCCCACCCCATCACCTACCCCATCCCCCACCCCATCACCTACCCCATCCCCCACCCGACCCCCCACCCCATCACCTACCCCATCCCCCACCCCATCACCTACCCCATCCCCCACCCCATCACCTACCCCATCCCCCACCCCATCACCTACCCCATCCCCCACCCCATCACCTACCCCATCCCCCACCCCATCATCTACCTCATCCCCCACCCCATCACCTACCCCATCACCTACCCCATCCCCCACCCCATCCCCCACCCCATCACCTACCCCATCCCCCACCCCATCACCTACCTCATCCCCCACCCCATCACCTACCCCATCCCCCACCCCATCACCTACCCCATCCCCCACCCCATCATCTACCTCATCCCCCACCCCATCATCTACCTCATCCCCCACCCCATCACCTACCCCATCACCTACCCCATCCCCTACCCCATCCCCCACCCCATCACCTATCCCATCCCCCACCCCATCACCTACCCCATCCCCCACCCCATCACCTACCCCATCCCCTACCCGATCCCCCACCCCATCACCTACCCCATCCCCCACCCCATCACCTACCTCATCCCCCACCCCATCACCTACCCCATCACCTACCCCATCCCCCCACCCCATCACCTACCCCATCACCCACCCCATCACCTACCCCATCCCCCACCCCATCCCCCACCCCATCACCTACCCCATCCCCCACCCCATCCCCCACATTATCATCGACCCCATCTCCCACCCCATTACCGACTCTATCCTCCACTCCATCCCCCACCTCATCCCCGACCCCAACCCCATCCCCAACCCCATGCCGGGCCCCATCACAGATCCCATCCTTTACCCCATGCGATGCCCCATGTGGGCATTCACCTATATCACAATGCCTCAGACCCATCTCCTATCCCCTCCCAGCCAGCTCAGCCTTATCCCGTCCCAAAACACGTCTCTCCAAGTCCGCCTCTCAGTCTACCATTACAACCACGGCAGCACCCATCTCCCTGCCCACGGAGTTCAAGGCGCCACTGACAACGGGTGAAGTAGACAACGACCCCACGGAAGCGGAGGACGTCTCCAAGGCCGAGGAGAACAACCCCATGGCTGTGGAGGGAGACCCCACGGCTGTGGAGGGAGACCCCACAGCTGTGGAGGGAGACCCCACGGCTGTGGAGGGAGACCCCACGGCTGCGGAGGGCGACCACGCGACTGTGGAGGGAGACCCCACGGCTGTGGAGGGAGACCCCACGGCTGTGGAGGGAGACCCCACGGCAGTGGAGGGCGACCCCACGGCTGTGGAGGGAGACCCCACAGCTGTGGAAGGCGACCCCGCGGCTGTGGAGGGAGACCCCACAGCTTTGGAGGGAGACCCCACGGCTGTGGAGGGAGACCCCACGCCTGTGGAGGGAGACCCCACGCCTGTGGAGGGAGACCCCACGCCTGTGGAGGGAAACCCAACGGCTGTGGAAGGCGACCCCATGGCTGTGGAGGGAGACCCCACGGCTGTGGAGGGAGACCCCATGGCTGTGGAGGGAGACCCCACGGCTGTGGAGGGAGACCCCACGCCTGTGGAGGGAAACCCAACGGCTGTGGAAGGTGACCCCATGGCTGTGGAGGGAGACCCCACGGCTGTGGAGGGAGACCCCATGGCTGTGGAGGGAGACCCCACGGCTGTGGAGGGAGACCCCACGGCTGTGGAGGGAGACCCCGCGGCTGTGGATGGAGACCCCAAGGCCGTAAGGAAAGACTCCACAGCCACTCCCTCCAAAACCTACTCCTGTACAACAAAAGGTTGGTCACCCAATCCCTTTGACCTGGACCTCCACAGTTCGACAATAGGATCCGATTATTCTTTTCACGGGGTGCGTAGGCGGGTCAATTTGGCTGGGACGGGAAGGATGACAGACTTGGTCGACCCTCCCAAGCCGAAAATTAGGGGAGTGAGCGGGGAGCGGGGAGTGAGTGGAGTGTGGGGAGGAGAGGTGTGGAGAAGGATGGAACAGGTGGGCCACCAGTATGACGAAATGAAAATGGAGGCCCACCACCAATTTGAAGATGTGAAGACAGGATTGAGGAAGAAGATGGATGGGATGGGCCGACAGTGTGAAGGGGTGAAGTGTGTGCTGGAAGAGGTGGGCGACAACTTGAGTTGGAAGTGGAATGATCTGAAGACTGATCTGGAATGGGAAGCTCAGGAGAAAATGGATGGTTTCAGTAAGATGATAGGAAAAGTAGGGGAAAAGATGAGCGGGCTGTTTAATATCGGGGACACATCGCCAGGAAAAAAAACTGGTGGGTTCTCGATGTTCGGTTGAATGTGATGATGTAAGCCCATTGGCGGGTCCACTATTGAAATTGTGGACCCGGTGGACCAGAGGCTAAAGATGCTGTTCACGCCGCTGTGAACACACTCTTTTCTCATGCTTCTTTTTTTTTCACTCTTCTCATGCTTCTTTTTTTTTACTTACTCTCTTTACTTACTTTACTTGTGACTGTTACCACTATTACTACTATTACTACTACAGTTAATAATAATAATAATAATGAGAGAGAGAGAGAGAGAGAGAGAGAGTGGTATTGGGTGACGGGCGTGTGCATTTAGCAGACGGTGTGAAATAGATAGGAGAAGGGACGAATTAAGTTCAGACTGAAGGAGGGGGGTATTACTTTAATGCTTCCTCATTTCAGTTTTCATTTTAAATTTCGCGTCAATAGAGTTGGAAAGTATTCAGAAATTAATATTCCCTTGCACGATCATCCATTACTCGAACCACAGTAAGAAAGGGGAATATGTTCAAACCCCAGAAAATCCGTCTGCATCCATGTCTAATATTTATATATAACTCATTCTACAAAACTTTATTTTTTTTTTTGGTATATTTTGTTTCTTGTTTTCTTCTGTGCACACGTACCTTAACCTATGAGCTACTTGACAGGATTCCTAATCTCAGCTGCTTCAATACTTTCCTGTTTCACCTTCCATGAACCAGGTCCAACACAATTACCCCTATGAACAATGTACAATATGTACACCCACGGACATATGAACCTGCAACACGACAAGTGGCTGGTTGGCGATACATGGTAACTTCATGCAGTAAAGCCTACAAGTCTGTGAATGAACTTTGTCGGTTCTACCGGTGATCCTGGTTGGCTGCTGTATTTTATGATGTAATTATTATGGAAAAAATGAAATAATCATCGATACGTATGCACGTTTATGTTAAATAACAAAAAAATTTTGTACTAGTGTTCCTCGTCAGCTTTTTTTTTTTTTTTTTTTTTTTTTAAAGGAGTAATAAAATTTCTTTAAAAAGAAAACCTACCAGACTTGTCAGTATCTTACTGCCAGGCCTACCACACGATATAATAAGGCCAGCATAAATATAATATTTGGTCACTGGAATTCAAGAGGTCTTAATGAGAATGTTCTTCACAATATGTAGATTAATACATTCTTATAGTTAAAGCAACGGCTGCCATAATATAATGCAGGTAACTAACTGAAATTAAACAGTGACAACAGTTTACCATCCTCCTTTGCCACCTTCACCACACCAGGTCGGAGGCCAGCCAAGTCAGGATGACCAGTTATTCCATCCCATATCACCGAGATATACGATACACTTATATAAAAAATAGATTTATCAGTTAGCGACCTATTTATTTATCCCATAACACACTTTTTTTTTTTTTTTTTAACGTGTCCGACTCTGGGCATAGGCTTCAGTGCCTATTCCCAAGTCCTCTTTGGGGCCCAGTAGTCCTCCTACATCTCTACATGTCGCCACTTCGGCGTTAACACCCACCATCCATATTGAATACATGCTAGGGCTGTCTCACACAGGACTAGTGTACTGGTATTAGCGGGGGTACTTTTATGACATGTCGGCGGATCATGTGGTATATCAGAAAAGGGTCAATTTTTACACGTTACCCTCATCCGATTTTCGACTTTTCATTAACATTTTCTAGTAGAACTGGTCGTTCTAAGAATCTTTTCTTCTATGACATTTCTCTCGCAAATTGATAATAAACGAGTTACACGCGATTTACTTTCACCAATCACAATCACAGACGAGCGCGCGCTCTGTCCGCTCACCCGCTCACATTTGAAAGTTTGTCCCAGAAGACCAAACTTTACACGTACTCCTCATTTTTACACGTTGCCCTCATCCGATATTTTCATCCAACCTGAGTGTTTCCTGTTGGTTTTGGTGTGATTCGATCGATTTTGACCTTCGTTTCTATCCAAGTCGCTAGTTTTTGTTGAACGCCACTAGCGACTTCCGGTGGAAAGGACCGGTCCAAATCAACAAAAATCACACCAAAAACAACCGAAAACACTCAGGTTGGATGTTTGTTATCACTTGAAATGTAATTTTTTGCGATTCTTCCCCCTCCCCCAGGAATACTGGGGGACCTGTGGGAAACCGGGGTGTTGGGTGGGGGAAAAACGCAAAAGCGAGTGATTTCCTACTGGAACTGTTATCCAAATCAAATGAAAAACACTAAAATCCTTCGGAAGAAAATAATTTTAAGCTTCTTAGGGAATTCGTGTTTCCTAACTGGAGGGCTTCGCCCCCCAGACCCCCCAACCCTGGCCATGCTTCCTAACTGGGGGGCTTCGCCCCCCAGACCCCCCATGACATTAACCAAACCTCATCTAACCTAACCTAACCGAGTGTAAATAAGAAATAATGCATTTACCTAGCAGTTTACAGTTCCTCGTCTGCATCTGAAGAGCCGTCTTGTAGCTGTAAACGGCAACAACAATTCAAGAAACGATTCAAGAAAAGATCGTAATACTAACCAAAAATTATTGAAAATGTTAAAGAAAAGTCGAAAATCACTAACAAAAACAATTGAAAATGTTAAAGAAAAGCCGAAAATCGCATGAGGAGTACGTGTAAAGTTTGGTCTTCGGGGACAAACTTTCAAATGCGAGCGGGTGAGCGAACAGAGCCCGCGCTCGTCTGTGATTGTGATTGGTGGAAGTAACTCGTTTATTATCAATTTGCGAGAGAAATGTCATAGAAGAAAAGATTCTTAGAATGACCAGTTCTACTAGAAAGTGTTAACGAAAAGTCGAAAATCGGATGAGGGTAACGTGTAAAGTTTGACCCAGAAAAGTCTGCTTTTTTGTGATATTCAAATCCTAAAACTGTTCCCTGCCCAAGCAAGGATTCGAACCTGGGTCCGAAATACCTACAAAGCCATCAGAGTGGAAACCAAGGGGGAAGGATGATGAAGTAAAGTTGTTAGAAAGGTGTTTTGCAAGGTGCCACAAGGAGCGGGAAGAATTCAGATTGGAGAGTTCAGAGAACTTAGTACGAATGAAATTATTTTTAGCAGAGCAAAGAACAGACTTATCAAAGTTCTGAGCAGAAATATAAGAGTTGAGATTCAGTGGTAGGTTGGATCCGGTATCTTTTGTAGGTCTTCTCCTTATTGTGGACAGCATTAGAACAAGCGTGTTTAAACCAAGTGTTATTATTTTTTTTTCCATTAGTCATAGGATATGAGAAAGGAATGCATGCTTCCATGTCCGAGAGAATAACCTTCATAATGCATAAGGCACACTCAGATGGCTCTCGACCATGGAAGCAATAATCATTCGAGGAAAAATCAAAGAAGCACTGCCTGAGGGCCTCCCAATCAGCACCTCCTAAGAGCCACAACCAACACTTCTTGGGAGGGTCCACAGGCCTTACTGGAGCGATAAAGAAGGTTATGGTGATAAGGTTGTGATCGAAGGAGCCCAACAGAGAGGAAAAATTAACAGCGTAAGCAGAAGGATTAGTTGTAAGGAAGAGGTCAAGTGTGTTAGAACTCTCTCCAAGGCAGTCAGGGGTAAGGGTAGGGAGTTTTGAAAGCTGCTCTAAGTTATTAAAATTATCATTTTTTTCACCAAATTACCTTAGAAATAACTTAGATCACACACTTCCTTAGAAATTTCCTTGTGCCATCAAAATTTCCTTAAAATAAGGAAATTTCCTTGAAAATGGAAGCATTGAGCCAGAATGCTTGTCTAAACATGATAAGAAATATCTACACTTGACAAGCAGCGTTGTATAGTATAGGACTACATAATAGACAGATAGATAAATAGATAGATAGAGAGACAGATAGAAGCAGGAAGTCAAATGATGAGAAGGTGTTGTGTTTGCGAGAAGCGAGCAGCGCTAAACGCTTACACGGGGGAAAGCTGACGACAGCGGCCAGTAAGGAGATGATTCAGTTAGCTGTCAGCAGTCCTCTCGTGAGAAAGTTCTGTTGCCATGAGGAAGATACGTGACACACACACCCTACTACACGAGATTTTAGGAAAGAGAGTTTAGATGGAGACAAGCGACCCTATAGAGAGGTCGAGACGGAGATTAGCTTTAGAACAGAGAGAGAGAGAGAGATAGCGAGACAGGGAGGTAGCTACCCAGGACTTGTACTATTATACCTGTTTAATATTTCCAAGACAAATAAAAATAGTCCCATGCTATTCTTTACCTCTCCCGTCACTACATGACATCTGGTGGGGAAACTACTACAAGATATAAAAGCCGCTCGACCACAAGTCTAAAATATACTTCTCTACAAGTAACTACAAAGTCTTTATGACATTTGGTGGCAGCGGTGGGATACGAACCTCGTCTACGAATCAACATTAAATTCCTACAAAATATCAAGATTGACAACAACCAACAATATCAGCTCCTGCCCCTCCGTCTCCCAGATCATTACGCTGATGCAGAGGTCAAGAGATCACTCGACGCCTTGCAAGTAGCTTAACGACAAACCAGCAAATCTGCGGACATCGTCTCCGAATTAAAAGCAAATTTCTACAAAAGCAACCGAGACTACAAGGTTAGCTTCAGTTCTACAAAGTCTACAGCCATCTACAATCAACTACAGCCATCTACAATCAACTACAATTAACAACTCTACGTCGTCTGTATAATCTTCTACACGCACCTACAAGTAGCGGCAGTCTTCATCCCACAACGAATAAATCACTAGAGAAAAGGACAGAGAAAACTTCCACATAGAATAAAGGGAACAAACAAACGAAGAGTGAGACACGATTTACAACTCATCTTACTCACTCGTCTTCACTCAAGTTACTCATCGCTACTCATTCACTCACCACAGCTACCAGTGTGGGAAGCCGACGTCACCATGTGCTGAGATGACATCACAACGCGAGTCTGCCATGCCAAGCAACGTGTGACGGACACCAGGCACTTCTCACCCACTACTCATTACTCATTATTCACATAGCTCCTACTCATATTCACTTATTTTCACAGTTAAGTTGGAAATTCGACGTTCTATGTTGAGGTTTGCCTGGGACAGCCGTTAACCACTACAAATACCAGGCCATGGAGTTTCCTGAGTAATATCGTCCATCAACACACCACTAGAATTATCAAGAGATCTTCAATCAAACCTGTATTTTCTTCCGAGATCGACTTTTGTATCGACACACCTCTACGATCTGTATCAAGTGGGTAAAATTATACTTGCTCATTTCTTCTCAGTGCTAAAATTAGCTATATTCAACTTATTTAATCATCTAGTTTGCTAGGACATAAATAAACAAGAGGCGTATTTCATAACATCATATCTTAATGACAGGAATATTTTCGCAACCACCCACGTTAATACCAGATGACACACAAATTGCCACAACATCAGACTCACAATTAAGAGACAGCCCACCCATTGTACAACCCACACCACACGTTATAGATAAGGAAACAAATACGGGAGTTTCGGATGATGAGTGGGAAACCCCTTCAGATGTTGAGAGTATCGACTTCGCAGCTGCCTTAAATACGTATGCAAATATACTTAACAGGGTTCACCGGTCCGGTCATACATATTCTACCATTCCCTCACATAACGATAAACTCGTACAAGTTGAATTAACAGGGCAATCATTAAATATGAATCAAGAAACAAATACTGCTGATCTAAAAACCACACCTCACGTTTTTGTGTATCACGAGGATAAGACTGCCCCAAAATTCTCTGGCACAGACAAGGATCGCATTGATGTCATTTCATTAATCAGTCAGTGCGAACAAATGTTCATCAAGCGCCACATACTAGATGAACAAGAGAAAATTGCTATTTTTTCATCTTGCATAAGCCAGGAAAGATGTCCAGCAAGCAATTTATTGCGCTCCGATAAGCTACATCGTGCTAGGACATATGATGAATTTAAAACTGAATTTCTGAAGAAATTTTCTGGAGGTATGAACTTCTTGCCAGGTATAATTCCAGAATTACATAAAATTGTAGATCTTGTAAGGAGCACACTACAAACCATGTGCTCAGTGAAATAACTGCTGATGTCTCCACAATCAAGAGAACCCTATTAGCTACTCTGGAGAATTCTAAGTGGATAACAGATGATGGAAAGATGTCCCCAGACCTCGTCGTGGACATCATTGGTTATGTAGCTGCCTTGTGTAAATTACCTGATAGAACCCTTAAGATCGCCAAAACAATCGCGTACATCCCTGGAATGTGCTTACTAGACTTAATGAACGAGGTAGAGATGCAGTGCAGTAAAGCAGGTGTGGTCGACACACATGCACATTCTGGTAGAATCAGGGTACCTGAGACAGTATCAGCTGTGAAAACATCAACACCGACCCCAAACAGAGAACAAAATCGATCGCGACCTGAAATGAGGCAGTCCAAACAGACAAAGACGCCTAGACCTCGTTCCCACACGCCTTCCTACAGGCAGTTTCATAAGTTTTCGCACAGCCCGAGCAGGTCTCGCGCTATATACAACACTTTTTATGGGAAATCACCTCGTAGGTCACAGTCAAGGGATAGGTCCATTCTGTGTCATTACTGTGCAAAACCAGGACACACAAGGTATGAATGCTTTATCAAGGCAAAAGAGGATAATCAAAAGACACAAGGGTTTGGTCCTTACTGTAGGCATCATAGATACCAAGGGCACTGGACTAGTGATTGCAAAACAGTAGAAAAAATTGTGTCTATGTTCAAATCGGGGGAAGACCAAGTCATGACAAAAAACGAACAAACATAAAAAAGAACAAGGTTAAACTTCACATAGGAGGCATGTTGGGAAATGAGTGTATCTTGATACCAGCTGTATGTGAGGATCAAAACGTTTCCTTATTTTTAGATACAGGCTCTCCAGTGAACTTAACACATGAAGAACTAAATAGAATTCTTAAAAATAAAAAGAAAGTAACTTTTCTGGATGAAGCTGATTTAGAATTAAACACAGTAGATGGTCAAGAGATTACAGTAAAAGGTATGATAAGATTAAATCTCAGTTTCACAGAAACTACAAGACCATTCTCTGCATTGTTCTATATCGTTGAAAACTTAGCAATTAAAGCTCATATGTTACTGGGCTTAAGATCCATGAGAACTGAGAACATAACTATACTCCCACAAATGAATGGAATAGACTTTGATAATGAATTTATAGAGGAAATACTTTCAGAGCCCTCACCGATTGGTAGAAGAGAGCCAAAAAGAATTGGTAATATTAAAGGCTTTAACAAACATACACAAACAGATGAGTGTATAGATCCACTTACACCAGCAACCCCATCCTCCAGAATTAGTGACTCAGATAACAGTACTGATTTATCAATTTTTCCAGCCCATCTCATTAATGATTTGGTTATACCACCTAATTCATACATGAAGGTTACCATAAAGAGCAAATTACGGAATAGTACTGTTCTTGTCTTAGAAGAATTATGTAAAGTAAAAGGATTGTCATTAGAAAACGCATTATGTCATACGAACGACGAAGGGCTAACTCAGATATTCATTATTAATCACATGAATGGGGAAGTTCAGTTGAAGAAGGGAACTTGCATAGTTAATATTGAAAAATGTTTAGCCCCTGTGAAGGAAATAAATATTGGTGGAGTAACAAGTGAGATAAAATCTACGGATAGAGAAAGAATAAAGAGAATTTAATTCACTCAGGTGAATTTGACGAAGAAAATGATTTGTTAACCCTGTTGGAAACACACAGGGACACCGTAGCCTTGCCCGGAGAACAATTAGGTGTACTAACTTGATTAATCACATGATTAATGTGCACCCAGAAACACCACCAATTTTCGTACCAGCTTATCGCATACCACACTCCCAACGTACACTTGCTAATCAGTATGTCGATGAAATGTTAAAGCTTGGAATTATTGAGCCTTCAGTTTCTCCGTGGAACGCTCCCCTTTTCTTTGTGCCCAAGAGAAATGGAGAAATGCGTGCGGTAGTAGATTACCGTAAACTAAATAATCACACCATCCCAGACAGATTTCCCATGCCATTGCTAAGTGATGTTCTACAGAATATTGGTCCTGAGAATAATATATTCTCGACCATCGATCTCCCTAAACGGATACTATCAGATTCCGGTATCTCAGGAGTCACGTAAATACACTGCCTTTTCAACAAACAGAGGCCATTATCAATATACAAGAATGCCAATGGGACTGAGGACAGCCCCTGGTACGTTCCAGCGTCTTATGAATTACGTATTGTCCGGAATTTTAGGACAAGGAATATTTGTTTATCTTGACGATATTATTATCGCAACGAAGAATATTAAGGATCATCTCAGGAAATTAGACTTACTCTTACAAAAGCTTAGTGATGCTGGATTAAAAATTAAACTTTCTAAATGCAAATTTTGCTTTAAGGAAATAAATTTCTTAGGCCACAAATTAAGCTCTGATGGTATTCACACCACTGATGACAAAATACAGGCAGTGAGAGATTTTCCTGAACCCACTACGACTGACGAAGTTAGACAATTTTTAGGTCTGGCTGGGTACTATAGGTCCTTCGTACCACAGTTCTCTCATATAGCCTTCCCTCTATTCCAACTACTCAAAAAAGATGCTGTATTCCAATGGGAAGAAGAACAAAAAAGGGCATTTAACAATCTAAAAATTAAACTAACGAATGCACCTTGTTTAGCATATCCAGATTACACGAAATCATTTCTTATTTGTACAGACGCATCAGTTAAAGGATTAGGGGCTGTACTGATGCAGGAAGATAAAAGAGGAAAGAATCAACCAATTGCATTTGCCAGCAGACAAACAAGAGGTGCGGAGAAAAATTATAGCACTACAGACTTAGAGGCACTTGCAGTGATTTTTGCATTACAAAAGTTTCGAGATTTGGTATATGGTTACGAAATCCACTTATTCACCGACCATAAACCACTGGTGGGTATGTTTAAAGAAAAACTCCTTTCTGGGAGTGAGAGCAAGATGGAAATGTACAGTTGAAAACTACAATGTACAAATACATTATATACAAGGTAAAATGAATATAGTAGCGGACGCATTATCTAGGAACCCGAACACAATTCAGGTTGCGGCGTTAGATCTCAAAGGAAATATCCCAAACCACGAGGATATCGCAAAGGCACAAAGACTTGACCCAGTATGGTCAAAAGTAATATACAAGTTAGAAAGTGGAGATGACATACAATTACCCAAACTGCATGTCCCACTTGAACAATTCACAATGGTCAATAATACATTATACAAAATTAACTCTAAACAACCAAAACGCCAAAGAAATACTAACCAGTTGGTAGTACCTAATGACATGATACCCCAAGTATTGCGAATGATACACGACAGCCCACATGCAGGACACCCTGGAAAGGATAAGACATTCAACCAAGCCCAGCTGTTATATTACTGGCCTTCATTACGAAGAGATATACACAATCATATAGACAGATGCGAATCATGTGCGAAACACAAAGGATACCCAATCACACCTGCACCGATGGGTAATTACCCAGTACCACATCAACCATGGGACGTTGTCGCTGTTGATTTACTCAAGATGCCATTATCATACAATAATAACCTATACTTATTCGTAGCAACGGATCATTTTTCCCGTTATGTCATTTTAGCTCCAATTAAAGATAAGACAGCAGAGACAGTAGCAAAGGCAATAACAGATAATGTAATATGTCGCTTTACTACCCCAAAGGTATTAATAAGTGATAATGGAGGAGAATTTAATTCTGAGATCTTACAAGAAATATGTAAACAATACAACATTAAAAAGGTTAACGTTTTGGCCTATCACCCAGCATCGAATGGGTTGGTAGAGAGACAAAATAAAAAGGTATTAGATGTGCTACGACACATTCTCAGTGAAAATTATGCAAGCTGGGATGATTGGATTCCCAGAGTAGAGGCCTCCATTAATGGGTCTATAAATAAATCCATTGGTGACACACCACATTTCATTATATATGGCACAGATAAAAAATTACCATATGAGCTCCTAGAAGGTGACAGCATGCCTATATACAATTACGATGATTACTCTAAACTCCGTTTACGTGAATTCCAGGACATACACAAAAGAGTGCAAAAACAATTAACGATGTCCAAGGAAGAAATGACGGAGGCATTTAACAAAAAGGCAAAAGATTCACCTATCAGCTTAGGAGACATTGTTTACGGAGTCATTCATACGAGAGACAATAAATTATCCCTAAATTTGAGGGCCCATACAGAGTAATTAACATAAAGGCAAACAAAGTTTTAATTAAGTCACTTTCAAGTGGCGAGGAAAAACAAGTTCATATTGACCATTTAAAACGAGTTTCAAGGGAATTATCACATAATTATTCAGCCTCGGATACAACCGAACAGGTGAACGTACCTCAAGAAACCAAGCAAGAACACAACAATGATTACAAAAAGAAATTAAGGTCATATACCAAACAATCGAACATAGGTGCAACTATTCCAATGAAATCTACAGTACATCATTTACGAGAATTAAATATCGATTTAAACTCCTTCTATAAATGAAATAACAGCCATCCGTAACGCACATCATCACTATCATCAACCACAGCTTTATAGGAAATTAATAGATTTTTTTTTCCGTAGGTTACGATGAAGGGACTTATGCTATGGATTCTCCTATACATAGTAAGAGTATATGCGCACCTAGACCCCAAGCATATAGTACGACAAGGATGCCTCATAGCTCCAACGGCCACGACTACAATCGTCAAGGATGTCATGAGTACTGAAATAAGTCTAGATTACTTGTATGACTTACCTACTTATATAGAAAGACTTGCGACGCCGATGCGAACTCTGGACTTCAAGATAGGGAATTATGTTTCACAATCACATATCACCAAGGAAGTGGATGAAATGGTGAAGTTAGCGAAATGGAAACTAGAACAGGCGAAGTCAACTATGCTCGTCATGATCCAAGATCTCCCATCTTCTGGAACAGAGGTGCTGAGCGACAGGAACAACATCACACGTACTCGCCAAAAGCGCGGTTTGTTCGATCTGGGCGGCGCAATTCTTGGGAACATCTTTGGATTGGCTACAGAGGATGACCTTAAAGAAATAAACAAAAAATTTAATAAGATAGCTCAGGTACTAACATACCAAGATAAATTCATCACAGGACAGAACTCAGCAATGAAAACAATTGTGAAAAATCTGAAACAAGCAGAAAACGTAGCTCTCGAGAGTATAGATAAAATAAATAACTTGGAGGGTAACGTTACCCTTTTCCAGCACTTCTCCATCATCACAGAACATATTGACACGATTCTACTACAATTAGAGAACACTAGAGATCATTTCAGGGCACTTATGCAAGGAATTTCGAATGCTGGTGATGGCAAGATCACAAATGACTTACTCCCAGTTCATGAGCTACGTCAGATAGTTAGTCAAGGCATACATACACATAAATTGAAGCCATTGTTCCGCAGTAGGGAATTTATGCAATATTACCCGTACTTGGAAGCAACACTAACACCAACATCAGTGATAGTTCATGTACCATTCATCACGGAAGACCTGTTCACAGTATACCAAATACACCCCTTCCCCTATAGAAACAACAACACTTTAGTCATCATCAACATCAACACAGACACCGAACTCATCATGGTCTCCAAGAGACGAGACACTGTCACTTTCGCAAGTAAGTCAACGATTGAGCGAAAGTGCCGCACATCCTTACATGCTGTTCATCTTTGTCCTGCGTACATTTTCACGTTTCAGCCTACTGATACGGTCCCTTGTGAAATGGCTATCATCAGCAATAACAATATTCATCATCATTGCAACTTCACTTTTGCTCCAGATAAACTTGTACACCATCAACGCATTGGACACTCGCAGTTTTTTTATTTCCCTCATAACACATCAGTTTACATAGTCTGTCCAGATATACCACCATCTCATACATCAGCCTCAGGATTATACATAGCACCAGACTACTGTGCGGTATTTACACCATCCATGTCTACTTTTTCCACCATCAATCACTACGCCATCCTCAATCATACACACAAACATTTCCACCCACTGCCTGATATGGACTTAAACATGAGCACAAGTATTAAGCTGACTTCACCTAAGTTTGAAACTATGCAGCTGATCAATGAAACAATGAAGCCCTGGGAAGATTTGAGTTTGAGTATGTTCAACCCATATTATGTGTATAGCCAAGCACCTTCTGTCTTCATAATTATCTGCATTGTGGTTGCAGTATTGCTGTTGGCCATGCACAGAATGCATGCAAGAATTGCTAATTTGGAGTCATTGTTTAGTGGGGGGAGAGTTAACATCACAGTTAACCACCCTGAATGAAGTGTATATATTTTGTATATAGTATTAATTATATATATAAAAAAAAAAAAAAATAATAATAATAATAATAATAATAATAATAATAACACAAAGAAGAATGACCCATATATGGCAGACCAGTACCATTATCTTTAAATGAAATATTAGTAACTCTTACAATAATCTTAATTTTAAACTATTTTTATTCTTGCATGTATGCATTTCACTATAATAACCCAAGTACATACTGTATTACAGTTAAATAATTTACTTTAATGCATTTATTCCAATATGTATTCAACTTATTTAAAATGTAATATTACTAAATAATCACTATTTACTATGCATAATATATGTATACAATATTCATACAATTATGTTACTTTACAATATTATGTATTTCACTTAATTAGCTTATAAGTTCATTATAATGTGTATGTAGTATGTATTAATATATTATAACTATTAAATGTCGATGGTACGTCATTTTCGCGCGGCCGAGCAAATATAGGACTACATAATAGATAGATAGATAAATAGATAGATAGAGAGACAGATAGAAGCAGGAAGTCAAATGATGAGAAGGTGTTGTGTTTGCGAGAAGCGAGCAGCGCTAAACGCTTACACGGGGGAAAGCTGACGACAGCGGCCAGTAAGGAGATGATTCAGTTAGCTGTCAGCAGTCCTCTCGTGAGAAAGTTCTGTTGCCATGAGGAAGATACGTGACACACACACCCTACTACACGAGATTTTAGGAAAGAGAGTTTAGAAGGAGACAAGCGACCCTATAGAGAGGTCGAGACGGAGATTAGCTTTAGAACAGAGAGAGAGAGAGAGAGAGATAGCGAGACAGGGAGGTAGCTACCCAGGACTTGTACTATTATACCTGTTTAATATTTCCAAGACAAATAAAAATAGTCCCATGCTATTCTTTACCTCTCCCGTCACTACATGACATCTGGTGGGGAAACTACTACAAGATATAAAAGCCGCTCGACCACAAGTCTAAAATATACTTCTCTACAAGTAACTACAAAGTCTTCATGACATAGTACGCTCATGTACGTCTTTTTGTTTTTAGTCCTGGAGCTAGGGGGTGGTTTGCACGTATAAGAGAGGTAGAAAGTTGCTCTTCAGATTCATTA
The DNA here is from genome assembly GCF_032717465.1 of Coenobita brevimanus. NCBI lineage: Eukaryota > Metazoa > Arthropoda > Malacostraca > Decapoda > Coenobitidae > Coenobita > Coenobita brevimanus. The sequence goes on from NC_137066.1 coordinate 6,378,778, forward strand.
AGTATAACATGTAAGGTTCCGAAAAATCTTGGGTAGACATCTGGGTGAATGGTCGATTTCCAGTAAATGGCCTTTGAACTCAACATGTACATGAAAGTTTTTTCACCAAAAAATTATGGTATAATCAAAGATAATATGCCTCAATCTCTGCTTCTAATTTACATGAAATTATTGTTTTGGTGTCTAAATATATGTTTTTAATGTCCAAGAATTCAGCTATGTAGGTTAAAATGTGGCTATGCTTACAGAAATGCATAGAAATGGAAGAATAATGTTCGTCACAGACAATTTTTTGCAAAATTTTTAACAGCCCCCAGCATTACTGACTCAGTCAACTAATTTTTCTGAAGCAATTGTTCTGGGGTCTAAACTTACATATCTAAGGTTTAGAAATCAAGTTTGACCATATAAGTTGTTTCATTCCCACAAATGAGACAATACCCTCACTATGTCAGTTCAAGAGTGTGTAACACTTAGAGAGAAAAAAAGTTTTCATGATGTCTTTCCCTTTGAGTTCAAGAAGACAAATCATGCAACAGATATGTTTGCACTGTAGTGGTGAACGTGAACCAGTGAAGATTTCTAATAAAAATCAAAGAGAATACAACAATGTATTTGTTATTATTGATCTTTTGATAAATAACTAATTCATCATGAGATGCTTGGGATCAGCAATGTTCATAGAGAAATAAGTGGCATCAAATGTGATTCTGAAACAGATTTTAACCATGCTGTCACTGAAGCAGACACTTTGTTTAGTGAGAAAAATGTGCAGTCCCTGACTGAGTACATCCTGAAACATGAAAACCCATTTCATGTGCCCTCAGAAAACATGACTCTTAACAATATTCTGACTAAAGAAGTCATGAGTGATGAAATATGCCAGCAAATTTTGAATGTAAGAAACACTATCTTATTGCAAAATCACAAGATGAAGCAGCAAAGGTTCACTGGCAAGACAGTTAAGATACCCGATACACTACACAGAGTTAACCTGAAAACCTTTCATATCATACACCAAATAACCAACAAATATCCAAAAGGGGAAGAAACAGAAAAAGGCCGATACTCAATATCAACATCTGGTAGACTGCATGAGCAAGAAACATTCCAATGGAGACTATTTTATGTCATGATGTCACTTCAGAGCAGTATCTATATGATGAGAATGGTTTAATGAAGAAAGCCCAGAAAAGTGATCTTGTTCATGAGATTGAGAGTGTTAAACAAAGAATATCCAAAACAACCAAACTTTGAAGACAGAGTGAAGTCAGGTATAGTCATTGATGTTATGGCCATCATTCGAAAAATGAAAACAAAAAAATCTAAAAACATTTGGAGACTTGTGCAAATCAGTCATGGTATATGCAGTAAGATCTGGTTCTGCTGCTAGAAGAATAGACTTTGTGTTTGATTCATACCGGTACGATTTTCACTTTGTTAAAGCCTGTGAGAGAATACGACGCATGACACGAAGTCCAATTGAATTGAATGACATCAAAGAATATAGCCCTTTACCTGTTGACATGGACAACTTCTGAGGCTCATCACAAAACAAACAGAACCTAGAAGCCCTGCTGCACTCTTGTCAACACCACCACAAACACAAAAGAACGTCAAATAGTCGTTGCTGAAATCAGAGGTGCCAAACCATGTCTAAGCAATCTCAATGGCACATAGTAGAAATGCCTGAATTACATTCCCATTTGGAAGAGGCAGATGGTCGATTCATACAACACCTGGCAAATCTTAGAAGTTATAACATGGGCTGTGGTGCACTCCTCAGTGATGTCATTATCCTTCTGGTGTACTACTGGGACATCCTCCATGCAAAGGGTCTGCAAGAAGTTTGGGCAAAGGCAGGTGTAGGTGACACCACTAGATTTATACCAATACATGAAGTATCTGCTCATCTCGGACAAATTAGCAAATTTCTCTCTTCAGTGCAACATTGACAGGGTGTGATTATACCAGCAAAGTAGGCACCAAGTATGCAGCATTGAGAGCATTCTCTGAAAGATACTTAATGGAATTTGGTCACTGCGTGGTCGAACTAAAATTTCAGAAAGGCTGAGGAGCACCTTGTTCAGGTACTAAAGAAGGGGTCCAAATGTCAAACAATGGATGAGCTCAGAGCACTTATGTATTTTCACAGCAATGAATTACTACAAAACTGTAAGAGCTCATATTTTGAGAGCTTTCCTTGCCATTAGCAGAATGGCAACACTTGCCCTTGCCTGAAACTTGTGCTAACCCTTTACCACAGCAATACACAGTATGCTGTGCATGCAAGAGATGTGCCAGAAGAAATCGTGCATCTTGTTGCGCATATTGTGAGTCCAAATTACAAGAAGGCACTTAACCATGTGGAAATTACTTCTAATAGGTGTCATAACATAAACTGAAGACATGAAACATTCTGCATCTGCAAAGTTAATACCCATTTGTTAAAGAAGCTATAATATAGATGATGATTCAGAGCTTATTTATAATTAAGGTTTGATTTCTCCCATGTTTTGAGCAGAAATATATGTATAAAAGATATTGAATGTCATTCATTTAGGACTTGAAGTACTGAGCCATTTTTAGGTGTATAAATTAGTTAAGAATTATGAATTATCTAAAGAGTAAGATTATCAGTACATCGTGTATTTTATGAGGTGAACATTGTTTTTCCGTTTTTTTATGCATTTCTGTAAGTCTAGGCACATTTTAACCTGCATACCTGAATTCCTGGACATCAAAAACATATATTTAGACAACAAAACAATAATTTCATGTGAAGTAGAAGCAGAGATAGAGGCATATTGTCTTTGATTATATCTTCATTTTTGGTGAAAAATGTCGCATGTACATGTTGAGTTCAAAGGCCATTTACTGGAAATCGACCACTCACCCAGATGTCTACCCAAGATTTTTCTGAACCTTACATGGTATACTTGATGAATCTGAAGAGCAACTTTCTGCCTCTCTTATGCATGCAACTCACCCCCCAGCTCCCTGACTATTTGGAGTTATGACTGATGAAGAAAGAAAGAAAAAAAGAAGAGCAAAATTGATATTTTTGCGGTTCCATTTTGCGATTCCTATGAAGGTTTATATGTACTTTCTTTTTCAGTCACTAGATGATGTTTTATTGGGGAGTAATCATTAGGAGTTAACTAAAGGAGCATCAACTTCTTGTCGGAAAAAAATTATGTGTTGAAAAAATTCGTCTGGAGACCTCAAATTTATAATGTATCCTACGTCATTTGACAGAACGAACAAAGGCTGTATTTATCTCCATTAAACTGAGCAATCTGTTAAAAAAAGAAGAAAAGTTGGCACTAATAATATAAAAGCCACCGGAATGAAAGGTTGAATACGAGAATAGGTTAGAGACATCAACAACAGAGTTTATAATTAAAATGGCTGATGGAAAGCTACAAAAGGGAATCGTATGGATTTAGTCAGCCGTTACTAATAAAAATAAAGGTCGTCATATAATAGGAATGAACAACGATAATTACGTATGAAAACAAGGACAGAAACAAAGTCACCGTTTCAAAGGTTTGTCCTGTTCAGGATAGGACATCTTAATATTTTTTCTTTCTGCCGTTATACAGTTTTGCATAGACTGGGAGAGACTTTCCGAACTGGGGACAGTAGGTATAACCCTCTTTAACACAATTATAAGAACTAATGATGGGTAGCCTTTCCTGGTTAGTCATTTGTCACTGACCTGCGGTCAACTTTGGAGCAGTATTTCCGACTGTCTTTCCCACTGTCGATGACCTCCATAATTATTATATTATTTTTTTTTTTAAAGCACTGCGTGTCCTGCCACCTCAGAATGAGCTCCTCTAGGTTCCCAAATATGTCATATTCTTTATTTTTTTTAAAGATAACTTTCCCAGGCACTCGGTCTTCCAGTACGCAGTTCAGTAAAAAATGATTATTTGCAGTCATAAATATCTTATTGCAGCGTAACACTTCTGGTAATTATTGCAAATGGAATTTGTAAATGCATCATGGAGATTCTCCTCCGTTGAAAAAAAAAAAAAAAAGTGGTCCAATATATGCTTGTGCTTCCATCAATACATTATACTCGTACAATGGGTCAAGAGAGTATCCAGCAGGAGTCCAGTGATATCCTAAACCACCATTTTAGCTCATGATGGACCGAGATTAACTTTTATAATCTTAGTGTGTACATGGCAACAATACTGATTAAAAAAGGTCAAACAAGCTATATATATTATGCCAATCTTAAGAAATCAAGTTTAATAACGTGGGGGTAGGAACACCTGGAATTTTTCAATTCCCACATTCTGTAGTGACAGACTATTTCTCACAGTGTGCACTCTGACACTTTTTAATCGACTGTACACCAGCTGTAGTAAATGAATAAATAAATAAATAAATGAAATATAAAGACCATTATCCGTCAGCCATCACCCAACAACGACAATCATCACAGCCGCCCACATCAAAGCATCCAGCCTCTCTAAGCCTTTACACGGCCACATTCACTCCCCCTCCCTTGTGGAAAAATGGCACTTCCTTAATCAGATACCAATTTGCTTGTCTGTGTCATCTTCACGATCCATCACTCATCAACCAACTACAACAACAACAGTCACCACCGCCTCTCACATCAAAGCCTTCAGTCTCTTTAATACTGTACACAATATCGCTTTCATTCCCCAGTGGAAAAACAACTGGGTCCAATTATAACTTGACTCTGTGGTGCTAATTCCACTGTCTTTGATGTCTCGGCCTCAGTGACTTATAATTCCGTCAGGACGCTTAACGAGTGATTGCGTTAAGTCTCAAATTAGATCCTGATGACCAATGGCTCGTAAGGGAGATTAATGACATGGATGTTGGTTCACTGAGAAATTTTATGGTTGAAGTACTGGAATGCTGAGGACACACTGCCTTTGTTGAAATAGGTCACATGATGGAGAGAGAGAGAGAGAGAGAGAGAGAGAGAAATTGATTACGGTACACTAAAAAGATAATGGCAGCGTAAGAACAGAACCCATTACCGGAGAGAGAGAGAGAGAGAGAGAGAGAGAGAGAAATTGATTACGGTACACTAAAAAGATAATGGCAGCGTAAGAACAGAGCCCATTGCTGGAGAGAGAGAGAGAGAGAGAGTTTACACGACATTCTCGGGAAAAAAAAAAAAAAAGAGGACAGTAGTGTTTTAAACTTTTTAACACAGGTGTAATCAAAACGGTCAGTCACTCAATATGCATTTTTACAATGGTCATTCCTGTTCTCTCACACTGTTTCACCCCACCGAGGTTCCTTCGATAACTTAAACATTACATTCTCAGTCATTCACAAATACAGCCACACAAGCACTAGCTTCCATATATAATGTAGTTCCTTCTTTTCGCTCTACGAACATTGTGTCCCTATATCTGTGATGAAATCGTTGAAGTGCCATTTTTCCACTGACAGTAACTGATGTTCCTCAGTCCAGCTCATCATGTGCTGTTCAGGACAAGAGGAAAGCGGTCTGGCCCTGTATTATACAACAGCCCGCCCGTGTCAAGCGTGTGCAAGTCTTTTGTTCAATTTTTAGTCTCCTTTTTATGTTAAAATAGAGCAGCAAAAGATGAAGGCCAGCAAAATGTCCTCTGTTTCAGAGAAAGCTGAAGAACGTAAGCCAAAATCAATATCCTTTCAAGCTCACTTACAGATCCCTGGACACATACTGCTTATAAGAATGGAGTTTATGGGCAAAGGAAAATTCGTAGAATGGAATTTCCATAGCTGACCCACTGCTTACATCTATTATACTATAATTCTGTGTGTGTGTGTGTGTGTGTGTGTGTGTGTGTGTGTGTGTGTGTGTGTGTGTGTGTGTGTGTGTGTGTGTGTGTGTGTGTGTGTGTGTGTGTGTGTGTGTGTGTGTGTGTGTTGTACTGGCCGACACAACCTTTCAATAATTGACCTGTACAGTTAAGTTTATGATTTATGAAAATATATGAACATTTTGGGACTGTTGTTAGTACATCTCAAAAAATTAATAAATGCACGTAATATAAGGTATCCATGTTATTACTTGGTGAAGGGCACAAGATATACGTGGCTTTAGTTTATTATGAGACATCCAAATTATTGACCCTGTTGATGGTTTTCCGTTATATTTTCTGGGATGGAAAGTATGGTCATGAGGGATGTAAACGAAACACTTTACTGTAGATGATGGTCTTTTAATAATTCGCTGTATCCCCATACATATTAGTTGACACCAGGGAGACTTGACTTATCCCAGGTCAGGGCAAGGCTTAAAATACTTGAAAACCAGACAATGGCCATGCTGGACCCAGTGTCGAAAGTAGAATACCATGCCAGAACTTGGCTGAAGTCAACTCCCAGACTTACACCCCCGACAGTGTTAGAACTTTCAGGTAGTTTGAAGCAAATTACTAAGATTAAATCACCCCTATTTCAAAATTACAAAACAATACTTAGTATCAGAATGGTGTAAGAGACTGTACAGTTTTACTAAGGGTGGCAAAATGCTGACACAACTGTTCTGCACCTCCTCACACAGCAGTTCTGTACTTCTTCACATATCTCACAGTTGTCATGGAAGATTTCATATTCAAAACATTATTGGCGTAGGTCTAATACTATCTAAATACTTTTTAGGGGATGAGAAGTTGATGTACTAACTCATAACGGGGCTAGGAGAAGGAAAGGCTCCAGGTTGGAGTACACGGTATTGTTACTCAGGAGTCAAAACACAGAGAGAGTGAGTTTCTATCCCCTCAGTCAACCTTCCCTCAGGGACCCTTATGATAAAACTTTTAAACTACCTATGATATTTACTTTAACCCCTTAACCGCGGGGCGTCACTTTCGTGACGCTCAGGCGCAATGGATCATACCGCAGGGCATCACTTTCGTGACGCTCAGGCGCAATGGATCATACCGCGGGGCGTCACTTTTGTGATTCTGTGTTATTTTGAATTATCCCGGGCTTTCAAGTAATGGCTTGTATCATCTATCAGTAATGCCAATGTCCAACACTAGTCAGCACTCCAAATCTCATCTGTACTCCCATCCATTGTTGACATTTTAGCGATTTTCCCCCGTTCCTGACTCCCCTCCCTACCTCCCCTCCATTACCCTGTCCTCTCACCTCCCCGGCCGCGCTGCGCTGAGCAAATCTTCCCTGGATTTTTCCACAGATATCATCCATTGAAATAAGCCCTATGCCCTATACTTATACAAAATAATATATACCAAAAAAAAAAATAAGGTAAGTGATAGTGGTATACACCAGGAATTGGCTAATTATCACCTGACAACACCTCACATGCATTCATTCGCTACATTACCACGGTAATTTCCCCTTTGAATTATGCCTTGTAATCTATTTCTGTAATAAAAATATATATCAGAAAGGAAGGGAGAAGCCTAAGTGACATTTACATTCACCTGGAACTACCTATTTCTTTATGTATTGCTGAGATTTTCTACCAATAATTTATTAGCAAGTAAGTTAGCAGCTGTCAGCCCCATTGTCACTGTCAACCCTTGCCTTCTCAGATAAGCCGCGGCATTTAGTTCCTTGTCCTCCGCTGTGGTCAAAGCATGTCGCACTCGTGCCTCGCCATTTCTGCCGCTTCTGCGCCCATTGCATAGGGCCCCGTGACCTCTACACCCAGAAAAACTCGTGAGGGAAGCAGGAAAGGACTAAGTGACTCTGCAGTGGAACGTGAACTAGCGGAATTATCAATGGTGATGATGGATAGTGATTTTGACCCTTCGGGGGATTCGTGTGATGAGCCAGGTGAGGAAATCGTGCCAGAAAGTACTAGTACGAGTGCTTCAGTGTCCCAAGTTATCCCTAGCTCCAAGGGAAAGGAGCCGTTAGTGCAGCAAGGGAAGGAATTTGGGAAGGGAGTGAAAAGGCGGCATGTTAGCCCCGGAACAATGGCCCCGCTTGACCCAGCACGCCATGAGTCCCGAGTTGATTCACCTCCCCGTTCCCCAAGCCCCACTTCACTCATTTCTTCCTCTTCTTCTGCTGAATTATCTCCGGAGTCTTCATCGTCGGAGTCACCACCAGCATCAACAGTGAAGGCAGGCCGTAGAGGAAGAGGTAAATCCCTGACCCGTAAAAGTAGAGTTGCTAGTAGAGTAAGGGCTGCTAGTGCTGTACAGCAACCCAGGGTCAGTGCGAGTGACCTTGAACATGATAAATTTGCCTCACAGCCACCCACCACCCTCACCCACCCTACACCTCCACGACAGGGAATCCTGGACGCCTTCGCGTGGACGGAAGGGTCCAATTTTTTCCCAGAACATCTCGATTTTGACGAGAGTTCCTCAGGAGTACAGCCTGCCTTCACTCTTGATGAGGATGCTGAGTGTGTGGACTTCCTTTTGGCCTTCCTAGATGATGAAGTCATGCAGCACATATGTGATGAGACCAACAGGTATGAATCACAACGTGCTGCAAGTGGTACAGGTGCAGCCAAGATGCAACAGCGGTCCATGCTGGGAGTGCAGGAGCTGTATGTGTTCTTCGCCCTCATGCTTCTCATGCCACACTCAAAGAAGCATGAGTTGGAAGAATACTGGTCCATGGACCCCTTACTACCCTCACCCACCTTCAATAAGTACATGGCCAGAGATCGCTTCCGGAACATCATGGGAAACCTGCACTTTGCCGACAACGATGTACCTTCCCAAACCGACCCACTCTGGAAGATCCGGGAGATTCTGAGCAGAATGAAGGATAAGTTTATGACATTCTTCCACCCCTTTCAGAAGGTTGTCATTGACGAATCCTTGGTTTTGTTCAGAGGACGTCTTAGGTTTGTGCAGTACATTCCAAGCAAACGCCATCGCTTTGGAATCAAGTTCTTTGTACTGTGCGACTGTAAGACAGGGTACATCCTTGACTTCGTCATTTATTCAGCCAGCACTGTCAATCTTGATAAAACACACCCCCTTGGCTTCTCAGGCTGTGTAGTGAAAGTGCTCATTGAAAGGTATTTTGGTGGGAATCATGTGCTGTATACAGACAACTATTATACAGCACCAAAACTTGCCAAATACCTTTCAGAGCACGGCATTGGTTCCTGCGGCACTGTAAAGAGTAATCGTGCCCACTTCCCTAAATTCCCAGAGGCAGGAACCTCACAGCGAGGAGACGTGCACCTACGCATGTCTGAGAAGATGCTGGCAATACGGTGGCATGACAAGAGGGTCGTGCACATGCTCACCACCGTACATAAGGGGGAAATGACAGACAGTGGGAAGGTCGACCGTAGGACAGGCGAACCTGTGAGGAAACCTGATGCTATGTTAGACTACAGTATCAACATGCGGCTGGTGGACAAGTCCGACATGATGATTGGAGAGACTGCCTCAGGAAGAATACTAGGTGGTACAGGAAAGTTTTTCTGCATCTCATAGACATGACGATGCTGAACGCCTTCATCCTGTACAAGATGAAGGTCAAGCCACACAAGTCCTTCTCCCTGAGGTTGTTCGCCAGGACTTGTGTTCAGCAGCTGCTTGAAAGATATGGTAGGGTGACAGCAGCAACTCCAAGGCGCCATCCAGTAACACTTCCCGACAGACTTGAGCAGAGGGCGTACATGGATCGGCACAGACTGGTGCAAATGCCTGCCACAGGCAAGAGGAAGGTTGCGATCTGCAGGTGCCAGGTGTGTGCACATACCACCTGACGCACACCTGAGCACAAATGCACCTCTTGGCAGTGCGCTGAGTGCCAGGTTCCCCTCTGTGTTACCTGCTTCTTTGATTACCACTGCCAGAAGCAGTTCTAAAAGTGGAAGTGGGAAATGAAAGTAATGTGAAAATAATGTGTAAATAATGTGTAAATAGCAAGTGAAAGCAATGGATGTACAGTACATATGATTGAACAGTGTAATATAGTTTTATCTTACTGAAAGTGACAGCGAATAACATAGTGTAAGTAAAATAGAAGTGTGAATATTGAAAATACAATAGAAAATGTAAACAGAAATGTAAGCAATTAGTAATATAAGAATATGAGTACAAATACTTGATGTTATAACAGTGAAAGAGAATCCCTGGCTCTCTACGTATTTTACTGAATGAAAAATTGAATGACTTCAGTGACAATAAACTAATACTACTGAAGGAAACTTATGGATAAAGACTCCAGATATATATAAGTGTTATATAGTAATAGAAATATAAAGTGTGAGGGGTTTTATGAATAATAAATGACAGAATACCAACAGCGAACTAGTGCAAGTGGGAAGGTCATACGTGCTCGCAATTTTCATTGCTTTCACAGTGGTTGTTTTTTGGAGTATGGATCCCAAACTACTTGATAATCATAGAGTAGTGTTTATAGTGTTAATATCTGGCTGTGGTAATCATATTACGGGTTGTCGGGAAGTGTAAAGTGGAGACTTCGTTACCCAACTTCAGAGGTCTCCACAAGTCCTACGGTAATCGATGAAGGCTCAACAAACATCCCAGGAGAAAGCTGAAAGTATGTGCCATATGCATATATAATTTTAATATTCTAGGACTAATAACTGATTTTTGGCAAATATTTTTGGAGAGTCTGTCGGAGCCTGAATAACCCCGCGGGACACGCAAAACATTGGGAAACATGCCCGCGGTGTAAGAGTTAAGAAATGAGGATAAATATCACAAACTAGAGGGGAACTCAGTGGATCGCATCTCTCTGACAAGGGCAACGTAATTTCTAAACCACTCTTCATAATGGGTTAGGTTTTCTCATCACTGGTTAAGGTTTCGCAAAAAGGTTTTTCCGGAGCCAGGATCTGTAATACGATCCGGATCGATCCCAGAAGATAATCGATTGGTCCCTGGGACATAGGCTATCTACCCACCTGTCCAAATCTCTCTCTTGGTTTTTGAGTAATCCTGCTAACAGGCAAACAAACTAACAAACGAGGGTGAAAGCATACACTCCTTGTCAGTGAGAAATATATAGGAACTCATTGGTAGTATACTAGTCTGAAGTGTCATCGTTCAACTGAAAATAAATAATACAGAATCTATTTGAATAATACATAACATCATGGTAAATATGTATAAAAACATGGGATATTACGGTGTAAGGAGTAAAACTGTAAATGACAATTTTATTTTCACCCTGTTCACCTGTCCATACTTCCATTTTTTTGGTTGAGTGATGACCTTTTGGAATGTAATAATTGAGAATATGTATAGAATCGCTCAAGAAGTATTCAGGCAAAAAATTCAAAATGGTCTTGGACAAGAAGATACTTGAACAGAGGAAAATGTTCTTACAAAAACATGGGAGGGATAACGTACATCCACTGCATAAGCAATTTCCTCCTCACACTTGCTTTTTGTGTACAAAAGTACATAGTGTCCCTTAGAGACACATTACAGGGATGTCATAGGCTGTTTTTCCCAGGGTGCCTGTTTCCATAAGATTATATATTATATATATTATATATATTATATATATATATATATATATATATATATATATATATATATAAGCAATTAAATCACTTAATAACATATGATTTATTGACATATGGATATCCACAAAGAAAAAGAAACACGAAATATCACGAGCGCTTATGTATATTCACATCACCTGAACATGTTATTATACGAAAGTACTCGGTATATTTCGTGTTTCCTTTTCCTTGTGGATATCAGCATCTATATCTATCTATCCATCTATATAGATAGATAGATAAATATAGATAGATATTTTTTTAATAACAGAACGGAGCAAGGAAAAACAAATGAATTAAAAAAAATCCATACATCAGATTACTGGTGTCCTCTGTTCATAAAACATCTGTAACAGTTAGACTTGAACAGCTGTGGGTTGAAATTTGGAGGGAAACAACTTTGGGGAAGCGAGTTCCAGAGATGCAGTTCGGGGAATGAAAGAATTCTGATAGGCGTAAGTTCTGCAATATGGCTGAGTGACATTCCAGTCATGAACGCTACCGTATGCCCGTGTAGCACAAGGGAAGGCATGGAGAGGTGGCACCAAGGATGCAACGCCGTCTGAGTATTTGCTACAAAATTATCTGTAAAATAATGCAAGGGAGGCAACATTCCTTCTTACTTGCAGGAGAGGTAGTTTATTTGTAATGGCAGGGTTGTTAATAAATCTAACAGTTTTATTCTGAATTTTGTCTACTTGTTTTAATGCAACCTCTCCACAACCATTCCACAAGGGTGAGCAATATTCAAGCTGAGAGCACACATGACTCTTGTAAATTATAGCTAACTGCTCATCAGCGAAGAAGTTACGGACTCTGTACAATAATCCAAGTTTCTTTGAGGCGGTTTTAGCAAGTAATCTAACATGAGAGGTCCAGCTGAGGGCATTGTTAAGTGAGACACCAAGAATTTCAATACTTTTGGAGATGGGAATATTAGTAGTACTGAATGTAATGTACGAATCTGGCAATATCTGTCTATTAGTAAATTGTATATATTTAGTTTTACTAGCATTAAATGAGACAAGGTTGTTCTGTCCCCATTTATTGATCGTAGATAGGTCTTGATTTATGGAGATGGCTGTACTGAGTTGAGAGGTAGAGATATTAGACTTGTAAATGGGTCTCTGAGTGTGAATGAATTATGTAGTGTTGAGTCGTCTGCATATGAGTGGATGGGATTGTGGGTGACAGATAAGAGATCATTAATATGAACCAGTTCTGGCGCCAGAACAGATCCCTACATCACACTGGCATTGAGTGAAAATTGGAATATACATCATCTACTTTTACTCTTATTTTTCTGTCATTAAGATATGAAGAAATCAAAGTAAAATACCCGCTGCCGCAGCCGGACCCCCCACCCCGCCACCCCCCACCCCACCACCAAGCCACTACCACACCACCACCCAAGGAGGACACCATAGCGGGGCTATTGACCTGGAACAAGAGGGTCACCGGGGCACCCCTGTCCTGAGTCCCTCTTCCCCGCAACTGGCCCAACACCAGGTAAGCAGGAAGAGGCAACGACCCTGCGAGCGGGGCAGCCTTCACCAGGTTCGAGGTGGGACTGATCCAAAGTCAGTCCCAAGCAACACCACGGTATGGCCACTGTACGTGCCGGGGAAGGAGTGGACACTGTACGACCTTCAGTTGTCTCCCCCCTGTGACTCCGCCATCACGGCCACTGTGTGTGAGGGGAAAGGAGCGGCCACTGTACCCCTTTGGTCATATCCACTTCTGGGGATGACCTCGGAGCGTTAGTTAATGAATGCGCTCCGACTGGCAAAGGCAGGAGTAATGGAGCCGCGATCATGGCCACTGTAAATGACAGGGAGGGAGCGGCCACTGTATGCCCCTCATCCACTACCTCCTCCTTCTACGGGAGTAACACCGCTCTCATGGCCACTGTACATGACTGGGAAGGAGCGGCCACTCTACGCCCTTCAGTTACTTCCCAAAGGGCAGGCAGGCCCACGGCAATGGCCACTGTACGTGCCAGGGAGGGCGCAGCCACTGTGCACCCCTCACCTGCCTCTTCCTCCTTCGGGAGCAGCACCGCCAGCACGGCCACTGTACATGCAGGGAAGGAGCAGCCACTGTACACCCTTCAGCTGCGGGCCCTAGGAGTCACGGAACCGCCAAAATGGCCACTGTACGTGTGGGGGAAGGAGCGGCCACTGTATGCCCTTCATTCGTGAATTCGATGGTCCTCCCAATGCAGGAGGTCCCTTGCGCGGCTGACCCTTTACCTCTCGGCTGTGTGGGACGCCCTTTGTTGTCTCCTTCCAGGAATGGTTCCCTGGAGGTGCTGCCGGAGTGGTGGAGTGGCCTGATCCCGGTCCTACCACCTACCCCTGGGATGTCCCTTCCCCTGACGGACATCCGACGGAAAAGGCGACGCAGTTCACCCCTGACGGCGTCCCACCCTGCAGGCGGCCGCAGCCCCTGGACCCCCAGGCCTGACCAGCAGGCTCCAGACCCGGGCAACTCGGGCTCCCCCTCTCCCCGGAGTCAGAGGCGACAGGCCCGCCTCCTGCAGCTGTTCAGCCCTAGTCCCGAAGGCCACCTCCCATATTGAGGCCCCCGGTCCGAAGGGCCTCCATGCACCCCACCGACGAGGCTCCAGTACAAGGGCCTCCTCACAGGTCGAGGCTCCCAGACGGGAGGGCCTCCCTGTACACCCCCAACGACGAAGGCCTGGGCGGTGACGCCCCTATGGGCAGTGCGTTGCCCCCTATGGGAAGGCTCCCCAATAAGGCCTCCTCTCACGCCTGGGCACCTCATCAAGTTAGACCCAGGAAACAAGGGTATGTAGTGATCTCAACGCCTCTTGTGCCACGAACTGCTGAGATGGGAGTGTGTAGTGACAGTAACAAAGTGAGGGCCAGAACAATATAAGTGACTAAGTTATAAGTGACACACTGAGAAACGATACCCCGGCAGAGTGGAAAATACTAATAAATACAGACAGAGTAACATGTAGAAATAGTGGGTCAAGACCAGTAGTGCACGGGAAAACCAAAGCCCTGTGAACGAGTGTCACCGCGACTAAGTGACTTTCCCAAGTGTCGCGGCTCGCACCCTAAACACTTATAGTAATATTCACTCCCCTGACCCTTGGCCCTTTCCACCCCTAGTGCATCAGGCTTAATATATAAAATATCAATTCTGCCTATAAACAGAATACGGGTATCGTGTATTCATTATTTATTATTCATGTGTAGAATACTACATCCTGAGTGTAACCGTGTACATTTATATTGAAGGCTAACTCTGTGTCCCTGTCCAAAACATATCCAGTGTCTCTGTTCTATATTGTAACGGTGTATGAATTAAGACAATAGATGTGTTAAGGTGTACTGCCTGGTTTTTATGTCCTGTTCCTTTGTGGGTGCTTTACTTCCGGTCCGGAGAGAGGACCCCTCTCAGTCGCGGGCGTTTTTAGGATGAGAGGTCGGACTAAAAACACCCAGCATAACACTGGAGGCCAGCAGTGGTTCTGGATCTGATTAAAGCACGGAGGAACAATAAGGCAAACTTGCACAATGGCAGCCAAACCTCACATCCAATTGCCAAGGTTCAACCCGGAGCAATATGACATTGACGTGTACTTGGATATGGTCAAACCCCTCCTGGACATCGGGTTCGACACCGACAGAGAAAAAATAGCTGTCACACTATCCAACCTGGGGAAAATAATCACCACTGTCGCAACAAAAACTGTCCCAGAATTAACATGGGACCAATTTTCACACATCGTGAAACAGGCTGTCATGCCTTCTCTGGGCAGAGTTGTCGCCCTCTCACAACTCGACGCCCTCACCTATGACGGTAACCTAGACGACACTTTCGTCCAGGGACGGCGCCTCGTCAGTGCCGCTTATTCCGAGGCAAACACAAACACTCGGGATCAACACACTTTTAACGCCCTGCTGAGAGTTCTCCAAAGCACAGTCAGGGAGCACTCCACTATCTATGACCCCTCTGGGAACATGGATCGTGACCTACAACTCGTCCGACGCCTCCTCGCTGCCAGTCCCATGCCACAACCTATCCACGCAGTAAGCAAATTCCCTACCACCAAGACCCCACCACCAAAAACAAAGCTGCCACCCCACCAACCACGGAGCCGTCAACTACTGTTCCCAGGGCCCACCCAGAGAAAAAACGCCCCAACCCCAGGGACCAGGGCAACCTCATCTCAATTAACCCATGGGAATTTACAGCCTGTAGTCGCACCTGCCCCCTGCACGACATCAGGGAGCAGCTCAAGGCAAGCAGACGCAGGACCCTCACAAATGGGCGCAGAAAGTTATCCTCCCTGGAGGACGACGCTCCACAAGACGATGCTCCACCCCTAGTCTACCCAGGACCAGATGACGAGGAACATGACGAAGAAGACAATACTCAGCAGATGGATTTTTAGGTCCGCCCCCGCACCTCCCCATGGTGGTGGGGGCCACTTCACTTAAGTACAGACCCCCAGTCTACGAAAAAATACGCCTGAATGGAGTCAAGGCTAGACTACTGGTGGATACGGGAGCTGCCAGGTCATGCCTGTACTCACACTTTTACTCCCGCCACAGTTCCGCTTTCGGCCCCCTTCTCCCCACCTCAGCCAACCTCGTAGAGGCGGGGGATGGCCCCCTGCCCATTTGTGGGGAAACCCGGGCCCTGCGGACCGACACTCACCAACAAGCATCCACCAATCACCCCTTCATCATATCTGACTCCACATGCCGTGAGTATGATGGATACCTAGAGCTGGACCTCTTACAAAAACTTCACACCACTATCAACTGTCACCAACGCCGCCTCCACTTCAGTCCAGCCCCCACCAACCATCAAAAACAAAAAAAACACCACCACCACCACCCATACACACCGCACCCCCCCCCCCCGACAATCATCCTCCCCAACCCATCTGTACATGCAACTCCACTCCAACTTCACCCAACACCTCACTTCCTCACTCTCCATCATCATATTCCTCCCCACCGATACCGAATCCTCAGTAAACAAAAGTAGTTGCGTGCTGAGGAAGACAGATTACCCACTGATATTTTCATTTTGATTGTAGTTATGACCCTATTAAAGCTATTACAAGAGATTTACATGGCTTAAATGTAGTTTCTTCGAAATTATGTGTGAATGTAATCAGTGGTTTCGAGATGGTTAAGCCATTGCCAACGATAACGAAGTTGCATAAGCTGTTGATCATGGTGAAGCATAGGTAGAAATGTCAGTATATAAAAAGTAACAGAAACAGGTTACATATAGTATATATCTAAATGGAATTCCAAGAGATTTTGTTCAGAAGCCATTTGACTGTTGATTCAGTTACTATAATTGTGGGAAACATGCAGAAACCACGAGATATTGCACTGTTAATAAAGCATAATAACCAGTGAGTTTTCTTGTCATTGGCTGCCATCCCTCCAACTTACACACCCCATTTCATATATTTCTCTCCATTCCATCCCTTCAGCTCATCCTTGGTCTTCCCTCTCATACTCTCCAAGTCAGACTCTCAACTAACTTCTTACCTTGGCCAAAACATCTCATTATTTGTACTATCATTTTCATTTACATATTTTTTGTTGCAGGTAAAAATAGCAACAGTTATACACTTGGAATGCCTCTTTATTTAAGTTGAATTAAACAGGTAAGAACCATTTTGATTTACCAGAAGTGGGTTAGTTAAGTACATTTGGAGTTCAAGTTGAAATTCATAGTTAAACACTAATAGTAGTTATAATTTTTTGTGGTGGTTGCAATTTATAAATGAACTATAAGCCATTCTTTGTTTCACCTAAAAGAGCACTCTACTGGTAGCACTGCTGAACTTCAACCTTTCAGGATAGACTATTCACTTCTGGCCAACATTTTAACAAAACCAAATAAGTATTAGAGATTTGATATGGTAAGGCACACCACTGCTTACTTTTAGATTAAATGAAGGACCAAAGAGTCTAATGAATGAAGGCAGGAGCTGCAGGAGACAGGGAAGAACATACAAGAGTGAAAACAAATAAGTGGAGGGAAACAGACAAGAGTTTTGAAGTAAATGGAAGTGTTCTTTGATAATTAATGTAATTTCTTGCAGATGATACATCTCTTTCCTTGTCGATGGTAAACAGTGCTTGGCATGAGCTTTAGGAGCTATATCTGAGAATCAAATTTGACGGTGTAAGAGAGCATTATTATTATTATTATTTTATAGGAATGAAATTACTGACTGTCCAGTGATTCTGATTGGCCATTCAGAGGAATATATTGAAAAGGGAGAAAAAGTAAGTGAGCAGATGAAGAGAACACTTTAATGAATAGTTGAACACAGAGAATGAAAGTAATGAGAGTATAAGTGGCTGGGGAATGACTGGGAGAAGGAGGGAGGTGAGGAGACAGGAAGAAATCAGTAAGATGGAAGTTGTGGAAGCAATGAAGAAAGTCAAAATGGGGAAAGCCCCAGGAATTGATGGAGTGTGTGGTGAAATGCTGAAGCATGGGGGACAGATAGTTGTAGAATAGATGTGGAAGATGTGCAGATTGCCCTGGGAGGAAGGTAGAGTCCTGGAGACTGGAAGTCGGATATAATTATTCCCTTGTACAAAGGGAATGGGGAAAAAGAAGTGTGTGGTAATCATAGAGGCATTTGTCTTCTTAGTGTAATAGGAAAAGTGTATGGTACGATACTTATCGACAAGAGTTAGGGAAATAAGAGAGGAATTTGTTGGAGAAGAACAGGGAGGCTTCAGGAAGGGAAGAGGTTGTGTAGTGGAATAGGCTCTAGTGAAGGGAATGAAGTTGTATGTGGCCTTCATGGATTTGGAGAAAGCATATGACAGGGTGGATAGACAAGGGTTGTGGAAAGTATTAAGAATAGCCTACCGGTATATGGAGTAGATGGGAAGTTGTTGAATGCTGTGTAGAGTATGTATGAGGGTGCTGAGGCTGCAGTGTGTGTGGATAATGAACTGAGTGAGCTTTTCTATTTGAAGGTTGGGTTGAAACAGGGATGTGTCATGTCTCCATGGTTGATCAATCTGTATATGGATGGGGTTATAAAAGAATTACAAGGTAGGGCAGTGGATGTTGGATTGGCCCTCATGAGACAGGGCAGTGTTTGGAAACTTCCTGTACTGTTGTTTACAGATGATACTGTGTTGTTAAGTGAAGACGAAGGGGAGCTGCAAGGCTTGGTGGATGAGTTTGGGAGAGTGTATAAGACTCTCTCTCTCTCTCTCTCTCTCTCTCTCTCTCTCATATACAAGTCACATTTGAAAAAAACGATCATCTTGAAGGAATATATACCTCAGAGATTATGACGTTTGTGGAGTTATTTCGAAAAAGAAGGGAGTTTGACAAGTGTGATGAGTATGAAATTATGGAATGCATTTTGCTCTGTGTAAAAAAAAAAAAAAGTACTTTTTATACTTTGTTGGTTGATGAGGTTCTACATGGTTATGATACTGTTGTGACTAATACAGTACCACAGTGCAATTTCCAAATTCAGAAATTTTCAGGATCAAGAGGCTTATGGAAATTCAAAAATCTTGGAAAATTATTTCTCAATCATTACCATCATTTCTATGTACTGTATAAACATCCACCGGCTTGGCATTCCCTTCACAGATCACAGTATATATCCTATATTGTACTTTATCTCACAGTCATGGTTCTGGTGTGAAAATTTATCAGTAAACAAGGAAAATGTTGTCTTCCTGGGGTGAGAAAATCACACAAAAAAAATTATGAAGAAAGCCACATAATTCATGAGTCCAGTTTAAGCTGGCTTGGGTGTCTGCAATGTACGAAAACTCTTTGCCAATACAGTGTTCATACTGGAAGCCAAAGCAAGGAATTTTTATTATTATTGTTATCATTGTGTCTGTGTGTGTGGGGGGGGGGATACATATGATATTGTATTTACAAAACTATGTTGAGTAAACTGATTTCATCAAAAAATTTTAGGAAATCCTGCATTTCGACATTTGGGAAATTGACATTTTGGGATTTGCATAGTAGGAGGACCATTATTTTGTATGTCAGCAACCACTTGGAGGCAGCTTGGGTGCACTATCTGGTATTGCGTTTATGGGTAGTATAACAGTACCTCTGTTCATGCATCTACTCCAATAACCTTATTCCTTTTTGCTTGCTCAGTTCAACATTCGAGTAGTCACATACATTTTCTTAAGTCACAGATAAATAAAAATAATTATGAATATGAAGTTTGTTTTACTGTCTTCTCCCTGTACTTTCCCAGTTTGGAAATTTAATGGAACTGACCCCATTTTAAGACTAGAGCAATATGGCAATTGGTTTTCCAATCAAAGTTTCTTCCATTATTTGGGGGCAGAATGGCTTAGTGGTAGAGCATCAGGCTCAGAACTGGGGGGTCAAGAGTTGGAGCCATGCCCAGTAGCTGCCTTGCCGAGAGGGGTAGCACCCTCCTGTCACCTACCAGGGCTATATGATCTGATAGGGGCTTGCCCCGGGAAACTGTTATTCCCCTTCTTCCATTATCAGATTCAGGTTGAAAGGACTGTCTGGAGGAATGAGTATGACCTGTTAGTTTAAAGATTTGTACCCTTCTTAAGGAGAATGGAAAGATGGCATGAATATGCCTTTACTTACAAGCATGAGTATTTGCAAAAATGAAAATCAATTATAGTAGGAAAGGTTTAAGAAAAATGGTAATCAGGCAGAATTTGTACCAGAAAAATACAATGAAGATGGCTGAAATTGAGATAACAGGCCTAATTAAAGAATAATACACTTACAGGGCAACGGGATAGGTAAGACTGGAGGCACCCGGTCATAGGCTACACACTCCAGTATAAAGCAACCTAGCATAACAACCTAACCAAATCTTAGGCAATATGAATTGTTCACTTTCCACAAGTGGTTACTAGAGCAATTTATAATAATATTTTTAATAGAAGCATAAAGATATGGCACTGGTACAACTTCCACTAGTGTTACAAAAGAAAGAAATAATGTATTTCCATCCATCATCCAGTCCTATGTTGCTCCATCAGGAAAGGAGCCCAGGGTTAGGCAAGTTGGTCCTGACATTTAAGACGAGTGACCAGCCTCACTCATCCCTGAGTGGCATCACGTGAGCAGTAAACTCCAACCACCCCTTGGATATAAACCTACACAAACCTACACAGGCTTAATCTGATTGGAGCACCTTAATTAACCACTAAACCGTCAGGTGCCTTAATTAGGTTATATGGTTACCACCTAGCATAGTAAATGGTTTCCTTGTGTACAGGAAGCCACTTGGCTTGTTACTCAGTGGTGAGTCACCCATAGGCAGAAGGAAGGTGAAAGAAAGGCAGAAGAGGGAGTGTAATAATGTATTTAATGAAAACAGAAAGATGTTGGACTGGTACAACTTCCAACTGTGTGTATAAAATAAAAGTATTACTTCTATCTTTAAGAAGATGAACAGAGGTAAGAAAAATAAATTAATTTAAAATAATCCATACACCAACTTACAGGTGTCCTCTATTCATAAAAATAAAGGGGGAAGGAAATTGATGTGGGTTCATAACATGCATGTATTGTGGTGGAGGCTGTTGGAAGTAGAGGTTTGGTTTATGAGTGTATGCTGGCCTACTCTCTGTGTTACTGAAAACACTGAAAGGCTTCACAAAGGGAGATGGTGTGGAACAGGTCCTGAAGGCTGGTGAATACTGATATATATAATGAAAGTATAAAGATATGGCACTGGTGCAACATCCACTAGTGTGTACCATAGCAAAATATGATATAAATATATACAGTATAATGGAAGTTTAATTATATGGCACTGATGAAACTTCCAGTAGTGTTTACTACAGCTAAATAATGTATACTGAAGGTCAACAGATATGGTACATCACTCCTCCTTGTGTAGCAGGGAACCTTGCATTATCAATGGATTCTTTAAAGTTGAAATTATGTCCTGCAAATAATTTTTCTTTAGTTCATAGTGAAGGCTTTACCTACAACAGTGGAATTCTCCCTTCTTATGTAGAAATTAGGTACCACTTATATTACACCCAACAAAAGAGCATCTTCATACAGTACAAGCTTTCACCAGAATAAACAGACCTCCCCTTGTAGGTTCTTATTGGTGAAAGAATGGGAAACTTCACCAGCTGTATCTACAGACGGATGCCCCAATCTCTGATAAGTAGTTTCAGCTAAATTGTCTCCATGCCAGCCTGTCTCCAGTCAGCGGATGCCAGATCTAGGTGTCCTAAATCTCTCTCACATACGGTACCTCTCCATTCCATCCCTCCACCTCATCTTCAGTATTTCTGTTACTCTCAATCCATCCTCTTTACTCATACACTCTCCTGGTTTAAACCACCCTCTGTTTACTCTGTATTGCTGAACCACGTCAAAGCATCTCCTGTGGATCTTTCTGAAGCTTCCACACCAACATAACGCTGTAAACGTCATTGGTTTGCCTAGGCATCTTCATGTTAATCCACAACCTAATTCATATGACTCATTACTATTGCTCCCACTCGTGACTCAATAATATTCATCCTTTCCTTGTACACATAGTGGAACTGTTTTAGTGTACTGTCATGCACTGGCCTCTTTTTGTCCATTCCTATTGGTCTTTCCTTACCGCTACCTAGTTAAGCCCAATTCCTTGTTGTACATCTTGAAAATAATATCTATCTATCTATCTATTGCCAGACCCCTTATACGGGGTGGCCACAAACAAATCGCCTCCACGTCACCCTGTCCCCTGCCATTTCACTGCCCTGTTCCCAATTCACACCCCTCTCTCTCATATACCTCTCCACTCCATCCCTTCATCTCATCCTTGGCCTTTCCGTCCCTCTCCCCCCCTCCACCTCACTCACATACACCCTCCTCGTCAGTCTCTCACTCTCCATCCTCTCCACACGGCCAGACCACCTCAACGAGTTTCTCCTAACGCTTCCTATTACATCCACATCCCCACCACAACGCTTTTTCACATCCTCATTTGTCAGTCTGTCTCTCCATGTGACTCTGGCTCCTCTCAAATAACTCATTTCCATTGCTATCACTCTTGACTTGTGTCCCTCCAACAATGTTCAAGCTTCACTTCCATACGTTAGAGTTGGTATCACAATACAGTCATGTAATAACTTTTTCACTTCCATGATCACTTCCCTGTTTCTTATCACTGCTTCCCTGTTTCTTATCACTGCCTTCAAGGAACCAGCAACCTTTCTTCCTTGTTGTACCCTTTCAAGCACTTTGCCCTCCAAACTTCCATCCATACTCATCACACCACCAAAGTACTTAAACGTACTCACATTTTCCATTTCCTCATCATCCAGCCTCACTGTACATTGACTGACTTCACCTCTCTCAAAGACAATAACTTTACTCTTCCCTACATTCACCTCCAGATTCCGTTTCTTACACACTCTCCCAAACTCATCCACCAAGCCTTGCAGCTCCCCTTCGTCTTCACTTAACAACACAGTATCATCTGCAAAACAGTACAGGGAGTTTCCAAACACTGCCCTGTTTCATGAAGGCCACTCCAACATCCACTGCCCTACCTTGTATCTCTTTTATAACCCCATCCATATACAGACTGAACAACCATGGAGACATGACACATCCCTGTTTCAACTCAACCTTCAAATAGAAAAACACTCAGTTCACTATCCACACACACTGCAGCCTTAGCACCCTCATACATACTCTTCACAGCATTGAACAACTTCCGATCTACTCCATATAGGCTATTCTAAATACTTTTCCCAACCCTTGTCTATCCACCCTGTCATATGCTTTCTCCAAATCCATGAAAGCCGCATACAACTTCTTTCCCTTCTCTAGAAACTTTTCCACTAAAGATCTAAGAATGAATATCTGATCTATACAACCTCTTCCCTTCCTGAAGCCTCCCTGCTCTTCAACTAATTCCTCTGGTATTTCCCTAACTCTGTCAATAAGTATCCTACCATACACTTTTCCTATTACACTAAGAAGACAAATGCCCCTATGATTACCACACACTTCTTTTTCCCCTTTCCCTTTGTACAAGGGAATAATTATACCTGACTTCCAATCTCCAGGACTCTACCTTCCTCCCAGGGCAATCTGCACATCTTCCACATCTATTCTACAACTATCTGTCTCCCATGCTTCAGCATTTCACCACACGCTCCATCAATTCCTGGGGCTTTCCCCATTTTGACTTTCTTCATTGCTTCCACAACTTCCATTTTACTGATTTCTTCCTGTCTTCTCACCTCCCTCCTTCTCCTAGCCATTCCCCAGCCACTCATACTCCCATTATTTCATTCTTTATGTTCAGCAATTCATTAAAGGGTTCTCTCTATCTGCTCACTTTTTCTCCCTTCTCAATGTATTCCTCTGGATGGTCAGTCAGAATCACTGGACAGTCAGTAATTTCATTCCTCTAAAATAATAATAATGCTCTCTTACACTGTCAAATTTGATTCTCAGACACAGCTTCTAAAGCTCATGCCAAGCACTGTTTCTTTACCATCGCCAAGGAAAGAGATGTATCATCTGCAAATAATTACATTATTTATCAAGCAACACTTCCATTTACTTCAAAACTCTTGTCTGTTTCCTTCCACTTATTTGTTTTTCACTCTTGTATATTCTTCCCTGTCTCCTGCAGCTCCTGCCTTCATTCATTAGACTCTTTGGTCCTTCATTTAATCTAAAAGTAAGCAGTGGTGTGCCTTACCATATCAAATCTCCAATACTTATTTGGTTTTGTTAAAATGTTGGCCAGAAGTGAATAGTCTATGCTGAAAGTTTGAAGTTCAGCAGTGCTACCAGTAGAGTGCTGTTTTAGGTGAAGCAAAGAATGGCTTATAGTTCATTTATAAAATGCAACCACCACAAAAAATTATAACTACTATTAGTGTTTAACTATGAATTTCAACTTGAACTCCAAATGTACTTAACTAACCCACTTCTGGTAAATCAGAATGGTTCTTACCTGTTTAATTCAACTTAAATAAAGAGGCATTCCAAGTGTATAACTGTTGCTATTTTTACCTGCAACAAAAAATATGTAAATGAAAATGATAGTACAAATAATGAGATGTTTTGGCCAAGGTAAGAAGTTAGTTAAGAATCTGACTTGGAGAGTATGAGAGGGAAGACCAAGGATGAGCTGAAGGGATGGAATGGAGAGAAATATATGAAATGGGGTGTGTAAGTTGGAGGGATGGTAGCCAATGACAAGAAAACTCACTGGTTATTGTGCTTTATTAACAGTGCAATATCTCGTGGTGTCTGCACGTTTCCCACAATTATAGTAACTGAATCGACAGTCAAATGGTTTCTGAACAAAATCTCTTGGAATTCCATTTAAATTTATACTATATGTAACCTGTTTCTGTTACTTTGTATATACTGACATTTCTACCTATGCTTCACCATGATCAACAGCTTATGCAACTTCGTTATCGTTGGCAATGGTTTAACCATCTCGAGACCACTGATTACATTCACACATAATTTCGAAGAAACTACATGTAAGCCATGTAAATCTCTTGTAATAGCTTTAATAGGGTCATAACTGCAATCAAAATGAAAATATCAGTGGGTAATCTGTCTTCCTCAACACGCAACTACTTTTGTTTACTGAGAATTCGTCCTTAACATATTTTTGGCCCACCGAATTAGGCTCACTGTACACGGTTCAGAGGAGAAAGAGACCTTAGAATGGGAAGTAAGAGTAAGTGGTAAAAATTATGGGACTGAACTGTGAAATCGCACGGATTTAGTTGGCAAAATTCCCGAGTCCACTGACGTACGAAATAACCAATCATCCGGCTACTTCTTCTCTCTTCAGAGTTCTGCTGCGAATGAGTCGTACGTCTGGCAGCCGGCGGCGCATGCGCAATGAACGCAAGGAGTCACGATCGGTGAGGGAGTCAGATTTCAACGCTACACCAGCCCCCTCTCCATCTTTCCCCGCCACTATCGCCTCCACTGTCATCATCCCACCCCACCACGAAGCTTGGATAGAACTAAACAGACCCTCCGGTACCTCCGTTCTCTTCTCCCCCTCCTTACCAGCCGGACCCCTCTTATCCTGTTTAGTATCCCCCACTTTCCTTCCCCCCCATGCCCGAGCAATCTGTATCGTGAACCTCACCGCAACACCACTGACCCTACCACGAGGACTTATCAAAGGCGACACGGAAGAAGCTGAGCCTTGTCAAGCACCACCCTCTAACCACCCCACTCTACCTATCCTACCTCCGCACCTGTCCCCTTCCCAAACTAACAGCCTCCGACAATTACTCCTGGACTTTCAAGACCTTTTATCATCTGGCCCAGCAGACCTCGGCCACACCACCTATCTCAGCCACGAGATACACACAACCGGACCACCCATTCGCCAACCATCACGCCGCAAAAACCCTAAGCAACGTGTGGAAGAAGACCAGCAGGTCAAGGACATGCTCGATGCCGGTGTCATTTCCAACTCCACCAGCCCGTGGTCCTCCCCCGTCGTTCTCGTGAGAAAAAAAGACGGAACCACGCAATTCTGTGTTGACTACCGCAGAGTCAATGATGTCGCCATCAAGGACACCACACCCCTACCCAGAATCGACGACTCCCTCGACTCCCTACACGGCTCAACATGGTTGTCCACCCTAGACCTACAATCAGGATACTGGCAGGTCCCTGTTCACCCAGACGACAAACAAAAGATGGCCTTCTCAACCTCAAACAGGAAACACTACGAGTTTAACGTCCTCCCTTTCGGACTCTGCAACGCCCCAGCTACATTCTCCCGCCTCATGGAACCCATCCTGAGCGGTCTGACCTGGGAAATCTGCCTGGCCTATCTAGACGACGTCATAGTCTTCAGTCACACCTGGGCCGACCACCTCCACCGTCTCAAACAAGTGTTCCTACGCATACGCCAGGCTGAACTTAAACTCAAACTGTCGAAATGCGTCCTAGCCGAGCGATCCGTCTCCTTCCTAGGACATGTGATCAGAGCCGAGGGCATCTCACCTGACCCCGAAAAACTACGTGCGATAGCCGACATCCCTCTACCTAGAGACGTCCACGAAACCAGGGCCTTCCTAGGCCTAACTTCATATTATAGACGTTTTGTTAAAGATTTCGCCGACGTCGCCAAACCACTCCATGACCTCACAAAAAATGGCGAACCATTCGTGTGGACAGAACCAAGGAAGGCCGCATTCAACAACCTCAAATCAAAGCTTATCTCAGCCCCCATCGTAGCTTTCCCAGACTACAACCTTCCATTTCGTCTGTACACCAACGTTTCCCTCATAGCCATAGGGGCTGTCCTTGCTCAAGTACAACACGGCCGCGAACACATCATCGCCTGCACCAGCTGCACCCTAAATCAAGCTGAACAGAATTACGCTGCCACCAAACGCGAGTGCCATGGAATCATCTGGGCTCTAGAATACTTCCCTTCATATATCTCCGGCACCCACGTAGTCATCATCATGGACCACCAATCACTCCAATGGCTATGCCGGTCCAATACCAAAAACACCCAACTCATCCGATGGCGAGAAGCACTAGAAGAATTTGACTTTGAGATATCATACCGGCCAGGGAAGTTACACACCAACGCCGACGCCCTTTCCCGCCTACCCATCAACGCTATCTGCCCAAAACCAGACCTAATTCAAACGTGGAGAGATAAACAATGCCCTACCTGGATCCCGCAGCGCATGTTTGCCATACTTCACCAACACGGTGATCACCTGTTCAATTCAGACGGCCACATTGTCCTCGACCCTACCACTGCAAATGATACCATGTTACACCTTCATGCCAACAACGGCATCCACCTCGGGATGAAGAAACTTTTACAAGTTTTCAACGACATGTATTGGACAGCAAATCCATCCACTACTGTTAAAAACATTATCCAAGCATGCTGTGCCTGTGCCTTAGGTAAAGACATCACTCGCACACCTGGCCCTTCAGGCAAACTAAGTGCACAAAAACCGTGGCAGTTGCTCTTTCTCAACGTCGTCGGTCCCCTCACACCTAAAGCGGGATACAAATACATCATCACATTTATGGATGTTTACTCAAGTTCATCGCTTGCCCCTCCAAAGACCACAACGCCATATCAGTCACCGACGCCCTGACCCACCACGTCTTCCCCTACTTTGGAAATCCCCAAGCCCTACACTCAGATAATGCCCCGGAGTTTACTGGCAAAATATGGGAAGAACTCACGAAAATATTCGGCTACCACATCTCCCACTCATCCCCATACTGGCCACAAAGAAACAGCATATGCGAGAGAAGTCATTGGTCCCTCCTAAACCAAGTCAGAACTAGAATCATGCAAACAGGCAATGACGATTGGCCCGCCCATGTCATAATTGTACAATGGGGCCTCAACACATGCTCCAGAGACGGCGGCGTAACCCCCCATGAGCAAGTTGTGGGGGAAGCACCACTCCTCTTACCCCTCCGCCACCACCTCCACCCTCCCACCCTTCCCTCCACCACCGACCCCCTTCACCACCTCAAACGGCGTCTCCACCACCTCCAAGCACAACAAGATCTAAAACCCGACACTAACCCCTCCAACCCCTACAAACCAGGAGATTCCGTCGTCGTGGCATGTCTACCCACCCCCGCCAAGACCTCCCCCCGATTTGATGGTCCCTTCACAATCATCAAAGTCCCTAACCCGTATCAAGTTACCATTGACCACCAGGGACAACCACGCACATATTGTAACCGACATGTGCGCCCCTTCCACCCCTCCAACAATGACCACACACACACGCCCGCGCACCCCGCACCTCCCTCCACACATCTGCTACCTCGGCGTCTTCCAAGAATTACCCACCAGACTCCTACTCTTACCCCTTCTCATCTCCACCCTCCAACTCACCCACAAGCACGCCACCTCCCACCACACCGACCCCCAACACACCACCCCTTCTCTCCGACACCGATCCCCAACCCCCCACTCCTCCCCATGACCACCCTACCTCCGCACCACCATCTCCACCACCACATCCATCATCACCGCCCCCGCCACCCACAACCCAGCCCCCGGCCCATCAGCTAACCCACCCCCACCCGACACTGCCACACCATCACAACCCACCACTCACCCCCCTCACACCAGTCCACGCACCACCCCACCCAACACACCACTCTTCAGCCCACCACGTACAACCACTCCACCACTCACATGCACCACCCATCCAACCCCCCCCCTTTACCCCATGACCATTCTCACTACACACGATGCACCACACCCCCACCCACAATCCCACCCAGCAATGACAACGCTCCCTCACCACCACGTGCTCAACCACCCTCACCACCGACGCCCTCCCTCATCACCACGACCACCAGGTCAGGACGCCTCTCACGCCCACCCTCTAGATACACCCCAACACCACTGCCCACTGCCCACACGACCCAACATTCACCACCACATACCACCCACACCCCAAACACCTCCCCCATCACCCTTCCTCTTCACCAGGCAAAATGAAATCACCCCAAATCCCAATTCCCCAAAGAACAACGCTCCTCCCACCAACCCATACCCCATAAAAGCTCCAAGCTCCCCTCACTCGCCAGCATCCAGCCCCTGCCACCACCCGAGATGAAGATCGAAAGAGTCCATTGGCAACCTCACAACTGCCTCAATGTCAGGATCAGGGCAACACATCAGCTTCTCCGGCTCCTACGCCGGACCAACCACCCATCCTCCCTACGGCTCACTCTCAACCATCACCAAGAGCCAAACCCCATCACCCTCCACTGGACCAACCTCCTACAATACCTCAACCCAGCCCACCAGACATCCACCACCACAACATACCACCTCCAGTCACGGGGCAGTGACTTCTTGACCACGGAGGGTGGTAAAATACCCGCCGCCGCAGGACCACCCACCCTGCCACCCCCCACCCCACCACCAAGCCACTACCACACCACCACCCCAGGAGGACACCACAGCGGGGCTATTGACCTGTAACAAGAGGGTCACCAGGGCACCCCTGTCCTGAGTCCTTCTTCCCCGCAACTGGCCCAACACCAGGTAAGCAGGAAGAGGCAATGACCCTGCGAGCGGGGCAGCCTTCACCAGGTTCGGGGTGGGACTGATCCAGAGTCAGTCCCAAGCAACACCGCGGTACGGCCACTGTACATGCCGGGAAAGGAGCGGACACTGTACGACCTTCAGTTGTCTCCCCCCTGTGACTCCGCCATCACGGCCACTGTACGTGAGGCGGAAGGAGCAGCCACTGTACGCCCTTCAGTCACAGCCACCTCTGGGGATGACCTCGGAGTGTTATTGAATACGCTCTGACTGGTAAAGGCAGGAGTAGTGGAGCCGCGATCACAGCCACTGTAAGTGACGGGGAGGGAGCGGCCACTGTACGCCCCTCATCCACTACCTCCTCCTTCTACAGGAGTAACACCAAGCTCACGTCCACTGTGCGTGACGGGGAAGGAGCGGCCGCTGTACACCCTTCAGTTACTTCCTGATGAGCAGGCAGGCCCACGGCTATGGCCACTGTGCGTGCCAGGGAGGGCGCGGCCACTGTGCATCCCTCACCTCCCTCTTCCTTCTTCGGGAGCAGCACTGCCAGCACGGCCACTGTACATGCAGGGAAGGAGCAGCCACTGTACGCCCTTCAGCTGCGGGCACTAGGAGTCACGGAACCGCCAACATGGCCACTGTACGTGTGGGGGAAGAAGCGGCCACTGTATGCCCTTCATTCGTGAATCCGACGGTCTTCCCGAAGCAGGAGGTCATTTGCGCGGCCAACCCTTTACCTCTCTGCTGCATGGGACGTCCTTTGTTGTCTCCTTCCAGGAATGGTTCCCCGGAGGTGCTGCCGGAGTGGTGGCGTAGCCTGATCCCGGTCCTACCACCTACCCCTGGGATGTCCCCGCCCCTGACGGACGTCCGACGGAGAAGGCGCCGCAGTTCACCCCTTACGGTGTCCCACCCTGTAGGCGGCCGCAGCCCCTGGACCCCCAGGCCTGACCAGCAGGCTCCAGACCCGGGCAACTTGGGCTCCCCCTCTCCCCGGAGTCAGAGACGACAGGCCCGCCTCCTGCAGCTGTTTGGCCCTAGTCTCAAAGGCCACCTCCCAAGTCGAGGCCCCCAGACCGGAGGGCCTCCCTGCACCCCACCGACGAGGCTTCAGTATGAGGGCCTCCTCCCAGGACGAGGCTCCCAGACAGGAGGGCCTCCCTGTACACCCCCGACGACGAAGGCCAGGGCAGTGATGCCCCCACGGGCAGTGCGTTGCCCCCTACAGGAAGGCTCCCCAGTAAGGCCTCTTCTCACACCTGGGCGCCTCAACAAGTTAAACCCAGGAAACAATGGTATATAGTGATCTCGACGCCTCTTGTGCCCTGAACCGCCGAGATGGGAGTGTGTAGTGACAGTAACAAAGTGAGGGCCAAAACAATATAAATGACACACTGAGAAATGATACCCTGGCAGAGTGGAAAATACTAATAAATACAGATAGAGTAACATATAGAAATAGTGGGTCAAGACCAGTGGTGCACGGGAAAACCAAAGATCTGTGAACGAGTGTCACCACGACTAAGTGACTTTCCCGAGTGTAGTGGCTCGCACCCTGAACACTTATAGTAATATTCACTCCCCTGACCCTTGGCCCTTTCCACCCCTAGTGCATCAGGCTTAATATATAAAATATCAATTCTGCCTATAAACAGAATATGGGTATCGTGTATTCATTATTTATTATTCATGTGAAGAATACTACATCCTGAGTGTAACCGTGTACAGTTATATTGAAGGCTAACTCTGTGTCCCCGTCCAAAACATATCCAGTGTCTCTCTGTTCTATATTGTAACGGTGTATGAATTAAGACAATAGATGTGTTAAGGTGTACTGCCTGGTTTTTATGTCCTGTTCCTTTGTGGGTGCTTTACTTCCGGTCCGGAAAGAGGACCCCACTCAGTCGCGGGCGTTTTTAGGACGAGAGGTCGGACTAAAAACACCCAGCATAACACAAAGGAACAAAAGACGTTAGTCCATAGAAAGGGACTTTGGACATCAGGGAACGATGCCATACTCTGTCGAAAGCTTTAGAAATATCAAGGGCTACTGCATGAGTTTCTCTATGTAGATCAATTGATTGATGGATGGTATGAGTTAGGAGATTGAGTATGTCAATGGTGGATCTTTCGTGGCGAAAATTATATTGTCTATCACTAATTAAGTAGTTGGATTTAAGATGTTCAACAATGTGCTTATTAATTAAAGTTTCAAATACCTAACCAAGAGAAGATGTAACAGCAATTGGTCTGTAATCAGAGGGGTCAGAGGAACTTCCTTTCTTTGGAACTGGGTGGATATTGGTTTCTTTCCATGAAGATATACAGTAGATATAGATATATAGATAGATAGATATGGGAAAAAAGGAATCTTGTTTTTAATAAGTCAACTTTGTTCTCACATCTATAAACCCGTTAAAATCCTCCACGGGAGTACCCACTAATGTTTAACATATCCAGCTAGATCCTGCATCATCATTAAACATACTTGGATTTTCATTCTCTTGGGATTTATGTTGGAAAGATCTCATTACATCTCGTGTAAAATCTGCTTCCATGATATTACGTGTGCTAAGCCAGCTCCATACCTGCACAGTGGCTGACTTTATACACGGATTTTATTTGGTCCTGTGTAGAGTACAACTTTCATTTGTGGGGAGGCTACCCACATACAGCTCTTCTGAACAAGGTGGAGTCAAAGGCTTTTCATCTCATTAACTCATCTCTTACTGGCTCCCTTCAACCGCTGTCTCTTCGCCACACTGTTGCATCTTTATCTCTTTTTCTGTCGCTACTTCATTGGTCACTGCTTCTCTGAACTGTCTACTTGCATCCCTCCACTACCACGGCGAGGACGTAGAACCCGTCAAGCAACGCACTGTCATCCCTTATCTGTCCACGTGTTCAATGGAAGATTTAACCGTCACTCCCAGTCCTTCATGTATGCAGCAGGTCACCTTTGGAACAGTCTCTCTCTATATTTCATACTTCGTATGATCTCCAGTCTTTCTAACACAGTGTTTCGGCATCTCGAAATGAACGAATCTTGAATTTGGCTCTCTGTTGTAGTGTTTTTGTTTTTTCTTGGAAGGCACAGCTTACGGGCTCCTGGCTTTTGGTTCCTTTTATCTAGCATAAAAAATGTATACATGTAAATACATATATATATATATATATATATATATATATATATATATATATATATATTGTATATATGGAGCCTCTGTGGTATAGTGGTAAAGTGTGCGTTTTCGTACACTGGAGAGCGAGGGTTCGCGCCCCGCCAGGGTAAAAAACTTTGGGAGCGTTCTCCCGGCCACGTACTGCTTGGCGGACATCAGGGGTGCTGTGGTTGAACCAGTGTCGCATACTATAAAGTATGCTTGCACCCAGTCGGCTTGCGCGGGCCGATGACACTTGGTTCACAGACTACACACACATCCAAAGCCACTCCAACACTACAATTACACTTATAAGCACTTCACACCCTACATACAGTCTCTACCAGACAACCTAAGCCACTTGGTCGAGATACATTGGAAGTATCGTCCCCACTTCGGTTGGGATAGGCCGGTCCTGCAGTGGATACTCAAACGGCTGATGATATATATATATATATATATATATATATGTGTGTGTGTGTGTATGTTTTATTAAATCGACTCGTTGCCACATTTTTCCAGAATAGCCGACACAGAGAGAGGTCTGTTTGAGGAAAGATTCATTGCAAAGACTTTATTAATATTGGTTCTTGCACACACTCAGCGATTTTTTACAGCTCAGAAAATGCGTCTTTTAATGAGTGTCAGAATCCGACTCAGACCGACAAGATTAATGCATTATTCTTTTCACATTCTATCTATCTATCTATTGCCAGACGCCTCAATCCCGTTTGGGGTGGCCACAAACAAATCGCCTCCAAGTCGCCCTGTCCCCCGCCATTTCACTGCCCCGCTCCCAACTCACCCCCCCCTCTCTCATATACCTCTCCACCCCATCCCTCCATCTCATCCTCGGCCTCCCCCTCCCTCTTCCCCCCTCCACCTCACTCACATACACTCTCTTCGTCAGTCTTTCACCCTCCATCCTCTCCACATGGCCAAACCACCTCAGTGTGTTCCTCATAACGCTTCCTATCACATCCACATCCACACCACAACGCTCCTTTATATCCTCATTCGTCAGCCTGTCTCTCCACGTGACTCCACAGGCTCCTCTTAAATAACTCATTTCCACTGCTCTCACTCTTGACTTGTGTCCTTCCAACAATGTCCAAGCTTCACTTCCGTACGTTAGAGTTGGTATCACAATACTGTCATGTAGTAACTTTTTCACTTCCATGCTCACTTCCCTGTTTCTTATCACTGCTTTCAAGGAACCAGCAACCTTTCTTCCCTGCTGTACCCTTTCAAGCACTTCACCCTCCAAACCTCCATCCTTACTCATCACACTACCCAAATACTTAAAAGTACTCACATTTTCCAATTCCTCACCATCTAACCTCGCTGTACATTCACTAACTTCACCTCTCTCAAAGACCATCACTTTACTCTTCCCTACATTCACCTTTAGGTTCCGTTTCTTACACACTCTCTCAAACTCATCCACCAAGCCTTGCAGCTCCCCTTCGTCTTCACTCAACAACACAGTATCATCTGCAAACAATAGTACAGGGAGTTTCCAAACACTATACTCTCTCACCAGGGCCACTCCAACATCCACTACCCTACCTTGTACCTCTTTTATTACCCCATCCATGTACAGATTGAACAACCATGGAGACATGACACATCCCTGTTTCAAACCAACTTTCAAAGAGAAAAATTCACTTAGTTCACCATCCACACGCACTGCAGCCTTCGCACCATCGTACATACTCTTCACAGCATTCAACAACTTCCCATCTACTCCATATATTCTTAACACTTTCCACAATCCTTGCCTATCCACCCTGTCATATGCTTTCTCCAAATCCATGAAAGCCGCATACAACTTCTTTCCCTTCTCTAGAAACTTTTCCACTAAAGATCTAAGAATGAATATCTGATCTACACAACCTCTTCCCTTCCTAAAGCCTCCCTGTTCTTCTCCAACTAATTTCTCTGTTCTTTCTCTAACTCTGTCTATAAGTATCCTACCATACACTTTTCCTATTATACTAAGAAGACAAATGCCCCTATGATTACCACACACTTCTTTTTCCCCTTTTCCTTTGTACAAGGGAATAATTATACCTGATTTCCAATCCTCTGGGACTCTACCTTCCTCCCAGGCCAATCTACACATCTTCCACATCCATTCTACTACTATCTCTCCCCCATGCTTCAGCATTTCACCACACACTCCATCAATTCCTGGGGCTTTCCCTGATTTAACTTTCTTCATTGCTTCCACAACTTCTATCCTACTGATTTCTTCCTGTCTTCTCACCTCCCTCCTTCTCCCAGCCATTCCCCAGCCACTTATACTCGCATTACTTCCATCCTCTACGTTCAACAATTCCTTAAAGTGTTCTCTCCATCTGCTCACTTTTTCTCCCTTCTCCACTAGTAATCTACCATTTTTATCTTTCACTCCCCTGCTAACTTCACTTCCACCCTGTCTTACTCTTTTCACTTCTCTCCAGAACATTTTCTTACAGTCCCTCCACTTTACACTCAAATTCCTTCCAAATTCCTCATCCACTCTCTTCTTACTCTCTCTTACTAATCTTCTCACCTCTCTCTTCCTTTCCACATATAACTCTCTCTTCCGCCTCTCAACTTCTTCCACGCCCCTATTTCTCACCCATTCATTGTATGCTTTCTTCTTTTGTGCCACAGCCTGTTTCACCTCTTCAGTCCACCACGCTGTTCCTTGCACCTCCCTCCGTCTTCTCTTCCTTCCACACACCACATCACATGCTGCACATATTTCTTCTGTAAATATCTTACACACACCTTCCACGTCTCCCATCTGCTCCAATTCATATTTGCCCAATCGTTCCTCCACTTCTCTCTTATACTCTGCCTTTTTCTCATCCTCTTGTAACCTTTCCACTCTCCTTGCAACTACTCCTTCCTCTCGTCTTTCCCTTCTTCTATTCCTCCATCTCACTTGCATCCTAATTCTGGCCACCACCAAGTAGTGGTCAGAAAGTCCACTCCCCCAACCTCTATACACTCTTGCATCCTTTACACATCTTTGCATCCTTTCATCCACACACACATAATCAATCATTGCCTTCCTTTCATTCAGTTTACCACCCACCCTTCTCATCACTCGCCATGTATACCTGTGGATCATTTTATGCCTGAAGAGGGTATTGGCTATCACCAACCCCCTCCCAGCACAAATGTCCACTAACGCACTCCCATTCTCATCCATCTCGGCAGGCACACCCCACTCACCACACATTAAAGACTTAATTCCTTCATATCTTGATTCTGCCATCAACAGACGATTTTTACACTCGTGTTCACGAATCAAGAATGGGTTTAATTGTTTAGTCTGTGCGCGCACGTGTGTTTGTTTAACTAGATCAGGCAAACCATTTTTAAAGCGTTTAGTTTTTATCATATTTTGATACAACTTATTGGAAAGGGTGAGGATCAACCAATGAATACACTGACCGTTTCTTTCATAAACTGGTAAAATGTTAAGGTCACGGGGCTAGAACAGTGTTTGGCCGAGTAAAATATGCTTAAACAGTTCTTATCCAATTTAGACGACATTGCCGTGTGACCTTGATCTTTGACCTATTGCTTTCAGTAAAACAAACTGTCATCCTATTGGGTGGTTCTCACTCATCCACCAAGTTAAATCCCCCAAAATGTAAAAACTGTCAAGTTACTATATTCACACATAAACACACGAGTCGAATTTTTACCTTGGCCTGTGATCTTGAGCTTTGTCTTCAGAAAAAAAATCTTTCTAGCCTGAACCTAAACACTTCCACCAAGCACAGTTCAAGTAAAATCAAAGCTGATTGAACTGACCTTGCTGGGTGACCTGGGATTTGACCTATCCTTGTCATAGTGTTTTCTGATTGATTGTCCTGAAAGTTGACAGCTTTTCTTGCCTTATCTTCACCCATTCCACAAAATTTGATGTAAATAGGATTAAAACTGGTGAAGTTGACCTTGGCCATGTTACCTTAAAGTCTTGTTCTCAAAAACAAAAGGTTTCCTCCATGGCCAACCGTCTTGTCTTCCTCCAACTTTGGTTAAAATCAGATTATAATTGTTTCTAGTAATTTTGTAAGCACCATTTCACACGGGCTGAACGTATACCTTATGCCGTGAGATGTTGACTATTGACTGGTTGTTCAAAATAAAAGAATAACTACATGTGTGTCTTACCCTAAACCCTCTCCCCAGGTTTTATTTAAAATTGATAATAACTGGTCATGTTGATCTTTCTAAGTCAACGTTTGACCTTGCCATGTGACCTTGATCTTTGATATTTTGTTCTAAGACCAATAGGTTTCGTCACTGGCTGCCACCCAGTCATTATAACAAGTTAGGCTAATACTGCAGAAAAGGTGTTTATTTCACACACACACACACACACACACACACACACACACACACAGACGCACTTGTAAAAATATAACACCTGTTCTCGCTTCACGAGCGCGGGTGTAAAGAGATTCGATTTTGAGAGCAATCAGTAAAAGGTGAAGGCCACAGTGAAATGCCAGAGATCATGGGATGGATATGCTTTGAACTCAGCTTGGAAGAAGGGTTAAGGGTTGGACAAGAATGGACTAATTCCATTTTTAGTGTAACCTATAGAAAGTCAAGGCCACAGGGCATAGTTTTATATTCGGCTCTTAGATCAGTTGGTGAGAGGAGCTGTTGTATATATATATATTTTTTTTAGGAATGACGTTCAATAGAGATGGTAATTATGGAGCAATGTGTGTGACAAATACAGGTAGGGCCTTTCAGACCAATTTAATAATGGTTTTCTTACAATGTATGGAAGTTATTAGGGGAAATCTGAACGGAAGACTAGAGAACAGGAAAAGGAAATCTGAACGGATGTCTAGAGAACAGGAGGTGACCATTGCAGCCAAATTTTAAGATTCTTTCTTTGAAACTCATAGAATATGCGAAATTGTTTTATTATAATGTCTACATATGGTCAGAATAAAAATCTGGTAAGCAGTCAGCTGATGCAACACTCACTTGTCACACGAACTAAACATTTCAAGCTGAGTAACTTTGAATGTCGTAACAACGATGCTAAAATGTCTACTCATAGCCGAAATTTAAAGTCTAATAGCTGATGCATCAGCTAACGCAATAGTTGACATGTTAAACGAACTAAAAACTTCAAGTTGAACAACTTTGTATTCAATAAGAAAATTGGTAATAGCTCACCAACACCAGATATTTGAACATTCCATGAAGAATAGACCAGAAAAAAAAAAAAAAAATCCCCCGGTATACCATTTTCAGATTGTTGGCTTTGCCACAAGTAAAAATATGTACAATGCGTGCACCCACACACACACACACACCGCTCGCTGGAGCAGTGGTAACGTTCTCGCTTGCCAACTGGTGGACGGGAGTTCGCGCCTCGCTCAGGTTGCGAAAAGTTTCACTGACAAAGTGGGTGGTTACTGTCCCCCTAGAGCAAGGGGACGGGTGTGTGCGTGTGTGAAGGTCGCAGCCTTGCCCTTAGATCGGACTATATGAGCTCTCAGCTCCCTTCCGGGAGGGTAAAAGCTGACAATCACGACCATCAAGTGATCCTGACCGACCCGGTGAATTACACACACACACACACACACACCTTAAATGCCATATTCATGTGTATGAACGAGAAAATAATCACTCATTTGCAATGCACATACTAACAATACACAAGACTTATAGAAACATTTCTACACACACACACACACACACACACTATATATATATATATATATATTGTTACGGTAGCGCCAGCCCGGGGCTATTACCAAAAGACAACAAGGTAGTTTTAGATGATCGGCCTCCACTGCGTTGTGAAAATAACGCAAACCCCGGCACTCACACTCCGTAAACTAGAGAAAAACTGCGCAACGGAAGAATACTTAAGTACGCAACACTCTGTACTTTGATAGTAACAAACGGAACAGCCTACCTATGGATCTAGCCTACTATCGTCACTACCGGAAATAATACCGCCCGAGACAGTCTACAGGAACACCTCCCACTTATTTCCGGTGGTGACGAATTTCTACTTAACCCGTGTCCAAGGGGGAACGCAGTTGATAGCTCACGATAGTTCTCACTAGCCTTGTGCAAGGAGATGGGATTGAACTGTGTAGGGGTTAGGGGTGTGTGTGTGTGTACGTGTGTTGGGGAACGTTAAAGGCAGCGAGAGGACCACGGTGAGCCAGCCTGGCCCTCCAAAGACAACACGGTCACAAAATCAAATAAAATAGCTACTTCCCTCAGTCAGCAAACAAAAGAATAAAATGAACTTAAATGAAAACGCCTGCTCGGCTTAGAGACACCGACGTGTTCTCTCTGTACAAAAAATATGACTGGGGAGAGAGTGTACACACACACACGATACTGAAGCTGATTGGGAAGACACTGGTCGAATGCTAGGCTCGTGTGCAGCCAAGCAGGGTTGCCAGACGTCTGAGCATAAAAAAGGACAGATTCACTGTGAAAAAAGGACATTTACGGGAAAAAAAGGACAAATATATATATATATATATATATATATATATATATATATATATATATATAGATAGATAGATAGATAGATACAGTAGATAGATATACAAGAGAGAGAGAGAGAGTGAAAGATTTCCATACCTGTAGTTTAAAACGTAACGTTAAGAATTTCATCGAACGAATCCCCTTCACAATCTTCGGCAACATCAGTAGAAGCTGTCGAAGTGCTTGCAGGCTGATTATCCACTCCAGAAGCTCCGCTGGATATTTCTACCTCCCTCTCGTTGTACATCTGGCTTGTGAAAAGTGCTTGCATTTTTGCACTGACTTCAAATTGTCGGCAACATATTTTCTTGTTGTGCAAGTATGACCGAACCCTTAAGATTGCATCCAGGGAACTTGTGCTTAGTTTGTTTCGTGCATTTGTTTTTACATTTGTGACGTGCGAAAACACCCGTTCAACAAAGGCTGTACTTAAAGGAATGCAGTATGAGTTCAGGGCAATGGTTGCTAACTCTTTGTAACACTTTTCTCCAACAACATTTTCATAATTTAGAACAAATATCCATAACTTTACTGGGTCTGCTGGTATCTCTGAGTCAAGAAATTCTTGCCAATTGGTTTTCATGGAAATGCGTTCATATTGGTTTGCAACTTTCTGCACATCAAAGTTCTCTTCTCTTGCCAGTGCTTCTAAGGGAAGATCAGAAAATCTTGGTTTCATTTGACTGAGACACTTCTCAGGACTGAGGTATTTAACATAATTCATTTTCATAGTTGTCCTGTCAATTCTTTTATCAATCTGTTTTACTGCCTCAACTACAAAGTCATGGCAGCGCTGCTGGATGGCAATTTTCCCCTCAGGAGTAATTCTCCTTAACTTCAAGTCACATTCAAATTTGTCTCCAAGTTTAGCATCACTTAATAACCAGGGTAATTGCTGCTCCCGAAAATCTCTGTGCACTTTTTGGAGTAAAAAGTCCCTGAACTCTTCAACTTCTCGAAATAATTTAGTGGGATCAGGATTTGTGGCTTGGAATGCTGCATTAAGCGTTTCAAAATTCTGGATAATGGGACAAGCAAAAGTAAGATACAGCTTATTAGCTTCATCAAGAAGCATATCTCTCAGTGTTCGGGCAGTATAATTTTTGTCAACAATAGAGGAGAAATATGCCTTTAATTCTTCCCACTGAGTTAATATCAAATATATGCACTTTCCTCGCACTAACCATCGTGTTGCACTTGGGGTTACAAACTTCTCATGACTTTCATTTCCATTGTTCATAGTGGCATAGATCTGCTTGTAATCCTCTCGGCGTAAAGAACTTAGTCTAAACCAGCGAGGAATTTCAGAAATCATGTGGGCCAAACTAGCCGGCAAAATACTGAAGGCTTTTTCTGCACATAAGGCTAAACTGTGACAAGTGCACTTGATGAATATAATGTTTGGATTTATATCTCTAAACCTTGAAAATACAGAGTTAGCTTCACCTGACACATTATTTGCACCATCACTACCCAAGCCAATGCAGTCATTTATATCAATATTATGTAACTTAAAGAATTCACAAATAGCATCAAACAAACTCTGGCCAGTAGTAGAGATGACAGGTATTATACCCAAGAAAGCAGTGTGTACCGTTTGCTCTTTCTTGGAAAAGTATTTAACACATAAACATAAATGCTTTGTTACACTGACGTCTGTCGACTCATCTATCAATAATGAATATTTTGCACCTCGAAGATCATCGACTAGCTCTTCAAATATTGCCAATGAAACAAAAAATTTTATCAAACACATACACTTTGTCCGATGCAATTTGACATTTTCAAGGATGCTTCCTTTCCCATACTCAGCAATTAGCTCAGTCTGATGATTAACTGACCGCACACTACAATGGCAAGCTGTCGAGACACTATACTTAATTTCAAATTCTTTGAGTTCCTTAGTTGGGTTTACAGTGTTCCTCTTAAATGTGTCTGTTATTTTACGCGAGGTAGTAAAAGAATCCACAGCCTTTTTGTGCTTAGTTGTCTTTTCATGTTGCTCAAAAGCTGATTTTCGCATGTTAGATAGAGAACACTTGCACCACTTACAATAACAGGCATTGTCAATCCAAGTAAGCCATTTGAACTTTTCTTCCCATTCCTTCTTACAGTGTCTGGCATCGTTGTAATAATTTCGCCACTTACTCATCTTTGTCAGTCTGAATGTATACACCTGCAAAAGAATACGTTGTAATAATCACCGTGCCACTAACGATCACAGTAGGTTAAGTAACACTTCTGTTAAGTAACAGAATATATCCTTCTGCCATAGCAATTAATAGTACCACACTCAAATTAACCAACATCAACGACGAGTACAGAAACCCAGCAGCAATCGCTACTGCCTGAGTACTCAGTACTGGCTGAGTAGGAACTAGGCAGATCCTCTAGATCGAGTGACGAGTCATCAACTTCAAGACCACCCAGGAATAAATCGTACGCGACACGCGTCCAGTACGGGTACACAGATCGTTCACCACACGTTAGCACTGGTTGCATGATAGAATACCGGATTTTATTATTATTATTATTATTATTATTATTATATGAAGTGAAAAAGGACAGAAAAGGACAGTTTTTAGCTGTCCTTTTTTTTTTTTCTCAGAAAAAAGGACAGGTGGGTCTCAAAGACAAAAAGGACAGACTGTCCTTAAAAGGACAAACCTGGCAACCCTACAGCCAAGCGTGAACGCATGAATCAGATTAATTAATAAGAAACTTAAATTCGTGCCCCTCTCTCTCTCTACAATGAATTGGTACTTCTAATGCAAGCAAAACATCATTAAATATACTGGTAGCTCACATAAGACAATCAAAATAATCAAATGCATTCTCAGCATGGTATTAAATAAAATTGCCCTCAGTGGCAGGAACGAAAGAAACAAAAGAACTTGTAACACTCGCTAATTTAAACTCCGCGAATGACACGGATACTGCTTAATACCCTAGCCCAGCTGTAACGGCTGCACCCGTGGGAACGGACAGGCGGACAGCGTAACAATATATATATATATATATATATATATATATATATACCGGTATATATGCCATACGAGTACACATGCGTAAGAACACGCAAATAATCATACATTTCCAACGCACATAGGTACCATACACAAAACTTACAAAAACACTAACACACACACACACACACACATGATTCCTCGAACACACTCACTGCCAAAATACGCCAGTGGGAGGAAGGAGGAGGGAGTGAAGGAAAAAATGTGGAAGGGAGGGAAGGGAAAAGAGAAGGAAGGGCGAGGAAAGGCAGGGTACAGAGTAGTATAAGAGAAGGGTGAGGTACAGGAAGGGGCAGGTGATGTAGGAGTGACGAAGGGAGAGAATAGCGAGTGGTTAGAAAGGAAAAGAAGGAAATGAAGATGTGAGGAAGGGGAGGGGTGCGGCGAGGATAGTAATGAGAGGAGAGGGTATGGGCGGGAGTAGATGGGGTTAACGAGCGAAGGGAGAGTGATAGGATGAGGATGGTAGGAAAGGGTGGGGGATGAAGGGAACGATAGCAAAGGAGAGAGCAGGTTAGAGAAGGAACTGTCGAGGACGGTCAGACAGGAGAGTATTGGAAGGGAGAGGGAAGAGGAGAATGGAAGTGAGTGATGCAAGATAGGAAACAGGAAGGATGGGAGGAGGAAGAAAGCAAAACGAGGAGGGTGAGAAGTAAGAAAGGGTGAAGGAAGAGGGTACTGTAAGGCGAGAGAAAAAATGTAGAGGTGGAGTACTAGAGTAGGGTGAAGGAAAGGAAGGGTGAGGGGAAATGGGCACGGTGAATAAAGAGCGGGCACAGGATAGTGGCTGGGGGAAATGGTGAGGAAAGGATCGGCTGTGCAAGGGAGGATAAGACTGTAGGAAGCACTAAAGATAAGAGAGGCTGAGGGAGATATGAAAAGTGAGGAAAGAGCGAGGACAGAGAGGGAAATAGTGGGGAAAGAGAGGGAAAGAAGATCCAGGTGAACGAGGGTAAAGGAAGAAACGGGAAGGAGGAAAGGGAGGAATATGTAAAGAATAACAGAAAGAATAAGGCCAGGGAGGGAAAGGAAAGAGGGTGAAGGTAAGATGGGGCACCAGCAACACCAAGCCAATAAACCCGAGCCAAAGGGTGTGAATAGGAATCTTAGACCCTATTCACATACGGATGAACGAGGATGCTGAATCGTGAAATCCCACTCTGAATCCCATCACAGGCCAGTTAATCAGATGCAAAGCCTTTTGAAGGCTGGTGGTATACTCACGGGGGTTATGGCAGTTCCATATTACCTGAGATTTATTCAGTATATTTCACAGTTTTACTCCCTTTAAACTGCCAGTACAATGCAATATCGCCTTCTTTATTTATTCCTTTCATCTACAGACGATTTTATTAACCTTGGAAGAGTGTCGGAAAGAATGGGTTAACCATCACTAACAGAGTTCTATCTATCTAT
Source organism: Coenobita brevimanus (assembly GCF_032717465.1). NCBI lineage: Eukaryota > Metazoa > Arthropoda > Malacostraca > Decapoda > Coenobitidae > Coenobita > Coenobita brevimanus. Next base: position 6,422,494 of record NC_137066.1, read on the forward strand.
CTATCTATCTATTGCCAGACGCCTCAATCCCGTTTGGGGTGGCCACAAACAAAACGCCTCCACGTCGCCCTGTCCTCCGCCATTTCACTGCCCTACTCCCAACTCACATCCCCCTCTCTCATATACCTCTCCACCCCATCCCTCCATCTCATCCTCGGCCTCCCCCTCCTTCTTCCCCCCTCCACCTCACTCACATACACTCTCTTCGTCAGTCTTTCACCCTCCATCCTCTCCACATGGCCAAACCACCTCAGTGTGTTCCTCATAACGCTTCCTATCACATCCACATCCACAACACAACGCTCCTTTATATGCTCATTCGTCAGCCTGTCTCTCCATGTGACTCTACAGGCTCCTCTTAAATAACTAATTTCCACTGCTCTCACTCTTGACTTCTGTCTTTCCAACAACGTCCAGGCTTCACATTCATACTTTACAGTTGGTATCACAATATTGTCATGTAGTAACTTTTTCACTTCCATGCTTACTTCCCTGTTTCTTATTACTGCTTTCAAAGAACCAGCAACCTTTCTTCCCTGCTGTACCCTTTCAAGCACTTCACCTTCCAAACCTCCATCCTTACTCATCACACTATCCAAGTACTTAAACATACTCACACTTTCCAATTCCTCACTATCCAACCTCGCTGTACATTCACTGACTTCACCTCTCTCAAAGACCATCACTACTCTTCCCTACATTCACCTTTAGATTCCGTTTCTTACACACTCTCTCAAACTCATCCACCAAGTCTTGCAGCTCCCCTTCGTCTTCACTCAACAACACAGTATCATCTGCAAACAACAGTACAAGGAGTTTCCAAACACTATCCTCTCTCATTAGGGCCACTCCAACATCCACTACCCTACCTTGTACCTCTTTTATTACCCCATCCATGTACAGATTGAACAACCATGGACACATGACACATCCCTGTTTCAACCCAACCTTCAAAGAGGAAAATTCACTTACTTCACCATCCACATGCACTGCAGCCTTAGCATCGTCATACATACTCTTCACAGCATTCAACAACTTCCCATCTACTCCATATATTCTTAATATTTTCCACAGTCCTTGTCTATCCACCCTGTCATATGCTTTCTCCAAATCCATGAAAGCCGCATACAATTTCTTTCCCTTCTCTAGAAACTTTTCCACTAAAGATCTAAGAATGAATATCTGATCTACACAACCTCTTCCCTTCCTAAAGCTTCCTGTTCTTCTCCAACTAATTCCTCTGTTATTTCCTAACTCTGTCAATAAGTATCCTACCATACACTTTTCCTATTATACAAAGAAGACAAATGCCCCTATGATTACCACACACTTCTTTTTCCCCTTTCCCTTTGTACAAGAGAATAATTATACCTGACTTCCAATCCTCCGGGACTCTACCTTCCTCCCAGGCGAATCTACACGTCCTCCACATCCATTCTACTACAATCTCTCCCCCATGCTTCAGCATTTCACCACACACTCCATCAATTCCTGGGGCTTTCCCCAATTTAACTTTGTTCATTGCTTCCACAAGTTCTATCCTACTGATTTCTTTCTGTCTTCTCACCTCCCTCCCTCTCCCAGCCATTCCCCAGCCACTTATACTCGCATTACTTCCATCGTGTATTTTCAACAATTCCTTAAAGTGTTTTCTCCATCTGCTCACTTTTTCTCCCTTCTCCACTGATAATCTACCATTTTTATCTTTCACTCCCCTGCTAACCTCACTTCCACCCTGTCTTACTCTCTTCACCTCTTTCCAGAACATTTTCTTACAGTCCCTCCACTTTACACTCAAATTCCTTCCAAATTCCTCATCTACTCTCTTCTTACTCTCTCTTACTAATCTTTTCACCTCTCTCTTTCTTTCTACATATAACTCTCTCTTCCGCCTCTCAACTTCTTCCACGCCCCTATTTCTTATCCATTCATTGTATGCTTTCTTCTTTTGTGCCACAGCCTGTCTCACCTGTTCAGTCCACCATGCTGTTCCTTGCACCCCCCCTCCGTCTTCTCTTCCTCCCACACACCACATCACATACTGCACATATTTCTTCTGTAAATATCCTGCACACACCTTCCACGTCCCCCATCTGCTCCAATTCATATTTGCCCAATCGTTCCTCCACTTCTCTCTTGTACTCTGCCTTTTTTCTCATCCTCTTGTAACCTTTCCACTCTCCTTGCAACTACTCCTTCCTCTCGCCTTTCCCTTTTTCTATTTCTCCATCTTACTTGGATCCTAATTCTGGCCACCACCAAGTAGTGGTCAGAAAGTCCACTCCCCCAACCTCTATATGCTCTTGCATCCATTACACATCTTCACATCCTTTCATCCACACACACATAATCAATGATTGCCTTCCTTTCATTCAGTTCACCACCCAGCCTTCTCATCACTCGCCATGTATACCCTGTGGATCATTTTATGCCTGAGGAGGGTATTTGCTATCACCAACCCCCTCCCAGCACAAATATCCACTAACGCACTGCCATTCTCATCTATCTCAGCAGGCACACCCCACTCACCAACTATTCCATTCACCTTCACATTCCCTACTTTACCATTCTTATCACCAATCAAAAACACTCTCTCATTCCTTCCAAACTTTTCCATGCACACTTCCACATTTGTCTAGAACTCTTCTCTCACTCTGCCAGCACGATCTTGCGTTGGCACATACACACACACAATCGCCCACATTTGTATTCCAACTTTCAACCTTACCCACACAATCCTTGACCCAAGTGATCCATACTGTCTTATGCTCTTCTTCCATCTTTTACTCACAACGATACATACTCCTTTCTTTGCCCTCTCATTCTCACCTACTCCTGCACATATACCCCATCCATTCTCTCACACTTTCTCCTCTCCATTTTGTTTCATTTATTCCACATACATCCACTTTCGCACCCTCAAGCACCTGGGCAATCTCTCTTTCACTTCATCATTCGTTCCTCTTACATTCCATGTTGCCATTACCAAGTCCTTTGTCCGGTCCTGGGTCGTCATCGTTTGGTCAGTCCTTGTCCTTCTTAAATTTAAGTCACCTCTCAGGCATTTACAAGAATACTATGAGAAGGACGTCAATATTTTCTCCCGAGTTAAGGAGGCTCCCTAACACTTGATCTTTATCGATTTTTCTATATGTTACTCCAGTATATTCTCAGGGAATATTTTTATCGTTGTGATCCTATCATGTCCTGCATACCTCTAATACAGTACGTTATTGCAACATCAGACGACTTTCTTTAGCAATGAGTGAGTTGCAGGAGCCATGGAATGTAATAAAAGTTCTCTGTGCTCATCTTTAGTAATTTATTATGCAGATAACACCTCTACTTTATGCTACTAATATTGCTTTATCATTAAAGCACAATGATATTATGTCTTATTTATTGAACTCTTGTCACTGTCAGACGATATCTCTTGCTTGGGTGAGCACAGTTTTAGTGGATAGGTTAATAAAACCTGTGCCGTATCTAACTGCATTAGATTAAAAAGCTTTTCCCGAGTTGGATCATTTGGAGTGACCAGTACTAAGATAAAAAGGACGCCAACTTATTGAAGAATCTTCACGAGGCTTCCATGCACCTCATCACCTCATCCTTAGTGATTTGCTTTCTCGATACTGCTACCTTCAGGTGTCTCTGTATGACAAGAAAAATGAATTCGTATAGCAGAGGAAACCATTTACTACCATCGATGGTTGCCATACAAACAAATGGACTCCTGGTGGTCGAGAAGGTTAAGGTGCTTCTACCAGAAATGGACCAGAAGATGTAAAGTTGAGGTATAGCCGGAATTTATTGTTCATTTAATGGCGGTCAGGAAGAACCGACTTGTTACTCAACCCATAAAAGTTTGGACTAAGAAGGGTGACTCCGGGACGCTACGCTCCTGAAGGGACACTAGAGGATTGGATGATATTGGATTGATATGGAGTACGTCTTGATACGTGTTTGTTGCTGCTTTTCATCGTCCCATTAGAATATATCAGCACCTCATTCCCACCAATATGTTTTGCAATGATTTGTGAATGTCGGTAAATGATGAGTTAGGTGATGTGTTTTGAGAGAGAAGGTGGCTCTAAGTGTGATGTGCTTGAGGATGAAAACAGACTTGACCTGGTGAGGGAGTTTAAGTACCTCTGAGTAATAAGAAGAGAAAACAAAATGTACGGAGACAAAAGAAATGGAAAGTAGAATGGTAGAAAGAAGTAAAGTTGTTGATATGAAGGCTTTTTTTTTATGCAAGGGAGAAAGAACCTATGGCCAGGAACCCAGAAAGTGTTCTATCCAAGAAAAAAACAAAAACAATACACCAGAGAGCCAAATTCAAGATCCTTTCATTTCAAGATGCCTGGACACAGCGTTTGAAAGACTGGAGATCATAGGAAGTAGGAAATACAGACAGAGGAAGAGTGTTCCAAAACTGACTTGTTGCATTAATGAAGGACTGGGAGTAACGTTTAACTCTTGCATTAGAGACTTGGATAAAAAAGGGATGACAGTTTATTGCTAGACAGGTGCTTTACCCCCGTCGTTGAGGTGGAGGGATGCAAGCAGACAGTTCAGGGGAGCAGTGACCATTGAAGTAGCGATAGAAATGAGATAAAGATACAACAGTGCGGCGAAGAGACAGAGGTTGAAAGGAGCCAGTAAGAAGAGGAGAGTTAATGAGACGAAAAGCCTTTGACTTCACCATATTGAGAAGAGCTGTATGTAGGGAGCCTCCCGACACATGAGAGTTGTATACTAAACAGGGGGGAATAAAAGCAGTACATAAAGTCAACAATTGTGCAGGGATGAAGAAGGTACGGAGTTGGCTTAGCACACCCAATCTCTTAGAAGCAGGTTTTACAAGAGATGTAATATGATCTTTCCAAGATAAATTCCGAGGGAATGAAATCCCAAGTATATTTAAGGATAATGCAGGACTGAGCTGGATATTATCAAACATTAGTGGGTACTCTCGTGGAAGATTTTGTCGGGTTGATAGGTGCAAGAACTGAGTCTTTGATGCACTAAAAACACGATTACTTTTACCCCAGTCAGAGATACGAGCCAAGTCAGACATTAGGTGTGCCATAGTCCCATCCCTTGTTTGTTGAAGTAACTGCTGAAATGGACGTTGCGAGAACCGAATGGAAAGGTGAAGGGTGGAATCATCAGCGTATGAATGTATAGGGTTAGATGTACAGCTTAGAAGGTCATTGATGAATAAAAGGAAGCGGGGTGGTGATAGGACAGAGCCCTGAGGAACACCACTGTTAATAGATCTAGGAGGAGAACGATGGCCATCTACAACAGCGGCTATACAGTAGAACGACCAGAAAGAAAGCTAGAGATGAAGGCACAGATAGAAGGATAGAAACCGTAAGAGGGCAGTTTGGAAATTAAAGATTTATACCAAACTCGATCGAAAGCCTTTGAGATGTGATGTGCAATGGGAAAGCTTTCGCCAAAGTCCCGAAAGGAGGATGACCAGAAGTCTGAAAGGTAGGCGAGAAGATCGCCAGTGGAGCTTTAAAATTTTTCTATTAAGAATTGACTCGAAAACTTTTGAGATAAAGGATGTTAAAGCAATTGGAAGGTAGTTAGAGGGTTGGGAATGGTCACCCTTCTTTGGGACTGGCTGAATGAGAGCAAAGTTCCAGCAAGAAGGAAAGGTACTAGTTGACAGACAAAGGCAAAAGAGTTTGCCTAGGCAGGGTGTAAGCACAGAAGCACAGTTCTGGAGAACGACAGGAGGGACCCCATCAGGCCCATATGCCTTGTTAGTATTGAGGCCAGTGATGGCAGAAAATACATCAGCTGAAAAAATTTTAATATCAGCCATGAGGAAGTCAGAGGGGGAAAGTAATGGAGGAACAGCACCGGAATCGTCTAAGGTGGAATTGGAGGAGAAAGTCTGTGCGAAGATATCTGCTTTATCAGTAGAAGAAATAGCTACAGAACGATCAAAGTAGAAAAGAGGAGGGAAGGATGGTGAGGTAAAGTTGTTAGAAAGGTTTTTGGCAAGGTAAGAGAAGGAGCAGGAAGAATTCGAGTTGAAGAGTCGAGAGCATTTAGTACGGATGAAATTATTTTTTGCAGAGCGAAGAACAAACTTAGCACGATTCTGGGCAGAAACGTAAAGATGTGATTCAGGGGTGGGTTGGCTCCGATACCTTTTGTAGGCCCTCTCCTTGTTGCGGACAACATTAGAACAAGCGTGATTATACCAAGGCTTTCTTGCGTTAGATAAAGGATACGAGAAAGGAATGTATGCTTCCATGCCCGAGAGAATAACCTCCGTAATGCCCAAGGCACACTCAGATGGCTCCCGGCCATGGAAGCAATAATCATTCCAGGGAAAATCAAAGAAGTACTGCCTGAGGGCCACCCAATCTGCAGCTCCAAAGTGCCTTAGACGACGTTTCTTTGGAGGGTCCACAGGCCGTACCGGAGTGATAGGACAGGTTAAAGTGATTTATTGCAGTTCACCAAGTAAATCGTGCAGGGAAAGGCGATATGACATCTACTATGCCAAGGAAAATATGGCGTTTGGGCCGTATTCTCGTTAGCTTAGGAACCATTGCAGCACCTTTTCCTCATCGATTTGTTCTCTCCGACAAGGAGAGTTTCTTTTCACCCCTCTTTGCTTGTTTGTTTGTTTTTCTGTTATCAGGATTAATCAAAAACTAAAAGACCAAATTTACAGGGTAGGTAGCTCACGTCCCAGGGAATAAATAATAAACTTTTATGACCGATGTTTGTTTGTTAGTTTGTCTGTTAGCAGGATTACTTAAAAACTAAAAGAGAGATTTGGACCAAATTTGGTGGGTAGATAGCCCGTCCCAGGAAACAATCGATTAACTTTTGGGACCGATCCGGTTCGTATTACAGACTCTCGATCCAGAAAATAATTTTTCAAAACCTTTATCAGTGATGAGAAAACCTAACGCATTATGAAGAGTGATTCGGAAATTACGTTGCCCTTGTTGGAGACATGCACTCCACTGAGTGCCCCTCTAGTTTCGCATAAACACCCCACTGGTCGCTGGTACATTAATTCTACTAGTTTAGGGTCGACATTGACTGCATAAGTAACGCGAGAATGATGATTTACGGCGCTATATGTAGAAATTAGCTGGTTAGGAAGACGTGCTTGTGATCCTGTCTAATCACTTAAACCCGAATATATTTTATATTCTGTTCGTACAGTTTATTGTTAGATACTTTTATCGAGCCTCAAGGTGACTCTTCTAAGATTCTTGGGTACAGCCTGAACTGATCCTTTCACTGCTGCACAACAATACAGAGTTGCCAAAAATCGTTTCATAGCACCAAGAATAAACTAAGATAACATGTCATTGCACCAGTACTGTTAATATCAAAGTACAGCTGCATCAATAAAATACTATGGATACTTAATCAGCTGCTAAAGGTGAGGTATTAGGAGGTCAGCTTTATTCTTGATCTGCAGGGAATTCTCTGGAATCAGTGGTGGTTCTAACCTTCAGACACCCTCAGCGGAATATATAATCCCGCTGAGGTTCCCCAAATGTACCTCAACTACACTTAACCTACGGGGTGTGAAACTCGTGTAAGTATTGCAATAATATTAGTCGTCATCAGTAGGCTACTGAAAACAAATATGAAGTTTATAAATGGGTATGAAAACAAAATTATGATTCTGCTAAGCTTGATCCCCGAGATCACTAAATTGGACTCTGACATTACAGAGTGCTTTAGGTGGTATGTAATTCCAAGAACTGTATATCTGTGGAATTACGAGCAAACTTTGACTCATTTCAGTACTTTCATTTTGTTAACAGTAAGTAACTGTTATTTCCATGATCTTGGTTTTACGCCTGTGCCTGTATCAGGCATGATGTGTGTGTGTGTGTGTATATATATATATATATATATATATATATATATATATATATATATATATATATATATATATATATATATATATGTCCAAACCTTACTGTGCAGTGGAAAAGGTTTAAGTAAAGTTTAAAAAGTGAAGTTTTACGTACGATATTGCAGTTTCTCCTACAGAAAATACTAGAAATGTCCCCCAGAGGCCTGGAGACATGTCTACACATGATGCTGCCCAACTTACAGGTCTTGTATGCAATTCCGTACATAGAACTTTAATGTCATTACAAATTTCTCACTGCATAGTAACTTTTCGGACACCCTGTATATATATATATATATATATATATATATATATATATATATATATATATATATATATATATATATATATATATCATTTATAAATTCATTGCGAGAATAAGGAGTGCATGAGAACATTGTCAACCTGCTCGAAAACATATATAAAGAGGGAACTGCTACAGTTAATTTACATAAGGACTCAGAAAAATTAAGATTGAGAAGGGCGTGCATCAGGGAGATACAATTTCTCCAAAATTATTTACAGCATGCCTAGAAAGTATTTTCAGAAAGCTGGACTGGGAAAACAAAGGGGTGAACATTGATGGAGAAAAGCTAAACCATTTAAGATTTGCAGATGACATTGTCCTGATCTCAGAAACAGCGGAGGCATTGCAAGAAATGTTAAATGACCTAAACAGAGAAAGTCTGAAAGTAGGACTGAAGATGAACAGAAGTAAAACTAAAGTAATATTTAATCCACAAACGCCAAAGAGCGTCATCAGAATAAGC
>NC_137066.1:6431284-6601729 GCF_032717465.1 Coenobita brevimanus
GAATAAAATTTCAGCTTCCTAGCTTAAGTGGTTCTTGAGACGGCGTGTCTGACTCACTTTTCTGTGCTTCAGAAAATAATAAGAGATCCGGTCGATGAATTACCACCATATTATCGCCAAAAGAAGCCGATGAGCTGTTTGGCGAAAGTTGACCAAGTTCGAAGGCTCTAGGCCAAAATACCTTTGAAATATCGCAATTTTAAAATAATAATAATAATAATAATAATAATAATAATGACAAAAACAAGAAAACTTCCCACAGGATGTGGGATGTTTACTAATAATAGTAGTAGTATTAGTAGTAATGTGATATGAGTGATGATAATAATAATAATAATAATAATAATAATAATAATAATAATAAAAATAATAATAATAATAATAATAATAACAATAATAATAATAATATTATTATTATTACTGTTGTTATTTACCTATTCACTGTGCGTATCCACAATAAGGAAGCTTCGGCATAATTATTTATGGCATTGATTGTCTTTGTAAGCATGGGTACATTTACATTATGTCTCAATAATTGGCCAACTTTATGTTAAATTGTAACCATATTCGTTTCCAGAATAAATGAGAGGAGCCACAGCTATATTTCTGTAGAGTTAAAACTTTACGGCTTCAGTGGTTTTCTCTAAAAGTGTTACAAAAGAAAATACTAAGCAGACTTGAATTCGGTACTTTCCACTGGGCTAAATGGCAAATATTCTGCAAAATTCTCCAGCAAACTTTTTTACCATAGGATATTCAACCAAATAGCTGTATCTCATTTATTTTCTGAGATATTTCAATTTCCACTATGCAGTTTTTACACAAAAAGTAATACTGTGTTATGGCGTTCAAAGAATAGGTCAAAAGGTCATTTATATTTGGCACAGAGTGCACTTGGGTTACCCTTGGGTACAACTTCCTTTATAGTATCGTCAAAACTTAAGAGAGAAAATAAAGTGCAAAAAAAATAATAATAATGCTTACTAAAAGAGGAAGTTTTGCCATATTTATGACGAATCTTAATAACACTAATAATAACAATAATTATGATCACGATAATGATGATGGTGTTTTCAAAAGTCACTTACGCTCTCTTTTCCACTCACTCCCTTCGCATAAATTTTTCAGAAATTAACAACTTGATAAAATCTGCATTTATCTGAACCCTGAAAACCTTTTGATCCAGTTTCCCTGAAAGAGATTATCTAAGGCTGCGACCGCCTGGGAAAGAAGCTGGTTATTTTTTTTTCTCTTTGCGTGCCTAACTGTATGAATTTCTAGCCGATAATGTGCCAGATAGTAATATTTATATGATTAAATATACCAACTAAATAACTTGGCATGGTGTTAGGACAAGGTGGATATGTTTTAATTCGCTGAATTAGTAATTCCATGTAATTCCCATAAACCCCTACGTAGTAAAAATCCAAAAAATTCTAGGCAACACAATACTGTACATGAAACAAAAATTACACAAAGAGTTGGGAAGTAAGTCATTATGAAGAGAAGTTTAGGCTGGACTTGGACCCCATCAATCTTAAAATTGTGTGTCTTCAATATAAACACAAAAGCAATATCGAAGTATAACTTTTTCCCTCTGAGCAACACATGACGAGTTGAAATCCAGACGCTGAAACAGTTGTCTGGCAGTAGTAATAAGTGTAGGGTAATGAAAAGGAGATGTCTTAATGAGGGAGTTAATGGGCACATAAAGACGGTCCTCCTGAGGTAAGTATATTCTGTCATAGGAAACAAAGAATAACATAAAAAGGATGGGTGATATTAAAGCCTTAATGGATGCTATTTCAACCCTCTTCATTGCTTTATGACTTCCCTAAAATGACTGGCTGTAACAGGAATTAATACAAAGACGGCATCGTACTGAAGACTCTTGGCAATGAAGGTAGCCAAGTTTATAGCGTTCGTCTGGTGTTTATGTGCCAGGTGTGTGGGTGAGGTAATTATGTGGGTGAGGTAGATGTGTGAGTGAAGCAAGTTCTTGGGTGAGGCAGGTGTGTGGGTGAGATACTCGTAATTATTTGGGTGAGGCAGGTATGTGGGTGAGATACTCGTAATTATTTGGGTGAGGCAGGTGTGTAGGTAAGATATTTTATTGGGTGAGGCAGGTGTGCGAGTGAGGCAGCTTCTTGGGTGAGACTAGTGTGTGGGTGTGATAATTATGTGAGTGAGGCAGGTGCGTGAGTGAGGCAGGTGCGTGAGTGAGGCAGGTGCGTGAGTGAGGCAGGTGCGTGAGTGAGGCAGGTGCGTGAGTGAGGCAGGTGCGTGAGTGAAGCAGGTGAGGGTGAGGAGGTTTGATTTTTTTTTTTTTTTCTGTTGTCAGGTGTGAGGACGATGCAGATGTGTGGGTGACGCACGTGTGTGAGGCAGGAATATAGAATATACGAAATTAACCACTTCATTACGCTCATGAGTGTGATGACTGTCTGTCTGGGAGATCTAATTCGAACTGAACAGATTAGATACATCCTTTTAGCCCTTTGACAACTAAGAGATCTAAGCAGAGTAAAAAAAAAAAAAAAAAAGTCTGACAGCATCTTGAATAAAATCTAGCAGTGTCATCGCTGTTGGGGATTACTTTAAGAACAGATCAGTATGTTTACACATGCCGAACTATCGTTCGGCCGGGTGTAATGCTTTACCTGGTGTGTGTGATTCTGTCTGTTAGTGTGTGAGTTAAAAAAAACTCTAAAAGTTTTCATTTAGTTTAAGCCAAACTGGGTGTACGGGTTGAGGGTTTTCCCATTTTTTTTTCTAACAACAATATGTCAGCATTTACAATTACATGATCTGGTTAGCTTTAATAATTTTAACTCGATGTACACCAGGCTTAGTGGAAATGCTGTGGTTTAGGCTGGGATTGAATCGATTTTGAGAACAATCAGTCAGAAGTCAAGGGCATGTGCCAGGGTCAAAAGTGTGACCATATAACTCAGGCAAAGTTGATTTAATTAGACCAGACTTGGTGGTCAGCCAAGGATGAAGAGATTCGACTTTACTAACAACAAGGCCAAGGTTAATGTAATTATGATAGATCAATTTCAAGCGCTACGATTTGGACCAAACTTGGTGGAAGATGAAGTATCTAAGTTTTGAGAACAATTGGTCTAAAGTCAAGGTCACAAGGCAATGTCAAATGTTTAGCCTAAGCGCAGGGCGCTGGCATTGCATGCTGAGTGCTCCTTCTCATAATTTTTCCCCACAGTGTTTCGACATGGATTTGCATATTATCAAATGATGCACAACACTGACTATACAATGATGTGCTACATTTTATTTTAGTTGCCCTAAGACGGTTTTACTCAGGTTAACCCCCGCCCCCCCCACCCACACAAATCATCAAGGCATACGATGTTTACAGGAACACTTTACTCTTCAGAAAGTGATGAAAAATATTTTTGTAGAGAATTGCTTTAATCTTCCCAGACTAGTGTAAATATATATATTTGTCCTGCTGACAATACAATATCCGCCTTCTGTGTCTAATATCCTTAGGACATAAATGCCAATATTTTCTTGGCTTTTTCCTCCCACAATTACTGTACAACTAATTTGATCCAAGCGTTTTTACCTCCATTCAATACAGTAACAGGAAATCAAATATAATATTCGTGGTTCTAAATAATGCCCAGCCCCTGCTGGCCCAGACCTGTTCTTTCTACCTGCCAGTCAGGGAAGGAAGAAGGTGGAGGTGTCGGGGGTGCGAGGCGAGAAGGTAAGCAGTGGGTGTGGCGACGTTACATTCAGGCGTATGGTGCAAGAGAATGATAGGACTTGATGTAGCTTCATTAACTCTTGGATTTGTAATAGTTTGGATAAAGATGCATATTACCACTATCATCAGTTTGGTTTGTTATGCAGTTTATTGTAACTAGTGACTGATGAAAGATGGAGTATCTTAAATCTGATGAAAATAGCGGACATGAGCTTGGGAGATTGGTCCACAGTTTTGTATATGGTTGTGAGCGTCGTGCCATGAAAGTAAGAGTAGATAAGAGTAAAGTGATGGTTGCTGAGAGAGAGGGTGACTCCCAGTGTCATGGTGTAGTGAATGAAGAGCGACTTTAAGTGGTGAGAGAGTTCAAGTACCTGGGTGCATTGACAGTAAAAGGAGGTAAATTTGCAAAAGAAGTGGAAAATGGAATGTCACGGAGAAAGAAAGTGGCTGGTGCAATGAAGGCCTTGAAAAGAATCACAGGTGTGAATGTGATGGCTACAAGAGGCTTGCACGAAGGGGTTTGTGCCTACGCTAACATAGGCTACGGGTGAAAGACTATGGTGTAGCAAAAAATGAAAAATTGATATTATGCAGGGTGGAGAAAGAGCTGTTGAAGAGTGTGTGTGGAGTGCAGTGAGTGAACAGGACAAAAGAAACTGTGATTCGTGAAAGATGCGGAGTAATGAAGTCTGTGGACCTTAGAGTTGAAGAGAGTGTTCTTGGATGATATGGTTATATGGAGAGAAAGTGTGTGAAAAGAATGGTGAAAAGAGTGTGTTTTTGTGACTTTGAGGGTGAATGGAGGCGTACTAGGCCAGGAAGGTGGGTAAATACCGTACTGTGCATAAATGTGTGAAAAAGAGGTGTCTAGAATCTGATGCCGCAAGAGAACTGCGAAGAGATCGAGTTGACTAGGTGACTTGCGTTCGAAGGGGTGTATGACCAATGTTTGTCACTCCTTTTTTAGCTTCAGAGTCGTCGGATTGACTCTGTCTGATAGGTAAATGTATGCCTAGCAGGTGGGGCAAGAATTCCGGAAGCCTGAATGGATAATGAATGCATGTGAGGCCCAGTTCACTGGACATACTCTTGATTAGTTTTCCCAGGATCATATTCATTCCTTTTCCTGGCTTTCTGAGTAGTACAGTTCACCCCACCTGCAAATCGCAAAAGAGGCAGGATGATGATGATGATGATGACGATGATAATTAAGTTTAACTACCCAGACTAATATAGCTAATGTTATTTGTCAGCTAATGAAGACCAGGAGGAGGAACGGAAATGTTGTCGACAAGTGTACGTCTCTGAGATCGCTGAAGACGAGAAAATCCTAAGTTCTTTTACTGTGCTTAGCCTCTTTACTCCGATGCCATATTGCCTATTGCATTCTTTGGGTGCAGACCAACAACAAAGACATGCTAAATGTTTGTGAATAGCATTTGCGTCCTTCACTTCCATGCCAAAAAAACTGTTGCTTTATAATTATTACAAATTCTTAAAATACAATCGTGTGTTGTATAGCAACTCAGATCTATCACGGCAGAAAAACAGAAAAAAAAAAAAAATGAGCAGCGCAAAAAGCCCAAAAAACTGATTCAGTTAAACCTTTGTAATGAGACGCAGCCTACCCTACGCTGGATAAACCTGTACGGCGATTGAAAGAACAGCTCAAAAAGCGCTTCATGGTAATGAAGAGGTTAATGGAGATTAATTCAACTTCCTTCACCACGGGGGAGTTTCCCCAAACTGAATAATAATGCTTACCTGTAGCAATAATAAAATATAAAAGACGTAATCGTACTGAATGGGTTAATTCAGACGGCTTCTCACTCACTGACCATGAGGGTTCACCTGATGTGAATAAAATCGCTTGGCGGCAGCAAGAATAATATGAACAAGGCTCGTTCAAGGAGAATATAAATGACATGTATGAAAATTTTTCATTATTCAGAATCACTGATTATATTAAATAATATTTATTAATACTAATAACACTAATATTAATAAATAATAATGATAATAATAATAATAAAAATAATAATAATAATAATAGTAATGATAACATCATGCAGTATTATTGTAAGTTATGGACGTTTTACAGAACATCACAACTGCTTCCGATACAACTGGCTTTAGTCAGTCTGTCAACAACCGAGAAAGCACTCACAGAGCGCATACCTCCACCAATGCCATTGCCATGAACCCATTAGCTCCCACAGTTCCTGGGCGAGGGATATTGCTGGAAGGGTATCAAGCGTACCGCCCTCCGCCTATTGACTCATAATTCGCGAAGCTCATAGGTCCCTACCCAGGGGTTCTCTTTTTTATTAAATTCTGAAAATGCCCAGCTACGTTCTATATTGAGGACACTGGGTACAGACAGGTTAAAAAGAATCTGGATCCGGATGCGTGGAAATACTGTGTGAAATACATAGGATCCGGATCCGTCCCCAAATTTAATCAATTGTTTGGGCCCATGGCCCACTCTTCCACAAAATTTTAATGAAATTCTTTGAGAACTTTCGGAGATATTTTATGAGATAGATAGGATCCGGATCCGTCTCAGTATTAAAGCAAATCTTTCTTGACCCATGGCCCACCCTTCCACCAAATTTCACTGAAGTTCATTGATAATATCTGGAGATATTGTGCGGTAGGATCCGGGTCCGGATCAGCCCCAGAATTTAATGAATTCTTCTTTGGCCCATGGTCCACTTCCACACAATTTCATTGAAATTCATTGAGAACTTTCGCAGACATCCTGTGAACAGACAAACAAACAGATGAAACCCCCATAGGCAGAGGGCTTGCTGGATGGATTCGATTGTGTCTGCTTAGTTTTCATTGGCGTGTGGGAAGTCATTTGATGAAATTATTCACGCTTCATTGCGAAGCACAGGATGAGTTAGGAAACCAAAAATTGCATTGCCAAGTGCGCCAGACGTTTCTCTTCAATTAAGTATATATATATATATATATATATATATATATAATTTTTTTTTTTTTTTTTTTTTTGAAATCTGGAAAAAAAAAATGGTGCCTGAGCCAGCAACTGGGTCCCGACGTTATCCGGACCCATGGCCATTGAGGGTTTCAACCTCTCACCCAGCTCAGAACCTGTGAACAGTTTTGATGAAAAACAATAGGCTTCCTGCGTTTATGTATATCTACCTTCTGATTTTTTTTTCCTGAACGACTGGGGCAAAATTGTTACCTGCAGAGTGCTGACAAACAGACAAACAGACAAACATACGGAACTGACCAACATGCTTGCCGAATCTTTCGATTCCGACAAGCAATAATAAAAGAGCCAAATTCAAGACCCGTTCATTTTCAGGTGTCTAGACACACTGCGCTACAAAGACTGGAGGTCATTTTGGGAATTCTAATTCCGTGTTACCACGCTAGGGTCCCGTTAACAAAGTTTTGATGATCCTTGCCGTAAACAGCTCATTCTCTGTTCTGCGTTGATCTCAGCTTTTTTAGCCACACTGTTAGACTGTGATCGCATCACAGGAAGGTATTAAGGTGCAAGGTAATCCTTTAGCATATTAAGTTTTAAATCACATTTCTTGTCGATTCTACTCCCCAACATAGTTGCTTTCCAAACTACTGCACGTCTCTGTCTACCTTCCCACCCACCTACTTCCCTACCGACCTCTCTCCCTAATTCGCTACCTACCTATCTATCTATCTATCTATTGCCAGACACCACAATCCCGCAAAGGGTGGCCATTTGACACCGAGTTAGTTGTTTTACAGGGAGGGGCACCAACCCTCCACAAACCCACTTGTTGACACGTAGGGAGCACGTATGGTTTGGTTATATGGTTACCACCCAGCGTTGTAAATGGCCCTAATTCGCTACCTACCTCCCTTTTATCCTCCTAGCCTAGTTTCCCCCCAGCCTACTTATGTACGTACCAACCCACCAGACTCCCCTATCTGCCTCCCTGCCTACCTACCTGTCTATCTTCCTACCCACCTCTCTCTCTCTCTGCCTAGCTAATTACGTATTATCTATCTACCTCTGTCTGTCTCCATTATCTAACGAGGTAAAGACAGACAAATATGTTAACTTGTTTTCTGTTATTATTTGCCAGTTTCCAGTGTGTAGTGTCGATATTGTGAAGAGACCATAAACTGCTGCATTTTAAACGTCATTTCCAGTATTACCGGTGTTATGCTTCTACTCCTGTAAACAAAGGTGTTTGCTGTAGCCTAAGGCCATTTTTGTTTTGTTTTTATTTTTAAAATTTTATCTTAAGGTTGTTCTGGGCGTGTCAACAAGTTCGATGAAGGCACACAGTCAGGTGGAAAGGATTCATTTGCTCAGTCCTCAGAAGCCGTCGATAACCAAGGCCTGTTGAGTCCAAACATACGGGCAGACGAAAAACTCCTCTCTCTCACCTGCGCTAAGCCCCTCAGATTTTAGTCTCTGGATTACTGCCAAGTTCCTATACAGTAGACGGTTTTATTCAACATGAGACAGTGCCCTTGAAGTGTAAAAGATTAGGGAGGCTAAAGTTAACTCCTGCAATTCAACAGTTCACTCTTAAATCGCGGAGCATGAATAAAGGTGAAAACAGGACAGCTGCATAAGGGGTGAAGGATTTCAGCACTGCGAAATTACACTTTTTCCAGCATATTGATACGATTGTTGGTGTAGGTACTGTAACTTTGAGAGAAAAGTATTTGAACTAAGTTATACTGCATCAAAGATATTTCATGCGTCCTTATTGAATTCACTGCGGCTGTATTTTGAGCCTACACAGATAGATAGATAGATAGACAGATAGAAGATAGATAGACATACATATATAGATAATGTTTTTTGTGATCTTTCTCTTCCCTTCATAATGTTAGGTACTCATGAAGTATTTTATGTGAGTACTTGGGGGAGAATAACATACTGTTTTCATACCAGCGAATGGACAAATAAAAGTCTACTTGCAATAGCCCGTCTTGTCCCCATTCGCTTAGGGAGGATTGTACAATAATGATGGTCTTTCATCTTTGGCACTGTAGAGCTATGCGCAGTTTGTCTACCTTAATTTGGCTGACAGTTTCGTCCTATAGTTACTTATTTATCGCAGATCTGACAGAATACAATACTGTGGCTATACATCCGTTCCATAACATATTCTATTGTGTTATCATAGTCTAGTGTTAATCGTTTGTTACAGCTCAGCATTTGAGATGAAGAGATGTCAATTTTATGTCAAATTAAAGTCAGTGGAGTAGCGGTGTTAACCCACTGAACTCTGTAACGAACTATTTAGTTTACTGCTGCTGCCGCCAGATGATTTTCCTCACATGAGGCCAAGCATGAAACCCATGTCTGCCATTGATAATTAAAAACATAAACTGCTATATACACAAGGAAATTGTAGCTGATAAATCAGCAAAATATATAAAAGATTTTACGGAATGTAAAGTAATGTAAGCAATGGAAAGTACACAATCCGCACATAAAAAAGCTTTTTCCTAAGTATTCATGCTTTCCGCAGGTACTCCTCTTCTTATCTTAGAAAAAAAAATAAGAACAGGACAATATATATACCTTAACAGAATGTCTTGCACAAAACTAAAGGCTCAGTAAATCTATGGCAGGAGTTCAGGGATATCGGTCCTGGTCGTTTCGGCCGTAAGTCATTCAGGCTGTAACGTCCAAACTGTCCCAAGATGACATTGCTGAAGTTAGGTTAGGTTAGGTTAGGTTAGGTTAGGTTAAACGTCTTAACGACATAAACGTCTTACTGCCTAAACGTCCTAAGCTCGGGGAGATTCTGGTACAAGTTTAATCTTTTCATTGACTGCTCTCGTCGTCGTTGCTTGTCCTCGAATGTGACGATATTTTAGAATATGGCAACAATACCATCATGACTCACTCCTGTAGCTTCAAATCATTCACATAAAATATTCGTCATTAAAGAGTGGTCAGTTCGGCAGAAGTAATAAATTGAACCAATACTGCAAACCATGAATAATACTCACGTCTATCAGTCTGTGGCAGGAGTTTCGACGAGAAGCAGATTCAAAATATCCCTTCACTAACTCTTCCTTACGTAGGCATTTCCTTTCCTTTGTAACGGTAAATCAAAAGACAACAGCAGTACATATGGAAGTGCTTGCTCAGTACTAACGTCTGTGTCAGTCAAAGGGGTTAGGAGTAGACTGATGTAAGTACTGAGCGTTTTCATAAGTGATCAACAGGTGTTAATTTCCCAGCCGGCGCTAAAACCCGCACTTGTTCCCTCTTTCTCACTCATTTTCACGAGTACTTGTGATCTGGTATAGGATGCCCACAGCTGCCTCACTTTATGGCAGAAAAAAACAACTAAATAACTGCACAAGAACGATTCAAGCTACTCAATATTTACGTTCGTCCCACGATCAGTCTAACCAATCCTGCACAAGTTTGTGTTTAGTTTACCTTTTACTAAATTTTCCTCATGAAGTCGTTTTTTTTGTTTTTTCACCTCAGTTCGGTTGCCATGGTTTGTATTAAGTGAGAGGATGGGAAGGGAAGGGAAGGGAGTGAGAAGTGAGTGAGCGTGAAGTGAGCGGCGTGGGATGTGTCTGTGGGGACGCTTGGTGCGGAACGTCCAAACGGAGCGAACGCCAAGAGTGGACTGACTGGGAGTTGAAATGTGTGTGTGTGTGTGTGTGTGTGCGTGTGTGTGTGTGAGGAGAGGTAGCAAACATTATAATCGTCTTGCCCCAATGTGTGTGTGTGTGTGTGTGTGTGTGTGTGTGTGTGTGTGTGTGTGTGTATTTCTTAGCCTCACCACTAACCATTATTACATTATTCAGTAACATTATTGCTTCTTCTTTTTATTTTTATTTTTTTTTTACCATTCTTGGCGTCACTGCCAATTTTATGGCGGCTTCTGTTTCGGAATTCAGTATTTCCTCCCAAATTTCGAATTTTCTTTTTCGTTCCTCAATTTTATGTAATAACATGAACACCTTTTACCGTGGCTTGCAAGTTTATCTTTCTCCAGTGTATTCTCTCTTAACTATAGTCCATTAGCACCTTTCATGTTTCTCGTACAGGTGTGGTTAACAGGGCTTTTACAATGGGTGCAAATTATGTCAGAGTCCTTCGAGATCTTACTAACCTAACCAGAAATATTGAAGTGATTTGGAAGGGTTGTAGTCTGCCATAATAGTTCATAATCCCAGACCCGTCAAACGATTATTAAGCACAACTGTACCACTCTTCCCACAGCACGCCATGGAACAATTCATTCCACATCTTTCCTCTCGCATTTTCTTCGTGACATCCACACCTGTCCTCTGTAAACACCTCCAGCTACTATATATTCACCTCGCTTCATGAACTTTAATACCTTCCTCCACATTACTTCACTCTTTGCCTCTCCACTCCCACCCCTTTCCTGATTCCCCACGTCCCCTTCCTCCTCCACCTTTTCCTGCCCTTCAGCTCACTCACCATTTCTGCACATCTAATCATCGGTGGAGGCGGTGGCGCATTGGTTACCACATCCAACTAGCAACTGGAAAAATTCGAGTTAGATTCTTGGACCGGTCAGGCTGCTGAACCCAGCGTGTTTCTCCCGTTCCTGCTCACCTGGCAATACAATTCGAGACCTGGATGTAACATGGGCCGCTGCGGGTCTTGTTCTGGGGGAAGACTGATACTATTCACATATTGATTGTGTTCCTAATGAGCCCCGTGCAGTCGATAGCCATTAATCTCGTCTCCAGTACAGAAAAGTGTTTGCCAAAATACAAACAAAACAGATTATTCGCAATGAAATTTTCAGATCCCTTTACCTTATTGTACTGTTCCCCCACCCCATTCTTCCTCATAGTTTCTCCACATCTCTCCATCTCTCCACTTTTTCTTTTCCATTGTCTATCTCTCCTTACCTCCACAGTACTTCAACTTTTTCCTCTCTCTCTCTCTCTCTCTCTCTCTCTCTCTCTCTCTCTCTCTCTCTCTCATCTTTTAGGTACACGTGCAACTCCTACTCGCCCTACTTCACCAAAACAGTTCTCAACACTGAATCAGCACACATTCCTCTCACTCACATTTATGCCTTTCTGTATCTTTCCACCTCAATGACCATTTCCACCTGTTTCTTTCCCCACTTTCATGTCATCATTATCGTAGTCCGAATTCCCACCTAATTGATGAGATAATTTGAGATCCAGTAACAAAGAAGAAAACATAAAGGTGGGAGAGCTATCAAGCAGCACAAACTGTTAGATGACCCACACAGTCATTCGCGCATCATTCATGCCATTGACATTCTGGAGCCACCTCATCAGACAACCATCAGATAATATTTTACTTAGGCTATTTATCAGAGCATTCCAAATATTTGAACCTAATGAAAATATTTTACATATATTCTTATCAATGCACTTTAGGACTGCATCACCACTATCATCATCTTCATGACCTTCTTCACCTAAGAATGGGATGAGGTTGGACCCAGAAAGACGGGAAGTGAAGTGTAAAAGCTGGAGAGATGTCATCAACATGTTCAGTAAAATAGGTTACACTGTCATATATGTGTTATCCAAACCTCCAAAATTCTGGCTTCACCTCACAGTCCATCCATCTGGACATACTGTGTTGGTATTTTTCTATATAACTGTGCTTAGCATTACTTGCCAGAAAGGGTCAGTTCTCAACCATCAAGCGAAATAGGGTATATAAGACCAGTGTCAGGTGCTCCTCTGTACATAATTCATCCAACCACCACTGTTCTTTGTCGCTTCCCTAGTTTTATATTCTTCTATACTTGCTCCCTACGTGTTAAATGGGTTGGTGGAGGACTAGTGTCCCTCCCTGTAAAACAACTAACTCAAAGCCCTTGGCCACCCCGCTTTTGGGATTTATGGCGTCTGGCAATGGATGAATATTGCTTTCTCGTAAGCTCATTTACCACATCGATTTTCCTTCTTCTTGGCCTACCACGCCTCCTCCAACCTTTAAACTTAAGTACATTCCCATTTTTTTACCACCATATTTACATTCATTCTCTCTACATGACCATACCATTATTCACCACTGTACTTTTTCCTTTCTCAAACCTTTGTCTAAAACGCTGTTTTTCTTCTCTTCTCCACTCTGCCAACACACTTTCCAGACAGCCACACCATTCATCCTCTCAATCTTATCTTTTGTAACTTTTCAAATGTCCATCTAAGAAATACGAAACGGTACACAAGGACAAAAATACCAGGAATACAGAAAGGACAAGCGTATGATTTTTTTTTCCGTCTTTTATTTGTTTATTCATTGGTACAATTATCTTGCTATTTTTTCCAGTTCACAGAGTGGGCAAAGCACGCCATTTCTCCAGGATGGATGGGATGGAGGAGGTAGAAGTTCTCACAGAACTCGTTTTCTGGCTACCTGGAGTGTCCAGGAGTGTTGAGAAAAACGTAGTTTTTTTTTGCATAGGTTGACCTGCGTCAAGAAGCATTAGGCAGGTTAAGACAGCTGAGGGCTATCCCCTACGAGGGGGGGGGGGAGGCGCCTCTGGGAGTGCCGGTCAACGCCGGTATGAACTGCTAGTTCTTTATTTTAGAACGCCAAATTTTGCACAGTGGTACAGGTCATTACCACCCACACTTCAGGCATGGTGGGACTCCCTTGCCCTCAACGAGAGAGGGGTCTTTATGGGGGAGGAGGGGGGCGTGAAGGACATCTTATTTTAACTTAGGAACAGATTAGTTATAAGGCTGGGTGGGACCCTGTTGAGGGTGGGAGGCCAGGGTCCCAGGGCAGCTCCGGTATACTGCACACGGTCATAATTTTTGCTTTTCCTTTATTCATATATAAGAACGCGGAATATTCCACAATCCAGACCAGGTTTTAGGCAAAGTGGGACCCCTCAATGCCTCAGGCATCTTTTGCAGAGCAGTGGCGCCGCACAGCTTGCCCATTTTATATATATATATATATATATATATATATATATATATATATATATATATATTACATGCAATACAGAGTTTGTTGAGGTGGATATGTGAGAATGTGTGTGTGTGTGTGTGTGTGTGTGTGTGTGTGTGTGTGTGTGTGTGTGTGTGTGTGAGAGAGAGAGAGAGAGAGAGAGAGAGAGAGAGAGAGCAGGTTCCTGCTCCAGTTATTGATTATTTCTGGAGCCTGGAAAGGTTCGTGCTGGTCGAGGGGAAAGAGGGGCAAGGGGTGGAGATGAAGGATAGAGATACAGAGGATGGACGAAACGGGATGTAAGGGGACTATATATTCGTATGACTCAGGAATGGGTGTGAGAGTGAAAAATTGGGGACTGGGAGGAAAGAGTGTATAATAGAGGGGGAGGGAGTGTAAGGGAGCGAAAGGGTGATTGAGAATGGAAGATAGTGTGTGGAAGGAAAGAAGTAGTAGAGTATGTGATGGAGGGATCGGGTAAGGTGTAGCATGTAGGGACGAAGGAAGGTTTGCCGGGGAGGTAGGTGGAAGAGTGTGGGATGGGGTGTACGGGAAAGTGTTGGGGGAGAGACTATGTGAGCATTCTTGGGTTTTTAGTTGTAAAGAGTGTGAGATACGGTGTGTGGGGGGAGATGGGGAGAAAGGTGGGTGTGGGAGGCGAGGAGAGTCTCTGAAGAGGGCGTGTGAGAGCTAGGGGGAAGAGAGTCTCAGAAGAGGGCGTGTGGGATAGGGAGAAGAGAGTCTCAGAAGAGGGCGTGTGGGATAGGGAGAAGAGAGTCTCAGAAGAGGGCGTGTGGGATAGGGGGAAGAGAGTCTCAGAAGAGGGCGTGTGGGATAGGGGGAAGAGAGTCTCAGAAGAGGGCGTGTGGGAGAGGCGGACGAGAGACTCAGAAGAGGGGGTGTGATGGGGGGAAGTCTCAGAAGTGGGAGTGTGGGAGGGGGGAAGAGAGTCTCAGAAAAGGGCGTGTGGGAGAGGGGGAAGAGAGTCTCAGAAGAGGGCGTGTGGGAGGGGGGGGGGAAGAGAGTCTCAGAAGAGGGCGTGTGGGAGGGGGGAAGAGAGTCTCAGAAGAGGGCGTGTGGGAGGGAGGAAGAGAGTCTCAGAAGAGGGCGTGCAGGAGGGGGGATGTTTCAGAAGAGGGCGTGTGAGAGGGGGGGGAAGATGTCTCAGATGAGGGCGTGTGGAAGGAGTAGAGGGTAGGAAAATGTATGCGGAAACTTGCATGTTAGATAGATGGACATGCGTGGAAAGAGTGTGAACGTTTCTGTGAGTGAGGGGGCATTCAGGATGAAGATTTAAGTATATGGAAGAGGGCTGAGAGAAAATGGTGGTTGTATGGTGAGAGGGAGGTTTACAGGAAGATGGGTGTGTGTGTGTGGAAAGTGGATATGTGGGGGAAAGAATGTCAACGTGTGTAGTGGAAGTAGAAGATGTGTATAGATTTTAGGAGTGTGTGTCTGCGGATGGGAAAATGTAATATATGGATACGGGTCAACATATGAGCGAGGATGATTGTGAACCATCGCTCCTCAGGTACGGCAGTCTCCGATAGAGTTCCTTACCGCTAGAACATATGGAAACAAGAAGAAATTTGCTTCCCTCACGCCCTTCCTAATTCGCAACCTACTGTACCTTCCTTCAAAACCTTGCACTGAAATACTATCAACATAAATTTATTTGCCATCGTCAAAGTCCCCTGCTGCAGCCGTCAGTGTGTTTTTAACTTCTTGTGCCTAACCCATGGCCTTTGGTTCCTTCTTCATCGCATTAAAAAAAAAAAAAAAAAAAAACAGGTACAGTTCACAGCAGTCAGTCTCTGATCTCTCCTTCGGCTTTTCCAGTCTCAGCCACTAACATACTTTGTAGTGACTATTTTGGCTAGATTGGTTTGCTTAGATTAAATCGTATTCTTGTAGGCATAAGCACTTATGTTGAGCTTGATATTTAACTATTAATACTGCATTTTATACCTCTAATTTTTACCCGTGACATCTGTCACTTTTAATAATCGGCATAATTTTCCATACCTTTAACAAAATAATATTATAAACGTAATGTGCAGAGATAAACTAATAAACAAGAAGGTGCACTAAAAGAGTTCAGTATTTGCGCACCCACCAACTAGTCAAAGGGCAGAACATATGACTTTGCTTTGCTACCTTACTCTTCTCAAAATCTAATACCTTCATCCTTGCCTTACCCTGAACCCTTCCACAAGGATGAGTTTACATCAGATCGAAGTTAACTTCGTCATGTGACCTTAACATTTGACCTTTCCCTCTGACCTTAATATATAACTGATTGTTTCGAAATCAGATTTTTCTATTCTCTGCCTACCCTGAAACCTTCCACAATTTTGGTCTAACTCAGACAAAAACTCTTTAAGATGACCTTAGCATGTGACCTTTTCCTTTGACTTTTTTACACTATTAGGATAATCCTTTGGCTGACCCTCAAACCTTCCACCATGTTTTGACTTTGACATCTTACTAATTGATCATTCTAAAAATGAATCACATTGTATTCACTTTAATATCAATTCTTCCACCAAATCTAGTCGAAAATTAATCATAACTTTTTAAAAGCTGAACTTCTCACTCACATGACCCTGACTTTTGACCTTTCCCTGAGACCTTGGCATTTAACTAATTTTTAAAATAAAATATTCTCGCCTTAACCCAAACCCGTCCACATAAAGTAGTTCTTTTCTAATGAAAACTGCTTAAGATGACTTGATGTGACCTTTACATTTGACGATGTTATAAACTACTACACGAATGGTTCACCACAAACAGGCTCAAAATAGCCCCAGCCAAATCTACAGTGACTCTTCTCACAAACTGGACAGCAGAACACAGTAACATCCCACACCTCACCATAAACAACACTCCCCTACCACACACACACACACACACACACACACACACACACACACACACACACACAAAATCCTTGGTTTAACATACAATACACCAATGTCATTTAACCCGCCCCGTCCTGTCGACGTATGGGTACGTTGCAACGATTTGCATTTGCCAGTCCCGGCGACGTACCAGTACGTCGTGCAATTGCAAGGTCCCTAATTTGCACAATTTTCAATTTTCGTGCGTGATTTTTCGTATGTATACACGGGACACCTTCCTCTATTCCTCTACAAGATGCCAAGCAGGGACAATGCCTTACACCACATAACCTCCCCCCTCCCCCCCTCACGCCATTGTCTTGGCAAAGGACCTGTTACCAGTGACCTGGCTAGTAAAGATATTCAGGGCCAGAGTGATTCCCCAATCAATGACAATGTGGAGGACAATGTTTACATAGCATTAGAAGAAGAAACAGCCAGAAATAATGATCAGAAAATGTGGCAAAAAAAGGTCAGGTATGGTGATTAGTTAGTGTGTGAAACAATGCTTATAATGCCTTTATTACTGCTTGAAAACCAATATACTCTCATACTACATATACATTCGTACCAAGTAAATAAATAAATACCATTTATGAGTGGATAAAATAGTTACCCTCCCATAGAACTCGTTTTCTTTGGTGCCAGCATGTTAGAAAACCCAGTCAGGTAAGGAGGAACTCCTACCTGGATTGGGTATTTTAAACCTCAGGTGAACGATTTCTCTATGAATTTTCGATGTTTCTCACCAAAAGCGAAGGTTTTAGCCAAAAAAAAATTTTTCGAAAATACCTCAGGACTGGGGGATGTCGGAGGTGCGGAAAACCTCGGGACGTGACGGGTTAAACAACACATCACAAACATTAAAAATAAAATAACACCAAGACTCAGTGCTTTGAGGTCACTTGCCCATACAACATTCGGACACAACAAAGAAGCCGCCACCACCACAGTATACAAACAATAAATACGTTCAGTGATGAATTATGCAAGCCCTGCCTGGGCTTCTAACCTGAGCAAAGCACACTACAACACTCTACAGACCATGCAGAACAAGGCCCTAAAAATAATCACTGGCTGCACAGCAACTACACCCACAGACCACCTACATCAAGAAACCAAAGTCCTCAAAGTCAAGGATCACCTAAATATGAGAGGCACCCATTTTCTTGCTGCGGCCTCCACAAACCCACAACATCCACTACAGTACATGGCGGCACATCCACCCACACCAAGGAACATCAAAACAACACCCAGCACACGATACCATACACAAATATTGTCATCTCTCCCCTCTCGCCCACCTCAGACTAGCTTCCAGAAACATATCCACACTCAGATCACTCGCCGCTCCATTCAGTCACTTAAAGACAACACACAGCTGCATGCACGGCCTCCTGACATCCACCCTTCTGAATCCTATCTTCCTCATTAGGACAGGGTCCACCTGGCCAGGCTGAGATGTGGGCACCAACCAGCCCTCTTAAGCTACCAGAAGAGGCTGGATGACTCCGTCGCTGATGCCTGTCCAGGATGCAACACAGCACCCCATACTATTAAGCACATTATGGAAGACTGCATTGTACACAATCACCTACGCCAACAACACAACATACACTCTTTGAGAGCTCTGTGGGAAAGCCCGGTCTCGGCCGTGGCCTTCCTAAGGGACTCGGGGCTGTTCGGCCAGACTGCCTGGGGAACAACTACTACTACAATAGGTCAACTCCTTGGCTGATCGTCAACATTTCCACCAAGTTTGGTCCGAATCAGATCAAGTGCTTTAGTTATTTTGTTCAAGCACAGACACACTGGTCAAAATTTGACCTTGCCCTGTGATCTTGACCTGTGATTGATTGTCCTCAAACTTGATCTGCCTCGTTCTTGCCTTAAACTCAGCCCATCCTCCAGGTCTGGAATAAATTGGATAAAAACTGCTTTAGTTAATATTGCAAGGTCAAACACTGGCCAATTCCTGGGACCTTAACTTTGCCCTATTATTCGTAAAAACAGTAAGTCCACCCATGGCTATCTCTCACCCTTTCCATCAAGTTTGTTTTAAGTTGGATGAAAATGTTTTTACACACACACACACACACACACACACACACACACACACACACACACACACACACACACACACACACACACACGCACACACACTCACTCACTCACGCACACACACACACATACACACTCACACACACTCACTCACTCACACACACAGCACGCTCAGATGTCAAGTAAAACATAATACCCACTCTCACGCTGGTATAAACAGAGATACTAGGAAGCCTTCGTCGCTGAGGATATTATCGCCAATAATCATCCATACTTTGGCTAAGAGAATATACACAACATCTGATTCTAAACAAATAAATATTAAAAATCATACCATAGTCACCTATTGTATCTTACTGACGCAATCAAAGCCACTGCTAAAGATGAATATATATATATATATATATATATATATATATATATATATATATATATATATATATATATATATATATATATATATATATATATATATATATATATATATATATATATATATATATATATATATATATATATATAAAGAGCCACGTTGTTTGTTTGTCCTTCAAACCAAGGGCCAGAGACCCCCAGACCCATATATA
This sequence comes from Coenobita brevimanus, assembly GCF_032717465.1. NCBI lineage: Eukaryota > Metazoa > Arthropoda > Malacostraca > Decapoda > Coenobitidae > Coenobita > Coenobita brevimanus. The sequence goes on from NC_137066.1 coordinate 6,450,506, forward strand.
TCCTGATTCAAATTAACCCAAAAATGGTTTTCTGGAGGTCAAAATTCAGATGTGGGTCATTTGAGGCAACCAGCAAAGTGTTCGCCTTTTTGGCCCGGGCAACGCTGGATACCCCTGAAGCCCAATTTTTGGCACGAGACTCACATGACCTCCAGTTCTGACATAGGCTATGTGAGGTTGAACTCCGAGGTCATTTGTGGTTACTGGTCAGAAGTCATTTGAGTTCATCAGCAATAGTAAACAATTGCGTACAAATACTGTGCATTAGTCTGCGAAACTGAAATATAAAGTTCCTGGACTTCTTATAATCCCGCTTCTAAACCATAAGAGGTACATGGTCTTTCTGGAGTAGAAAGATTTAACTAGAACAAATAGGATTAGAGTGATCGCCTTTTTTCTTTTTCATGGCTCGGGCAACGCCGGGTACCCCTGCTATATATAGTAAATATATTATATATACAGAGATAGATAGATAGATAGATATAGATATGTATTCATCTATAGCAGTGGCTTTGATTGCATCAGTAACATACAATAGGTGATTATGGTATATATATATATATATATATATATATATATATATATATATATATATATATATATATATATATATATATATATATATATATATATATATATATATATATATATATATATATATATATATTTCAGGTCAGGTGCGGGTAAGGGGATGAGTCTGTTATGATGTGGCAGGGGTAAACCAGCTCTGCTGTCGGGCCCTGCTGCGGATGTCACTGATTGCATTGCACAGTTGACCCTTGTGCGGTGTGGTGCGGTGAGGATCTGTCCGTTCTCCCCTTTGGGGCTAAGATGCGAATGAATGTGTTTGAATGGATGAGTAAATGGGGAGTGTGTCGTCCTGTCTCGGCTACCTCCCTTTCCTTGGGGGAAGCAGCCTAGGTATATATATATATATATATATATATATATATATATATATATGTGTGTGTGTGTGTGTGTGTGTGTGTGTGTCGGGCTGTGGATAAAGTATCATGAAGTCTTCTTTCCCAAGAAGAAGATGCCTCCTTGCAACTTATATCACTGCCCTTTGCGTTTTTTTTTTTCCCCCCGCCAAGCCAGAGCTTATTATAATCTTTGCTAGAGGATTTGTCACTTACCTGTCTGGATGTTTTACAGCAACATCGTATAAATTTGCCTAGTCTGCAATCAAGTACTTACGATGTACTTAAAACTTTATAATTCCTCCTCCCTATCAGGTGTGTGTGTGTGTGTGTGTGTGTGTGTGTGTGTGTGTGTGTGTGTGTGTGTGTGTGTGTGTGTGTGTGTGTGTGTTTATATGGCAGCATGTAAAAGAGTGCTAGAGTCGAGAGTATGCCTATCAGTCAGGATATTTTTTCATACTCTCAGCCTCATCACTAAGAGCCGTCTCCATTATAATATTCTTGCGGTCTCCCGACGATTAACATCAGCTTAGTAAATGCCTTCATAAGTAAGAGACGTGATTCAGAGCCTTCGTTACCCCTCTTACTACCAGACGTCTCATCAAAATTGAATACAATCACAAGACCAAGGATGAACACACTCCAAAAGTGAAGTCCCCCGGTTGATAGAGGTAACCAGGCGACTTGCTGTATTTGACTGACATCATCATCATCATCTTCATCATCACCACTCCCAGTCAACGTACGGCCAGAAAGAAAATAATGGGTGGATGGCTCTTGTTGTCTAGCATATTCTATTATTGTAATTATTGCTGTCATATCACTGCACCGCACTTTACAGCATGAAATAATTTTTTTTTCCTCTCTCTCTCTCTCTCTCTCTCTCTCTCTCTCTCTCTCTCTCTCTCTCTCTCTCTCTCTCTCTCTCTCTCTCTCTCTCTCTCTCTCTCTCTCTCTCTCTCTCTCTCTCTCCATTAGTAAAAACATCTCTTCCTACCTCTCCCATCTCTTTCCTCTTTTCAACAGACAAGAGATATTTCTTTCCCTGGAGTTCGCCTGTCATACTGTACTTCACTTTTATTTTCAGAACAGAGAGAGAGAGAGAGAGAGAGAGAGAGAGAGAGAGAAGGTAGCCTATAACTGCAAGGATAAACCAAAGTTAAATGCATCAATAACGATGGAAGGTGAAAAAGTGGAATATTTGTGCTGAATTCTTCCGTATTCAGCACAAATATTGATCTTCATACCTTATTTCCGTATTCAGCACAAATATTTATCTTCATACCTTATTTCACTTGCCTGCATCCCCCGCTCCTCCTCCTTCGCCTCTTATTTTCTTTTCCTCTTTACGTTTTTTTCTCTAATATTCTTCCCTTTCTTCCCCTCTTCCTTCTCATCCCTGTCTTTCCTCCTTCCTGCTTTCCGCTCTTCCCGCCTTCCTGCTTTTCCCATCTCCATCCATCTCCTCTTATTCCTTAGCATCTTCTCTTTGTCTCCGTTTGTGTTCTCCTAATTGCCCAGGTGACAGTGCTCACTCTGTGGAGTACGGTAATACATTTCTGAGTCATAATGTTCTCTCTACTATAAAACATATTGTTTTCCTTTACAAATCAGGATAGTGTAGACTGTGACTATTCATTCTTTTCTATGAAATTTTTATGACAACTTTCTATGCTTCACTGTAGTCCTTTTCACATTTTATGGCCGGCTTTGACTGGAGTAATTGGTGGATGGGGAGAGCCTTTCTACCCTACTATCCTTGTCCTTATCTCATAGAATAGATACCATAGATTCAGAATTATAGCACTTTCGAAAGAACCAATTTACCATTTTTATATGAAACGTAGAAAGAGTCAAAGACTAGAAGCCTGAGATATTGTTCCCTTTAAGATAAAGAGGGAGGGAGAGAGAGAGAGAGAGAGAGAGAGAGAGAGAGAGAGAGAGAGAGAGAGAGAGAAAGAAATTCAGGATCCGATCATTTCGAGATGCCTGGATACAATGCGTTAAAAGGACGAGAGGTCATAGGCAGAGGGGAAAACAGGCAAAGGAAGACAGTTCTACAGGTGACTTGTTGCATACATAAGGACTGAGAGTAACAGTTAAGTTTAGCATTAGAGAACTGGACTGAAAATGGGTGAGTCTAATGCTAGACGGGTCCTACACGCCCGACGTAATGGGCGGGGGATGCAAACACAGAGTTCAGGAGAGCAGTGACCATTTAAAAAACTATAGAAAAGAGATAAAGAAGCAACAATGCAGCAAAGAGGCAGAAGTTGGGAATAGTCAGTAAGAAGAGAAGAGTTAGAGAAGAAAAGCCTTTGACTTCACCTTATTGATTAGCGCTACCTGTATATGTGGACAGCCTCCCTACACATGAGAGTTGTACTCTGTAAAGGGCAAATAAAACCCATGTGTAAAGTCAACAACTGTGCAGGGGTAGACAAGGCACGGAGTAGGCTTAGAGTACCTATTCTCTTGGAAACAGATTTTGGAAGTGAGGTAATGTGATCCTTCCATGATAAATCCCGAGAGAATAAGAGCCCAAGTATATTCAGAGATGATGTAGAATTGGGCTGAATACAGTTAAATGTTAACAGATACTCCTGAGGAAGATTATGGAGGGTCAACATATGATGGATCCGAGTTTCTGATGCTTCAAAAACATCAAGGTTACTTAAACACCAATCAAAGTTATGGACCAGGTCAGAAATTAGGTATGCCATAGCCTCATCCCGAACTTTGTCGAAGTACTCATCTGATCGTGGGGGAAGCGAATGGAGAGGTGAAGAATGGAGTCAACAGTATATGAGTGGACAAGGTTGGATGTACAGCTTGCAAGGTCATTGATGAATAGAGGGAAGAGTTGGTGACGTCACTCTTGATACCTCTAGAAGATCAGTTGCCGTCTGTGACAGGAGTTGTAGAACGACCAGAAAGGAGGCTAAAGATATGGGCAAATATAGAAAGATAGAAAACGTAAGCAGGCAGTTTGGAAGCAGGATTTATGCCAGCCAGACTAAACAGAAAGACTTTGAGATGTTGGGTGCAATGACAAAGCTTTCGCAAAAGTCCCAAAAGGAGAATGACCGGGAGTCTGAATGGAAGGTGAGATCACCAGTAGAGCATCTCTGGTGGAACCCATAGTGGCGACAGGACGACCGGAAAGGTTATGATAGAAAACATACCTTTAAATTTCTTCATTAAGAATAGATTCAAAAACTCTTGATATACAGGATGTTAAAGCAACTGGGTATTACCCAGAGGGCTGGGAAAGTTCACCTTTTTTTGAGACAGGCTGAATGAAAGCAATCATCCAGTAAAAAGGAAAGGTGCAAATCAACAGACGATGGCAAAAGAGTCTACCTAGAGAGGGTGTAAACACAGAAGCAAAACTCTTGAGAACAATATGGGCGACCCCATCTGGCCATAAGATTTTTTAGTATTGATGCAAGTGAGGGGGGAAAGTACATCAACTGAAATATATATATATATATATATATATATATATATATATATATATATATATATATATATATATATATATATATATATATATATTAAGTAAAGTTGTTAGAAAGGTTTTTGGCAAGGTGCCAGAACGAGCAAGAAGAATTTGAGTCAAAAAGTTCAGAGTATTTAGGGCATATGAAATAATTCTCAGCAGAGTAAAGAACAGGTTTATCACAATTCTTGGTAGAAACATAGAAGAGATGAGAAAAAGGAGTGGGTTGGAACTTTTTTTTTTTTTTAATGCAAGAAAGAAGAAACCAAAGGCCAGGGGCCCGCAAACCGTTCCTTCCAAGAAAAAAACAAAAACAATACAAAAGAGAGCCAAATTCAAGATCCGTTCATTTCGAGATGCCTGAACACAATGCATTTCAAAGACTGGAGATCATAGGAAGTAGGAAATACAGACAGACGGAGACAGTTCCAGAGTTGACCTGTTGCCTAAACGAAGGACTGGGAATAACGGTTAATTCTTGCATTAGAGAGTTGGACAGAAAAGGGATGAGAGTTTGTTGCTAGACGGGTGCTACGCGCCAGTCGTAGAGGTGGAGGGATGCAAGCAGAAAGTTCAGAGGAGCAGCGACCATTAAAATAGCGATAGGAAAGAGATAAAGATACAACAGTGGGGCGAAGAGGCAGAGGTTGAAGGGAGCCATTAATAGAAGGAGAGTTGATGAGACGAGAAGCCTTTGACTCCACCCTATTGAGAAGAGCTGTATGTGGGGAGCCTCCCCACACATAAGAGTTGTACTCTACACATGGGCGAATAAAACCCATGTATAAAGTCAACAACTGTGCAGGGGTAATGAAGGTATAGAGTCGGCTTAGCACACCTAATCTCTTGGAAGGAGATTTTACAAGAGATGCAATATGATCTTTCCAAGATAAGTCCCGAGTGAATGAAACCCCAAGCATGTTCAAGGATGATGCAGGGTTGAGCTAGATATTATTAAACATTAGTGGGTACTCCTGTGGAAGATTGTGTCGGGTTAAAAACAACTGAAGGCCGTCTCCTTGCTGTGGCCAGCATTAGCACAAGCATGATGAAACCAAGGTCTTTTTGTCTAAATTACAGAATACGAGAAAGGAATGTATGCTTTCATGTCCGAGAGAATAACCTCTGTAATGGGCGAGGCACTCTGAGATGACTCTCAGCCATGGAAGCAGTAAACATTCCAGAGGAAATAGAATAATAATAAAAAAATAAATGCACTACTATACGTTCTTCCAATCAGCACACTCAAATTGCCATAGTTTATTCTTCGGAGGGTCCGCAGGCCTCACTGAAGTGAGAAGACAGGTTAAGCTGATAAGGCTGTGACTGGAGGAGCCCAACAGAGAGAAAAGATGAACAGAGTAACCAGAAGGATTAGTTGTAAGGAAAAGATCAGGTATGTTAGAACTCTCTCCAAGGCCGTCAGGGATACGGGCAGGGGCTGTACAAGCTGTTCTAGGTCATGAAAGATTGAAAAGATGTAGGCTTGTTTTCCAGGTGGATTAGTAAATGGAGAGGAGAGCCAAAGGTGGTGGTGAACATTGATATAACCAAGAATGGAGAATTCAGAAGAGAGCGTTCCATTTTAGAGGTAAGGTGGTCAAAGAATTTCTCACAGTTAGTAGAATTAAGGGATAAGTTCCCATGATAGTAATATTTAGCCAGAGAATGACAGGATAGCCGAAGCCAGGGAGAAGAGAATTCAGAGAGCACAAGAGCAAGGTATGTTGTTGCGTGCATACACACAACAGCCAACATTGCCCTTGAAGTGAGTGTAGAGAAAGCAGGAGGACACAGAGAAGGGTTTGCTGTCAGTTACCGTACACACAAGAGTATCAGTGAAGAAAAGAAGATAAGGTTAAAAGGAAGACAGGTGGTGTTTAGTGGAGAGGAAATGACAGGAAAGACCATGAATGTTACAGAAATTAATAAAATTAAGTCATGTAATAGTTCCATGCGCCTCAACTCGTCGTCACCCAGAGAGGGGCGGATGGTGGGGAATTTATGCGCTAGATTTTGTCCACTCTCCTGCTTTTTTCTTGCTTTCCTTTCCACTAAAGTATTATAGTATTTATCGTTTAGGTAACACTTCCGTTGTTAATGGAATATGCTGACGCTGATATAGAGTCCATTATGATAGAGTGGCCATAATGTGTGAATGGCTTTGACTACCGACACTCGTATGGGAGTGAAATCTGGACAGTGAGTGCAGAACCTTTTAGGTTACAAACTGCAGAGGTGACCTTTTGCTGTACAGCTTCAGTCATAACGAGGACAGATACTGTAAAGGAATAGAACAACTAATGTAATTACAAATGAAAAAGACGGCTTTGATAGTGAGATGTTGAATTACTGAATGGGCAAACAGGAATGCATTAAGACCGTATGAACACAGAATCTCATGCATGTAGGTAGGTTGAAAAAATACTTGAAGGCGAAAAGAATGTTGATGCCGGAAGAGACTGACCTTTAAAAACTGGTACGGAGGAATAGAGTGAAGTAGAATATGAGAGAGAGAGAGAGAGAGAGAGAGAGAGAGAGGTAATCTGGGGGCGGTTCAGTTACAGCCATCTCTTGCTGTGGGGCTCATAGGAGTGAGTAAGGCGTCTTGGCTGATGATGTTGGCTATCATACTTACGAGTGTAGGACGCATTTCATTAGAGTTATTAAGATAACACATAATTAATCAAATTAGAAATACTGTTCTACAGACCTGATTATTACCCGTCCCCGTCCCGGAGGGGCTCGGGGACTTGTACTGTTTTCACTCGTTTGTCTGTTTGTTTGTCTGTCTGTCTGTCTGTTTGTTAACAACTTTACGCAGAAACTACTGGTGCAAAAACTACTGGATGATGGGCTATGACCCGCTGATCACCTGAATAAATTTTGGACCAAATTAGGCCAAGGCCTAAAAAAAAAAAAAAAAAAAAAAAAGTAAAAAAAAGTTTTTTCGCCATAACTCCTTTCAAATGCGTCATATCAACATGAAACAAAATCTCAAAGGTGCATCTTTCAATCTGCAGCCTATATCATATTTCATTACATCAGGAGGGTAACCCCAATTTAGAGGAAGGGGGATCAATGGTAGGTGGGTCGGACCTAAAATTTCAAATGGGCATAGAATCGTCAATTTTTATCCGATTTACTCCAGATTTGATACGTGACATCTTTGACTAGATATCCTGTTGTGTTTTTACGTCAGCACTAAAATGACTGCCGGGGACGGGTTTGCTGTGCCTTGGCACCGCTTCTTGTTATATATGAATTTAGCAAACACACTTATCAGTCATGCAAGCAAATGAAAAGGGTAGAATATTCTGTGCAGGTGCAGCTATGTCCCTCCCTCCCACCCCATGCCATAAGCATGAGAGTGAGTTAAGGCGAGAAAAATATCAGGACTGTGAGAGTTTAGTAGAGATAACAGAGTGACTGAGTGTGGATGAATGACAGGCTTTAGAGCAAGTGAGAATCTGAATGAGACTGAGGAATAGTGAATGGAAGATGTACGAGCCGTAGTGATTGAGTACAAGAATGATTCCTGTTAACCTGGTGTGGGTGAGTATTTGTAAAACTGAACAAAACGAGAGCCAAGGAGAAAGTGAAAATGGAAACATGTGAGAGTAACTGACTGTGTGTGACCAGCACTGCAAGGGTGAGTGAAAGCCAGCCAGGAGTGACTATGAGTGAACTAAAATGAGAGTAACTGAGTGTACAATCAGAGTGAATGAATTTGTGTAAGAATATATGAATGAGTGAGAAAGTGAGGTTAAGTGACAACAGGTATAAATGACGCTGAGTGTGAGTGAGATGAAAGTAAACTGGAATGAGGGTAAGTTAGTGAGTGAGAGTGCAAGAGTGATGTGATTTAATATAGGTGAGAGTATGTGAGTGTGAAAATGAGAGTAAATGAAAGTGGGAATGAATGATAATGAGTGCGAGAGCGAGTGAGAAAGAGGAGTGCATGAGAGTGAATATGAATTAGAATGAGGGTGTGAATATGTAAGAGTCAAAGTGACTGAGTTAAGGCGAGTGTGTGAAAGTGTGTGAATGTGGCGGTGAGTGAGTGATTCAGTAAGAAGTAGAACGGAGATTAAGGATGTATTCGATTAAGTGACAATGGGTGCGGGTGTGGCTGATTGCAAGAGTAAATGAGAGCACTGAATGAATAAGAGTAAAAAATGTAAGTGCAAATCATACTGAGGAAGTGAGCAAATGAGAGAGAATGACAGGAGCATATAATTATCTAGTGGGCAAGTGAGAGAGAATGAGAGAAGTACCGTATATATCTAATCAGATACTCAGTAAGCCTGAATAAGTGTGTGTGTGTGTGTGTGTGTGTGTGTGTGTGTGTGTGTGTGTGTGTGTGTGTCAAAGCCTGGAAGCCTATAAAAGGTATCTTCCCGAAAACTAACAAAGGAATGATCGAAACCAAGATGTAATCATATCAAGACTCATCGATCCATTTCTTTAGTGACTGAGAAATACAACTTAAAGAAGACATTTCCAGAGTTTGTCATTTACTCATGTGCAGGAATGAGAATGTCGGATAACTCTTGCATTACAGATCTGGACACAAAAATGGTGTGACCAGACGGACTAGCAGCCCGCCATAATGGAAGAGGGATATGAACAGAGTTCTGAAGAGCAGCGAATATGGCGTTAATATATTTCTCTGATGCATATAATGAAGTGTTATTACAGTTATGACTTGTTTTTATGAACGAGGGTATCCACGTCACAGCAAGTCTGCCAATCGACTTCATCACTACATTATGGCGTAAACGAGTTCAAACTGCTGAGATATGACTCCTAGGTAAAGGCGCAAGGCCCACAGAGTAAGGCTAGTGTCATTAAAGATGACGATTTGAGTTCACTAAGCTAGCAGTGTTTGCTTCCTGTTCATGTCTACATGAACGCAAATGATTTGGTCTAGATCCACATTATTACAGCATCTTCCTCCGCCTGGTAAACTGTCAGAAAACTCTAGGGTAAAATTAGGTTGATAGTAAAATAGTTTGTTTTCCTCCTCCAGATCAGTGTTAACTGACCCGACGAGAGTGATTAATTATAATAAGATATAGCAGACCTTTTATCTTTATGTGGGTAAACAAAATGAACATGGGTGTTTATCCCTAAAAGGAACATTTCATAAAGTGAAACATTAATAACTGTATTAATCTCATATGTTTCTCAAAAGTCTAAGGAGAGTTCCAGTAACTTGAATTAGCTTTTTTTTTTTTTTTTTTTTTACGTTACTAACAAATCTCTTGCATATAAAATTATTAATTAAAATACCGTAATCAGTAGTGTATGTGGTAATAAAATAGCAGGACACAAAAATGCTGATATGTTTTAGTGTCGTTTGGAGATTCACTCATCCGGAATTATATAAAGCAGAGAGTGGAAGATTTTTGCATTCTAGTCACATAAATATTGCATTTATTTCTTAATATATATTTCATTATTAATGGCACATGGAATAATTACATTAACTAGTGAGGAGGCATGGAGCTCTTTCACATTTACAATGAATAGGAAATGCCCAAGTTCTCTCTCTCTCTCTCTCTCTCTCTCTCTCTCTCTCTCTCTCACACACACACACACACACACACACACACACACACACACACACACACACACACACACACACACACACACACACACACACACACACACACACACACACACACACACACACACACACACACACACACTCACACACACACACATACACACACACACACACACACACACACGTGCACACACAGTACAAATACACACATACAGCACCATACACACACATGCACACACATACTCCCAAAACACACAACATAATGTACACATACACGCACACACACATACTGTACCACTTCACACACACACACACACACACACACACACACACAGTCTCTGTCTGTCTGTCTGTCTGTCTGTCTGTCTCTCTCTCTCTCTCTCTCTCTCTCTCTCTCTCTCTCTCTCTCTCTCTCTCTCTCTCTCTCTCTCTCTCTCTCTCTCTCTCTCTCTCTCTCTCTCTCTCTCTCTCTCTCTCTCTCTTTCTCTCTCTCAATGTCCCTCTTCTAATATTCCCCCCCTCTCTCTCTCTCAATGTCCCTCTTCTAATATCTCCCCCTCTCTCTCTCTCTCTCTCTCAATGTCCCTCTTCTAATATCCCCCCCTCTCTCTCTCTCAATGTCCCTCTTCTATTTTCTCCGCCCGCTCTCTCTCTCTCAATGTCCCTCTTCTAATGTCCCCCCTCTCTCTCTCTCTCTCTCAATGTCCCTCTTCTAATATCCCCCCCCCTCTCTCTCTCTAGCGCGCGCGAGCTAGAGACTAGTCTCTCTCCCCGTCTCCATTTCCGCTCTTCTTCTCCCTCTTGACCAGTCTCCCACTCGCCCTCTTTCTTCTCTTCCCTCTCTCCTCCTCTTCCTCTCCCTCCCTCCCCCTCTTTGTTTCCTCTCTCCTTCGGTCAGCCTCTCCCCTCATTTACCTCTCCCTGTCAACCTTCCTTTCCCTCCATATTACTCTTACTCTTCCTTTTTCTCTCAGTCCCGCTCGCCAGCTTCTTTTCGCTGCCTTTCTCTGTCTCCCTGTCCTTACTCCTCTCTGTCTCCATCCCCTCGTTTATTCCCCCCTCCTCTCTCTCTCTCTCTCACACACACACACACACACACACACACACACACACACACACACACAAAGGCGTACTAGTACATGCCAATCAAAACATAACACCCGCTCTTGCTTCATGAGCCCGTTTGTAAAAAGATTAGAACCGAGTTAAATGAGGAAAATGATACACAAAGGGAATAACAAAGGCAAAGAAAAGGCAAGTACAGGATCTCTCAATTATCCGCCATAATTCAGCCAATGCCCATGCTGGATATTGCAGAATTCTGAATACTGCATAGGTACCCCCAGTTGGCTATCCATTCAGTGTCAAGCCGGAAAATGTGTCACTACCCTTAGCTATTCATATCAATCCTCTGTCATAAAAGCCTTCCAAGAATATTACTCATGAGTACAAGATTAAAATCTAGTATAAAATACAGTACAATATTGATACAATGCATATAGTACAGTAATACAGTACATAATATAATCATAATCATACTGTACTCACCTAGTGATGGCAACGATGGAGGGTACATACACACAGATACGTCCTCACTATATAGCATACAGACTACTAGGGGATGGGTCACTGAGGGGGCCACTATGGTTGGTCACAGCACTACAGCAATGAGCGAGACGTGTGGCCACAGACTAAGACGCAGCACTAGGGGTTAATCACTGCATGGGTCACAAATGCTGAGTGCTGTATGGCAGCCACGGGAGAGAATGAGAGAGCGACGGTAGGTTTGGCTTGTAGGGTGGACTGCTCCAGCAATTCTTTGTGATTGGCTGGCGTGTTGCAGAGTCTGCCTGTTTGCCGATTGGGTCCCGTGTCTGAGCCAAATGATACACCTCACCGCCGGACAGTGCACAGTACCGCCAATTGCTTCCCGTTTTTGAGCTGGATATTGCTTAATTTCGCAGGATATTGTTTTAACAGAGCCGAACAAAAAAGTGCTGGATATTGCATTGGGCCAGATACTGCAACAACGGATAATTGACGGATTACTGTAACAAACAACAAGAACGGTCATTCAGAGAGTGCAACATGAGCACCGTACATGACTGACCCTCCTCTGTGTGTCAGTGATCTTGGCCTCAGACTAACTTTTAAAATTGGAATCACTTCATCCTAATCAAAAATTTAAACCATTCTACCACGTTTGGTCCAAATCACAACAAAACTGTTTAGTTGACTATTCTTTATTTATTTGCTGTTCCCCAAATCAACTGCCTCACACTTGGCTGATCCTCAACCCTTCTACCATATGTGGTTGTATTAAAACTCTGAAGTATAAAATTCACAGAAAGGAGGACAAAGACATAGACACAATGAAATACACGCACACACACGCCCAGCTAAATGATACATCCACATATTACCTCAGGCGGGTATGAAAAGGAAAGGAAAATGACAAAATTAGAGGAAGGCAGATGACGTAGGTAGGACGAGAAAGTCCTCGAACCTACCGAACTCTAAAGCCGATCACCTACCCTCTACCTTCATCCTACCCCTTCCTCCTTTCCTTTCCTTTCTTCCTTCTCTTTCCCTCCCCTTCTATGTGTCACCATCCTTTCTCCCCTTCTTTCTCTCATTCTCCACTCCTCATTTCTTCTCCTTCCTCTTTCTCTCGTTCCTCTTCCACTACGGTACAGGGTACTTATTCTCTCTCTCTCTCTCTCTCTCTCTCTCTCTCTCTCTCTCTCGGCATTTCCTCATCCTTTCTCACCCTAATTCTCCTCTTACCCTCCCTTCTATCCCTCCACCTTTTCCCCTTCCATCCTCTCACATAATAACCAGTAGAGCGGAAACATATTCCGTAGGCCCAGTAAGGAATTAATTAATCCAGCAGCTCACATAAGCTCACTCTCCCCCGGTCGAAAAACAACCTTAGATTTTCTCGCTTATTTTCCGCTCCATTAGTACCAACAAAATTATATACAATATTGAACCTGTCGCCACAAGGACAAGATATTCATAGGTATATCTGATTAATATTAAGCTTGTTAAATATAGCATAGGCGTATTTTGAACATTATATTCTTGTTATCCCCAAACGATTAATTAAGCTGGGTAGACTCTTTAACTGAAGGGATAAGATACAGACTTCATTAACACCTTCACTACAAGAGGTTTCCCCCAAGCTGAATATAATCGTCTGGTAACAGCAACAACAAACCAATAAAATACGCCATCTAATTCACTGGGCATACCTCTAGCTGCCAAGGACATATTTTATATTTTATTTCTGCCAACGCTGGACAATCTACTTCAGTCCCGAGACACCAGCTGCAGGGAGGTGACGTCTTGTTTCTTGTCTTCTGGCCACCTATTGACAATTTTATCCAGTTTAGCAGGGATATTTAGTATCAAAGGGGTTAATGAAGGCAAGAATATAATTCTTGCAAGAACGTATTAGAAATATGATGGTTAAATTGTCAAAGGAGTGCTGGGCAGTCCGAAAGGACACGAGCTGTATCCCAGGCTGGAGGTGGGAACGACTTGATAATGTGAATTTCGTTAAAAAGGACTTTAACTGTGTTTCACAAGACACACTAACTTGTCCGAAAAACACCATAGTACCATCGTCCCAGTCTTGAATGAGGCATCCCCAGCACGTATTCAGTATGGACGGTGGGTATTACTGTCGAACTAGTGACACACAAAAATAAATAGAACAGATGACAATGAATACCGTGCTATCTAAGATAACGATATTAATGTAAACTGGTATTATATCCGGCTGAAAAAAAAAAGTCATTCATTAGCCTACTAACTGAGGAAGATTTATTATTAACATCATAATTTTCCTGTGTAGAGCTATGTCGTGGGTAAAGCCATTCATTACTGTAACGCCTTGTAGTGTATATGTTATTGCTGCTGCCATCAGATGCTTTATTCCGCTTAGGACAGACCTGTGGTGGCGAATGAGGCTAGACATAACCTCCTTTAACCCGTTCAGTGGGAGACGCGTCTTTCCTGTACTGAACAAAATCGTCTGAGGCAGCAAGACTAATATATACAAGACGTCCTCTGGCTGAAGGGGTTAACTGGCACCTTTTGGAACCCCATTAGAAGGTGTGTGTCATTAATACCCCCTTCAGGCCGAGGGAGTGGTGTACATCCTAGTGCTGCTTCCACCACGCTTTTTAACGCCATAACAGACACACATCATTGTGAAGGAATTATAAATAAAAGCCAAAATTTGTCCACGAATGCATATCGCCCGCCATCAATAAAAAAAAAAAAAAAGTAATTCTTTGGCAATCAGATGCATATAATCGCAGTTTCACCAAAATCGAAATAAGAAGTCTTAGGATTCTGCCGTTTACTCCCACTAAGTTGACTACCACGCTAGCATTCAGAGGCCTGAAGTCAGGGGTATCATGTTGGTTAAGGCCATTCAGTATAACAGGCCATTGATAAATTTCTAATAGTTACTCCTTTAAATAGCTTTTATCTTCGTTGAGGGTATGATAGAAAAAGGTGAATAATGACAAGCTAAAAGAAAAAGTTAGATAGTACTTTTTAAAAACTCCTGGCAGTTGGAGGCATATCATCACAGCTTTGCCATATTTTCTGGAATACTGTCCACAAAGTCTGGATATAATTTGCCCACTTGATTTTGAGGTATTTTAGGAAGACACACACACACACACACACACACACACACACACAAAGGAGATGGCAAATGTAATGAGCTTGCTGAAAGAAGTATCAGAGGAAATCTGTAGTAAAGACATAGAGGAACACAAAAGGTTAGGGAAATACGAGAAAAGCAAGACAAGACCTCTAAAGGTGACTTTCCAGAGTGTAAACACTGTGGAAGAGATACTAAAAAATGCAAAGAATCTTAAGGAAAAAGAGAAGTTCAAAAATGTATGGATAAAAAGATGCCTAACACAAGAGGAACTGGAATTACTGAAAGAGAAAAGGGAGGAAGCAAAAACAAAAAATGAGGGAAGATCAGAAGAGGAGAAGAAGAAATTTTTTTTAACAAAGTAATAGGATTGCAGGTACGAAAGTGGTACACAAACAGGATGGAAGAAAAAGGAGGAAGGTAGTAGAACCATGTCATGACAAGTATATAAACAAGATGATAAAGTTGATGTACTCAAATGTGGATGGAATGGTATCTAAATTACTAGAGATGAATGATTATGTCAGAGAAAATGAACCACAAATAATATGCCTAACTGAAACAAAATTAATACCAAGGATATCAAATGACATACTAAACTTAGAGGAATACAATATATAGAGAAGAGACAGATATTTAAAAAAAAAGGAGGAGGAATTATAATATTAACTAAGAAAAACCTAAAAGTCAAGGAAATAAAACTAGATATACCATCACAAGTAGAAATGATTGCAGTAGAGATCGACACATCTGAAGGTAAAGTAATTGTAGCCAATTTGTACATGTCACCCAGGTCAAACACATGGGAAAGAGACGAATATGAGGACCTGGCAGAGAGTACAATTCAGAGTGTAAGATCATTGCTACAGAAAATGGAAGAGAAATCGGAAAGAATTATACCAACTAGGGACTTCAATACAAATATAAATTGGAATACTCTAGATATAAATAGCCAAGAAAGCTGTTGGGACCAAAAGCTCCTGGATCTCGTACAAGAGTTTTTCTTAACGCAACATGTGAGGGAAACCACCAGAAAAAGAGGACTTGATGTACCTTCAGTGCTAGATCTAATATTTACAAGGCAAGAAAATGATATTGACAGTTTAATATATCACCCTCCACTCGGCAAAAGCGATCATGCAGTACTAAATTATAACTTCAGGATAGCATATGACATAGTAAACAGCAATGATAGTTACAAAAAGGGCCTAAACTATAAAAAGGGAAATTATCAAGACCTAAAGAAGTATTTCTTAGAAGCTGATTGGGAAAATGAGCTTAGAGGACAAGATTTAAATGCTGTATATAAAAATTTTTGTGAATTTTATGAAATAGGAGTCTAGAAGTATATCCCACAGCACGAAGAAGCAGAGAAGAAAATACAGAAATGGTTCAATACAGAATGTAAAAAATCAAAAGAAAGACGAGATTTGTTGTGGAATAGATACAGAAGACACAATAGTGAAAGGGCGTATAATAATTACAAACAGGCAAGAAACGACTATACAAGAATAAGGAGGGAAGCCCAAAAACAGTTTGAGGAGGATATAATAAATAAAAGTAGTGATCAACCAAAGCTGTTTTACAGCTATATCAGAAGCAAAACTAAAGTAAAAGATATAATACAATCCATTACGGACGAGGGAATCACTTATACACAAGAGAAAGATATTTGTGAAGCACTAAATGAGAATTTCCAATTAGTTTTTACAGAAGAAAAAAATTTTGAGAGGGACTATGTGGAACACGCATGTCCACACATACTACCAGATATACAAATAGCAGAAAAAGTAATACAGGAGGAGTTAAGTAGATTAGACAGAGGAAAAGCAAGTGGTCCTGATGAAATTTCATGTTGGGTATTACAAGAATGTGCAAAGGAGTTATGTAAACCATTATTTTTAATTTTCAAGAAATCCTTGAGTCAAGGTAAACTACCTGATATTTGGAAAAAAGCAAATATTGTCCCCCTATTCAAGAAAGGAAATAGACAAAATCCACTCAACTACCGACCAGTATCACTGACCAGTGTTGTAAGCAAGGTATTAGAAAAACTTATAAGAAAAGCTTGGGTAAATCATCTAGAAGAACACAGTATGATAACAGAAAGACAGTTTGGTTTCAGAAAAGGAAAATCATGTGTTACTAATCTGTTGAGCTACTATGACAGAGTAACAAACACAATACAGGAAAGGGAAGGATGGGTGGACAGTATCTCTTTAGATTTCAAGAAAGCTTTTGACACAGTACCACACCAAAGACTTTTATGGAAACTGTACCATCAAGGAGGAATTCGAGGCAAACTGTTTTGTTGGATGCAAGACTTTCTCATAAAAAGAGAAATGAGGGCAGTACTAAGAGGAAACTACTCATCATGAAAAGAAGTGACTAGTGGAGTACCACAGGGTTCAGTGCTGGCACCAATCATGTTTTTAGTGTATATAAATGATATAAACAGTAACACTGGAAATGAGAGCTATCTGAATATGTTTGCAGATGATGCAAAAATACAAAGGAGAATTACTAACACAGACTCTTGTAAAGAGCTACAAGAAGAATTAAATAAACTTCATGAATGGAGTAGTACATGGCAAATGGAATTCAATGTTGACAAGTGTCATGTAATCAAGTTTGGTAAAAGTGGAAAAAGACCTGATTGGGATTATAATTTAGGAAATAAAACCCTATACACATCAGAAAGAGAGAAAGACCTAGGTGTGATTATCAATAACAGACTATCTCCGGCTGACCACATCAGCGAGAAGGTACGGAACATGTATACACTGCTTGCAAATATGAGAATAGCATTCACATACATAAATGAAGACATGCTAAGAAGGATAATAACATCATTCATTAGACCAACCCTGGAATATGCATCAGTAGTCTGGAGTCCTCATCTCAAAAAGCACATAGACAAGATTGAAAAAGTTCAAAGGGCCGCTACAAGATGGATACCAAGCTTAAGGGACCTAAGCTACGAAGAAAGACTAAATAAACTGAATCGACCAACACTACAGGAGAGAAGGAAAAGAGGTGACATGATAATGCTATATAAATGCATATCAGGAAAGGAGAAAATAGACATAAATGATTACTTAACATATGGAGAAGCATCATCAAGAGGACACTGCAAAAAACTGCATAAGAAGAGAGGTGATAAAGACGTAAGGAAATTCAGTTTCCCAAACAGAGCAATTGATCAATGGAATGCACTACCGAATGAAATAGTGTGTGCCAAAACAATTCACAAGTTTAAGGATATGTACGATAAATATGGTTTAAGACACGGGACAGTACGAGCTTGACTCATTGCTGTAAAGATACAATTAGGTAAGAACACACACACACACACACACACACACACACACACACACACACACACACACACACAGAAGCAGGCAATTACATCACCGCCTTGTTAGGTGGGTGATGACTAACCCCGTTAACCCATTCAGCCCAAGCATATCTTGCTAATTAATTCTTGCCGTCTTTAGACGGTCTTACCTGCTCAATGGAGGTGCTTCGAAGTGGAGGGGTTAGATTTCATTAAGTGCATCAATCGAAAGTTTTTTTTTTCCTAAAATGAATAGAAACTACTGGAAATAGTGCAAGGAATTAATCATGACGTCATCGCAGTAAATGAGTTAAACTCTTTACTAAGAGGGGTTCCAATTAATATCACTGTGTTACCGGGTAGGAATAATAATGATAAAAGTCACAATACTGAAGGGGCAACTCTGAGCAAGATCGTCTGACGATAAAGACTGAATAATACTCGTAGAAGACGTTCTTTGCCAGAAGGGGTTAAGAGAAATTTTTCCAGCCTCTTCAGGTCAAGGACATCTCTAAAACTGAATCAGATCATTTGATGGCAGCGAGAATAAAATACAGATATACAGTGTGGTCCGCAAGTAACACTGTATTAGAAAATCACCCAGCCATATAATATTATGTGCTTCGAAGGAGACTTAGTCTGATGATGTGGGTGTGGGTGTAGCAGTGACGGAGCTGTCAACGAAGCACGCAAGAAATCAGCCAATAGAGTAGAGGAGAACCATTAAACAGGGTGACCCAGAATACATGCAACCCATTACACCAGGAAGACGTAGAGGCATCGCTCGTGGGAAGCAATGGTTCCAGCAGGATGGGGCCGCCGCACACACTTCAAACCAAACGTTGGTGTGGCTGCGGCAACAATTCGAGAATCGACTGATCAGTAGGTGTGACCCTGAGTGGGCCCCACACTCACCCGACCTGAATCCCCCAGAATATTATCTGTGGGGTTATCTGAGGGATCATGCTTTTGAAAACCTTCCCCAGACAATCAGAGACCTGATAACAGCAATCACGGCCAACATCAGAGCTATCCCAAGAGAGGAGTGTGTCCGTGTAACTGACATTTTCGCATTCAGGAGTGCCTGCGACATCGAGGTAGTCGTTTGGAACACATTTTGGAATGGTCATACAAGACAGACAGTTTGAATTGCAGAACCCAAACTTTCAGGACTGTTTTGTTATCAACTCAGCTTAACATGAATGCCAAAATAAATCTCATCAGTTGTATAAATCACACACACTTATGGGTTGCATTTATTTTGGGTCACCCTGTATATGACCTTTTAGAATAAGACGTCATCATAATAAAGTATTTTATCATCTCGCTGGTAATTCCGGAGTTTATGTTTCATTCAGAACAATGTCAGACGATTGCATTCGGCTTAGCTGCGTCATTTTTTTTAACTGTAAGAGCAAGAAACAGCCTCCATTTACCCACTGAAGGGCGTTCTACTTATTAGAATATCTTGGCAGCGGGAATAATGGATAAAGAAGGTCTGTATAGTGAAATGGTTAAGTTTAATTATATCATCTGGTTGGCTGAAAGAATAACATATACAAGATGTTCCCAGGCGGAAAGGGTTCATAATTTGCCAGGGAAGGAGTGAGGGGGGAAACAAAAGCTTCCTCCCTTCCTCCCTCCCTGCCTTCCTTTTTCCCTTACTTCCTTCCTCAGAGAGAGAGAGAGAGAGAGAGAGAGAGAGAGAGACTGCTGTTGAGTTTATGTTGTGGAAAAGTTTAGGACAAAGAGGAAGGAAGAGAAGGAGAATAATGGGCCATGGAATAAGGTAAAACAAACTCCCATTTCTCCCTCTTATTCTGACCATACTTGTGCTCATTCTTTTCTAGTCGTCTCACTTTTCATTGCTTTTTCACTGGATATTTTTGCCTCCTCCTACTGCTCCTCTGATCCCTCTGCTCCCCCTTGTCCCTCTCCCCTCCCTACTCCTGTTATTTTCTTTCCCTTCCATTCCTTCCCTTTTTCATTCTGTTGTCTCTCCCTTTCCCTCCTTCTCTTCCCTTTCCTATCTCATAACACCTTCAGTCCGATGACGTGTTATTTTAGTCTTGCCCCCATCATAAGATTTTCTTTAACTTTGAATAGGTTTCTGTAAGTGAAGGTGTAGGTGAAGGCTGTACCTACCTCAGTTCCAAATATAGCCGCTGAGCTGAATAAAGCCATTTGAAGTTAGGAAGAGTAAAACTGGAAAAATGTCATCGGACTGACGGGGTTAACTGGTAGGCTGGAGGTGGAGGTATAGTATTCTCTGCTATCCTTGTCAGATTATTTCAGTAGAATCGTGTCACGTGAAAGAAGCTGCCTTATACAGGACAATATGCCTATTGAAGTTAGTATCTTTTATTGTTGTTGTGTTCTTGCATCCAGTTTCTTCCTCGCTCGTCCAATTCTCCTCTTTCTCCCATTTTTCCTTCCTTCTCCTTTCCCTCCTCTTCCTTTCGTAATCCTTCTGCCTTTCCCACTTCTTGCTCCAACCTTCTCTTCGTCCTTCAGGCAGCGTCAAGACTAGTTGTGAGGGAAAGAAGAGCACTTTGAGCTGTTCTGGTGGCGTAGATTTCGTAACTGATCTTCCCCAGCGATTTATGTTGCACAGTACACCGAAACCCTTTCATGGTCAAAACGCCTCGTATTCTATTCCAGCTTTCCCTAAACGATTTTACTCAACTGAGTCAGAGTTGGCCGAATGTTCATGTCCCGTGGTACAGGGTATAATATTGATGCATACTAGAGAGTTATAAACAACATACAAGATTATATAAACTCCTTAACCGCGGAGCCTTATTTTTTTTTTTTTTTTATGAGACTACTGCCATGTGAGTTTTTTCAGCATAATGAGGATCCAGTCCTGAAAAGGTTAAGAAATCCTATATCTAACCCTTCGAGTTCAAAGAGGTTTCCCTGAATAAAATCGTCTTGAGACAGTAAGAATAAGATGATAATAACGCCCTTACATTGACGTAATTAATATCCTGCAGAAAGTTACTGATACACAAAATTTTTAATGTTACAAAAATATCAGTAATATATAAATGATGAAGGGGATAATATGCAAAATTAATCGTTAAATAAAAGACGCTACAAAGCATCCCACGTCAACGGGAATAAGGCTGTTTATGCTGACAGGAGTTGATATGAACATGGCCTCTCTCTCTCTCTCTCTCTCTCTCTCTCCAGGCTGGGCAAAGAGTACTTTAACTGGTGCTTAATTATCTGTTCCTGGACCGGGAACAATAACTTATTAAATTTCTTAATCATTTTCTCAATAGCCCAATTAAATGAAGTAGATTTAACTTTTGTCGATTATAGAAGTGAACTGAATTGTCCAAATGGTTAAAGAAGAAGACATGATGTCGGGTATTCCAACAAGGGTATGATGGCTGAAACATTTAGCAGAAGGTTAAACAAGGTCTTAACAACACTTCCCACTGACCCGGAACTTACCTGTGTACAGCACCAAAATGTTGATTACGGATCCACGTGTCTAAAACAATCATCGCAAGCAGGTAATACTGAATAAACACCGACATGCTAAACAATGCTGCAAATGCTCTTTAAACAGCAGGGAAACCCGACAGCAACATTCACATTAGATACGGATAACATGGATTAAAGACGACTGCTACCATCATTTTTTTTTTTCCAATTTACCAAATTACCATTTTAACTATCCATTATCAGGTACAATCAATTTTCATTTATTCCTGCCTCATCAAGTTTAACATATTTAGTGATAATGAAAACATACATTGATTTCGGACTAACTTCAGGTATACTTGAGGATGGTCTACCTTAAGGTATTGGAGGCTTCGTAACTCTTCTTCGTGTGCGATTTATTTTGCATATTACATCTTAGCATTATCTTGTAGGCTACTTCTTTAATTGTACTATCGACATAGTTTGCACTGGTAACATCTCTGAGGACTGTCAGGTGTAATGTGAAGAATAAATCGTTAAATGGGAGAAATAATGAAAGGTCCCGAGGCCACATAGTGTACGGGCCTAAGTCGAGTTAAAGCAGTTGTATTTCCCCCATAAATATACTTTCTACATATGGTTATAACTCTTGCCTTTGAGCATTTTACGGCACTGTGAGATCAAGATACAACTCTTTAGCATTAATGAAACAAAAGTGGCGTCAGTGAATTAGTTGCTCTCGTTTTCAGTCCAAATATATACACATTTGATTTCCAAGAACTGCCAACCCATGCAAGATAATAACATTTTCACTCTTAGTTATTAAAACGGTATTATATAACTTGATTTATACGTTATTTATCGTGTGTGAATAACTTATGCCGTCCCATAGCCGAGTATGTACCAGGGTTCAAATCCCTGGAGCAGCCAGGTGGCGCCACTCAGCTCAGGTGTCCATCTAACTTTTGTGCATTGGTAGGTATACTGAATACTAACACCCGCGGGAGGTAACTGGTAAGTTGGGTGACGCCGTGGCTTTGTATCCAAGACAGTGGGTGGATAAACTGCCACAAGCTCGAAGGTCTTAACTACGAGATGAGCACGTTTGCTGATACCCTTATGGTGTCTCCCTCCGCAAGGGAAGGCCCGAGGAGTTTATGACTGGGGGAGGGGGTAACCTTAGCTGAGACCAACTTGCCGCATATCTGACCAACTCGCACCTTCTCTGACCAACTCACCCTTTATTTGACCAACAAATTAGATATAGCACTTCTCCTACTATTTTAAGAATGAAAAATAGCCATCCGGTAATATATATATATATATATATATATATATATATATATATATATATATATATATATTGCCAGACGCCTCAATCCCGTTTGGGGTGGCCACAAACAAATCGCCTCCAAGTCGCCCTGTCCCCCGCCATTTCACTGCCCTGCTCCCAAATCACACCCTCCTCTCTCATATACCTCTCCACTCCATCCCTCCATCTTATCCTCGGCCTCCCCCTCCCTCTTCCACCCTTCACCTCACTCACATACTCTCTTCGTCAGTCTTTCACCCTCCATCCTCATACACACACTATAAATGCACCCTGATGATTTAACTGTGAATATTCATTGCACTTCACATTATACCTTACTCCATTTGTTGGGAATGCAGCCTGTCTCCTTTTTATGACCAATTGTGTGAATGTTTGCCCAACTCTGAGCCAAGTATTGGGGGTTATCCCCCCACCCCCTGGTCGGGCAATCCCTGCCCACCCCCCCACCTCCCAAACAAACAATAAAATTGAATGTTAGTTAGTTTCTCCAAGAAATATAAGTTTTCTTTGAAGGTTTTAAAGATTAAAGAAAATTATATTCTGTATGGGTAACTACTCTGAATTATACGATCAGCAATAATGTTCCCCAGAGTAAATGATCCATTGCAGTAAGTGGAAATATTGGGTGGGAGTGAGACACAGCTTAGAACGTCATTTTGCTATTTTCTCAAACATTTCTGTGTAGCCCGAAACGTTAGAGGAAATAAATAATTTAAGCTCTAACCTGTGTCCCTCCCCTACTCAACATTTCCGTTGCCTAGAGTGTTGGAACTGTATTGACTGATAAATATTATAAGGAAAATAATTCTTCCCAACCTCTGTATCGCCCCCACATATTATCCTTCTTCCCATATACTGTCATTTGTCCAGCTACGTTGCTCGTTTCAGACCCCTCAATTACCTGCTGGTCCATGTTGTCGGTACTTCATTGTTCCCCATGAGAGTCTTGGGGATATTCACATTTATTTACCCAGTTTCCCGAGCCCTTAACTTTACCTCACGCGGGTATTTCTTTTAATCCTCATTTTCCCCACCATATACCTATCTACTGTATGTGCTCCCATGTGAACTGATTTGTCTTCCTGCCTTGTGTCGTTGCTCTAGTGTCAACCATAGTTATATTTCCCCGTATTTCACAAATTAGTTTGGCCTTCAGCAACATGAAACGTCCTCAGAGCAATGGAAATTTCGCTGAATGGTAAATAATGAATTTATTATTTAAAATCTCAGACACCGAAGTACTGTATATGTTTGGTAAGGTGGCGTCCTCATAAGTATCATCCAATTCTTTATCGCTGGATCCATCAGAAGCGTAGAGGTTTAGGGTCTTGTTCTAAATGGCATTATGTGATCAATAAATCCCAACCCTCCCTCGGATGTAATCACTTATGGACCCAGCAGCCGCTCGTTTGGTTAAATGGTTACCATTCAGCCTAGTTAATGCGTTCCTGAGATACAAGAAATGATTTGACTTCTAACTCATTGTAAACATCTGAAGTTAGCATTACATCAGATCAGTGAATGGTGGGCGTTCCCATTTATTACAAACAAAAGATATTTTAAATTATGATCATCTTAGCTATGAGAAGAAAGTGATCATGAACGACTTTCTGTTTTCTGCAGAAAAGGCAAAGAAATGAGTGCAGAATCTTGCCATATTTTTTTAGTCTTACAAATAAATTAATTAACGATTCAGTGATCGTGTTTATACAGCGTCCTAACCAACTTATGAGGTAAAATTTCCATAACAATTAATTTTTCTTTGGTTATATACCGTACCGTGGAGAGAGAGAGAGAGAGAGAGAGAGAGAGAGAGAGAGAGAGAGAGAGAGCTATTTTACTTTATTTTTCACTGTTTTTATTATGAAGTGTTCAGTAGCTGTAGGAGTGCTGGTGTACGTAATCGTATATACTATACAGATAATCTCATGGACACGCCACCCACTGAGGCGGTGGAGGCTTTGATGTCCTGTGCCTCCCAGGCATGGACCCCATCCTATGTAACACCCACTACATCACTTTCCATACCATGCAGCAACGCGCTACGCACCATCGCTGGCTGCACCAGTATCATTGCCACAGCTCACTTACACTTTGAAACTAGTGTTCTCCCTATTAGAGAAAATCTTGTTATGAGATGGATACATTTTAATGCAAGTGACTGCGGTAAAACACAGCACCTGTGTCATAATATGACCGAACCCCCCAATCCAAGATATGGATCTTGCCCAAAACACAATTAGGTATATAAAACAATCGTCACACAAACATATATTACCAGACCCTCCTCAACAACATCCCACCTCTAGACACCACAACTGGCACTGCAGAAACGCCTACATATTCAGTTCTTATGCAAGACATTACAGCACCTCGAGCCTCCTCCCTCCTGACATCCACCCAGCAGAGGTGTCCCTAAGTAGATCTGTTCTAGGTGACCTCACAAAGAATAGACCAGGACATCACACAGTCCTCTTCAGTTAGGAGGGAATGACAGATGACACGTGCACCGCTTGTAGAACAGGCACACACAAAATAACCATCATTAAAAACACATTTCACACTAAGACACAGACGTAACATCAGCAGTGTAAAGAACCCATGGGACGACCTCACAGGGGCAGTTGACTTCCTGCGGTCGACGGTCGCTAGACCAGGCATGACTGGGACAGAGCAACAGCAACAACATCTCTTTTCCGTTTCTGAAAATGACTTACATTCCTTTAACAGATCTCTCTTCTCTCTAGCCTCCTTTACTAAGCTTCCCCTATCAAGTTTATAATCACAACACTTCTCTCTTCCTTAGCACTTACAGTAACTGGATGGAAAATAACGTGATCAGCAGCGTAGGAGATGGCATCTAACTGCACATGATAAATATTTTGAACTACGGTACTTGCCCCTGTGGTGGGATACCCTTCATCCAAAGCTTTACATATTTCACTTCTTCTTTTCTGCCATATCTAACGAAACATTTCTCAGCGACTTTCGTAATCAACAGCAGAATGTATCAGCAGTATGTGTATATGAACTGTATCGGACGCCTAGCACAAGTCTGGCATTAGCAGGCAGCTCTACTAGGCACCCTCGAGTCCTGAAAGGCATCTAATTGGTAGGTCAAGGGAACACCACTATCTGTCACTGGAGAAATATCAGCTCCCACCCAGTGCTTCACGCATGGGCGTAGATGTAAAAGACCTTTGGAGCGCAGGGGGTGAGGTGTACTGTATATGGAAACTGTGGTGTAGTGGCTGTGCTTGTGAATAACTGGGTTGCATAGGTCACCGAGGAAGCCTAGGTAGGATGTGAATATGTGAAATTACGTAAGAGAATGTTAACACACCCTCTTCAATGTCTGGCCACGGGTGGACTTGAGCTCTGAGGAACAGATCTGGTAAACACGGACGCTTTCCACCCGACGGCTGGAGGCTCCGTAGCAGTAATAAAAGCATGAAATGTTAACATTACTCGTTAAGAACGTAAAGAATAAAACGATGCTTGGTGAAGCTGGCGGAGAGAGAGAGAGAGAGAGAGAGAGAGAGAGAGAGAGAGAGAGAGTGAACGGAAGGAAAAAATAGCAAGATAGGAGAATGTTAGTTAGAGGTGATACCAACTAGCAATTTTCATTACCAATCGAATTTATTATCGCCCGCCCTTACAAGGCGGAACGATAATGTTTTTACCCGCCTCTGTGTGTGTGTGTGTGTGTGTGTGTGTGTGTGTGTGTGTGTGTGTGTGTGTGTGTGTGTGTGTGTTCCCATTACATCTCATGAACGACTTGAGCTATCAACATGAAACTTTCAGGGTATCAAGATATGGCCAAAATCTTGGACGAGTTAAAAAATAAGCATTTGAGGTTAATGTCAAGTAACCAGAATGGCTGCCAAAGGTCAACTAGTTTTTTATCGCCCGCCTTTAGCACCATTATATCTCATGAACGGTTTGAATTATCGACATGAAACCTTCAGGGTATCAAGATATGGCCAAAATCTTGACTTGGCCAACAGCATATTCTGGCGGGCGATTACCATTCTGCTCCCGAATGCTTTTCTTTCATTTAGTAATGGTATGTATGTTTAGTTTAAATCAGGAAATGAGATTTGGAATCATGGATATATGTATCTTCACTTAAACGACTGACAGATATAGTGTCCATGAGGAATAAAACCATGTTCAGAGCGTGGCTGGTCCCCTTTGACCTCGGCTGTACAAGATGGAAGAAGAAAAAAAAAACATACTTTAGACATCCATTATCACTAACGTTATAAATGTGCAACTACTACAGCCATTACAAAAAAAAAAAAAAAAAAAAAAAAAAATACATGAAATAAAAAATAAGCCTACCTCGATAATTTTTTTTAACAACCTCTAAGAATATATCTATATATAAAGTGTCATTTTTTACAGGAAATTTGGTAATGAAGCATTCAGTCTGGCAGGAAGTTGCGTTGGATTTTGGCAATGGTTATGGTCGTCTGTGGCAGCCTTGGTACCCTAACCAGTGGTACTGTACATCTTCATGTAATATTCCCACAAATATGTTGGGAAAATGAGGTGAAGTGGGAGATGTTACGGAAAGGCATTTACTTATGAGAATTTTTGGGAAAGGCCAGACATACAAACACAAAATACTGATCAAATTGCTGCCTGTGATCTACTCGTAGAAGTGATACCAAAGTCAAACATCATTGTTGCCAAACTTCACATGGGGCGTCTGCTGGATGCTATGTTAGGGTTAATTCTTGAACTGGACGTGTCTCGGAGGCAAAGCTCTCCCATGGACTAGTGCACATCCCCACGTCGTTACCTAAGTCAGTGTTTGGTCACTGGCCAGTCAGAATGACGGATTATACTGCACAGTATTCAGAGATTGTGATGTTCATAACGAGTACACAGAAGAATAGTCATCAGCCCAGTTCAGTTCCCGGGACCATCAAACTCTTGGGCGGAGTTGTTTCATTTGTCTCTGTTCACCCAACAGTACAAAAGGGAACTTGATTTTCTGCCTTAATGATTGTGCAGTTGATAGGCATTATTCCAAAGCCGTCGTCTTACCTGTTCGGTCCTGTCTATGTTCTCCTGAGTAGTGGGGCTGGGGTCGCATTCACACAGTTCCTCGAGATAAAGGTGTGTATTAAGGATGCTTCTAATATTTTAATCTTCACCCATACAGTTACCAATTGTCAGTCATACGAAAGTAAATATTACAATAAAAACACTCGATAAATAAATATATTTCTGAAAAAAATTAAGAAATGTGTTGATTGTAATTAATGATCAATGACTACTATTGCTTACGTATAGTAACACACACACACACACACACACACACACACACACACGTTTGCGTGATTTTATGTGTATTTATGTATGTGAGCATCATTCCTTGCGTTTGCGTGATTTAATACAATGGTACCAGTTTTATTTCTTTATATGTTATACAGACCTGAACGTGTGGAAGTAAAAGAAATATGAAAGAAAATTTAGGGAACAGTAGGAATATAGCACAGGCTACCATCAAAATAAAGCCAATGTAACTCAGAATGAAAGTGAAGGAGTCGTATAGTAAGATAAACAGTCTCGTGTAGTGTTTTGCATACTGCGGGTAGGGTTGCCAAGTCTGTCTTTTAAGGACAATCTGTCCTTTTTTAGATCAGGTTGTCCTCATTATTTTAAGCAATAAGGGACGGCCTGAATAAGTCCCTTTCTGTCGTTTTTTTTCATTCTTTCTTTACTTCCCTGCACCATTTACCCTAAATACATAAATCCCAACAAATCCGGTAGAGTTTTTGACATACGTATATGATTATGAGAATGAAGCTGGTGAAAAATGCTACCGAGAATTGGCTAATATTGCTATTAACTCGTAAGGAATACCCCAATGTTCAGCATTTGTTGAGCTGGTGTTTTTCCATGCCACGAACATAAAAACAAAAGCAAAAAAGAAACTAAATTCAAGTTCGCTGAAGGCTATACTGCGAATTAGATCACATATGTTTGTTAATGATATACGCTGCTAGAACTGATAAATTGTTAAGACTTTTCTCAGGTGACATGTATAATAAACCCTCACACTCGAAAACGAATCCACAACCAGCTTCCTCATCAGCTTCAACGTCCAGTATTTCTGTCACATCGCCGCAGAGGAAAATGAACACTGCTCCTCTGAAGAATTATCGATTTATTAAACCCACCTATAATGGTACGTTAACATTCTCTCTCTCTCTCTCTCTCTCTCTCTCTCCACTATCTATATATATATATATATATATATATATATATATATATATATATATCTATATATATATTGTTACGGAACAGAGAAAGATAATGTACACTTTAAGTGAGAATACTAAAAATCACTACGGTCCCGTAAAGTTCCAGGTTCAAAACAAAAGAGTTAGGTAAAATTACAAGTCAAAGTTTAATGCTCAAACTAACAACAAAACATTCAGGACTCATAAGGATAATGTAATGGCAAAAACAGGTTAAATATATGGTTAACTGCAATAGCATCTATTAACACGAAATTAGCATGAGTAAATTTATCTAAGTCAGCCCTGATGAAATGAAAAACACTGGGTAATGCTCAGTTAATGCAAGATAAATAATTACAGATACAAACTATTATTACCACTAATTGACAAAATGAATTCTACACAATTTACAAAAACTTTCCAGGCCCAAGAATTAACCTTATGCTACACAGTACAAGAACAAAATGCAATAACACTCATACTCAAATCACACAGCTGCTAGATGGTTGGAGACTTCCCGAGAAATTCACAATAATAATAACTGTACAGGGGAGGACAGAGATGTGAACAAAATGAGGAGCAGATCTAAGTGGCAATGATGCAGAGACTGAGCTCATTATATAGGGGCCAGCAGAGCTTGATACAACTTGTAAGAAGGACGCACAAATGAAGCCATGGGGACAAAGAGATGAAAATCCCGCACTGAATAACAGAAAGGATGACTTACTCTACTATAACGGTAGAAGGGGGGGACTGAGGCAGAACACGCTCGTGATCAAACAGGCAGCACAGTGTACGTTAGAATTACACAAAGGAAGATGAAATCATAGGCTATGTAACACCTCCCCACAAAGAAAAAGAAATTTACAAAGGAAATTTCTTATTACTCTAAAACAATCTGTCTAAAGTCTAGATAAGCAATCTGCAATAACATTTTCTTTCCAAGTGTTACAAAACATGAGATCTCCCTAGCATGTTCAGTCATAGGTACTTGCCAGTATCCCTTTAACAAATCAAACTTACTTATGTACCTAGCCTTTCCGATCTTGTCTATGCAATCTTCCACGCGAGGGAGAGGGTAAGTGTTTGTTTTGGTTATCTGATTAACACGTCTGTAGTCGATGCAAAGCCGCTGTGACCCACCTGGCTTAGGGACTAGAGTGACAGGAGAACTCCACTCGCTCTGACAGGGCTCAATCATCTTGTGGTCCAACAGGTAGCCAAGCTCCTTCTGGATGAGAGGAACTTTCACTGGGTTCACACGGTAAGGAGGCAGTTTAATTGGCTTTGCGTCTCCAACATCGACATCATGCATCAACACATTGGTTCTTCCTGGAGTAGCACGGAACACTTGCGGGTACTCCTGCAGTAATGCCGAAAACTCCTGCCTTTCCTTTGGAGGTTGATGAGAAATCTTAGTCTGGAGATCATTCATGATATCAGGATTCTTCCCCAAACTATCACTCAGGCACATACTGCATGGGGAGAGCTTCACTTGCAGACTCGGGTGGAACAGCTACAGTGCAGACTGGATTATTTTCGTCCCGCCTGTGATATAACTTTAGCATGTTGATGTGACATAGTTGCTTGCTCTTTCTACGATCTGGTGTGGCGATGACATAGTTGACATCACTGAGTTTCTTCTCCACGAAATAAGGACCACTAAACTTGGCTGGAAGAGGTTGCCCATGAACTGGTAGCAGAATCAAAACCTGATCTGGCTGAAAGTGGCGCAACCTGGACTTCTTATCATACCAAGTCTTCATCTTCTCCTGAGCAGCTCCTAAATTCTCTCTCGCCAACTGTAAAGCAGTGGACAGCCGTTCTTTGAACTTCATCACATACTCCAGCAGGTTGACGTCATCTTCCTCCGACAGCCAGCATTCCTTGAGTAGCTTAAGGGGTCCTCTTACTTCATGGCCAAACAGTAGTTCAAAAGGTGAGAAGCCCAGTGATTCATTTGGAGATTCTCTTGCAGCAAAACACAACGAATGGAAGACCTTTATCCCAGTCTTTCTGATGTTCCAAACAGTATTTCTTGAGCATCGATTTGAGTGTTTGATGATATCTCTCCAACGCTCCTTGGGTCTGGGGATGATAAGCTGAAGACGTGATCTGGGTGATGCCCAACTCTTTCAGAGACTGCTTGAAAACGTTTGACATGAAATTACTTCCCCGGTCTGACTGTACCTCCTTGGGCAGACCAAACTTTGTGAAGAACCCTAGCATTTCTTTAACCACGTTCTTTGCTGAGATGTTTCTAAGTGGAATGGCTTCAGGATAACGAGTAGCCATATCAATCATGGTCAACACATAAGAAAATCCTGAAGAAGTCTTAGGAAGAGGGCCCACAATATCCACCAACACACGGGTGAAAGGCGCCTCAAAAGGAGGAATTGGAACTAGAGGTGCAACCTTTTCGGTCTGATTACACTTCCCCACAACTTGACAGGTGTGACAAGACTTACAATACCAGGAAACATCCCTGAAGATACCTGGCCAGTAGAAGTGTTTCAAAATGCGTGCCACAGTCTTCCTCACTCCAAGGTGTCCTGCCAAACTGGAATCATGAGCCACTCTAATGATATCCTGCCTACAAACACGAGGGATGACAACCTGATGTACAACCTCCCATTCACAGTCGGCTGATGCTGTTGGGGGTCTCCACTTCCTCATAAGTACTCCTGACTTTACATAATAACAAGTAGAAGCACCGGCTGACTCTTCTTCACTGTAAGCAGAGTTAGCTAGACCTTTCAACTCAGGGTCAGCAACCTGCAACTCAACCAACTCTTGACAGAGACAAATTATCAACACTACGGGGTACTGCCTCATCTGGTGAGTGGTCCAAATTAGCAAGAAAAGTGTCAGCTAGGATAACATCATCATCATCATTATCCTCTAAATCACCAGTAACTTTAGACTTAGCCCTAGTGACAGCACATGCAGGGAACACATCAGGGACATCACAATCCTGGGACGCAGCCACTGGCTCACTAGACAACTGAGGAGCTGGACACACTTGACTTCCACCAATATCATTTCCAAGTAAGAAAGTTACACCTGACATTGGGAGTGTCTCAACCAACCCAACCATAACAGAACCATTAACAAAACCAGACTCTAAATTCACTCTGCACAGAGGGACAGAGAAGTAATTATTCCCTACACCTTGTAAGATTACAGTTTCATCAGAGGAATTAACATTAGAGCCTAGAACACTGGTCAGCATAAGGGATTGGCAAGCACCTGTATCACGATATATTTGAACTGATTTCCTGTCATTACTGTCCAGAGGACTGACAAAACCATCAGACAGGAAATTAGCACATGAACTCTTGAGAGTGTCACCCACGTTACTGCTCAAAAGAGGAGCTCCATCATGAGAATTTAAGTTACCCCTCAAAGCAGGTTCAGTTAACTCAGTTAAAGAATTCTGGGAACTCTCAAGAGTGGACACTAGACCAATTGACTGAATATTTAAAGACTCCTTTTTGTTCACATCACGCTGTCTCCTGAAACATCTCTCCGTAGTATGACCAAGCTTACTCCAAAAAGTACATTTACTTTTCTGAAATCTAGAGGTGAAGCTGGTATTTACTTCCTGAGAAACATCATCCTTATTCTCTTTCCTGTTACCTGTACTCTGAGTAGAGGCAACGTACTTACTCTCAGCTTTCCTTTTTCCTCCAGAATATCTCTTGTGAGTGAGAACATATTCATCAGCTAAAACTGCAGCATCAGACAAATTATCTATTCTTTTCTCATCAAGATATAGGCTTACATCTTTATTAACACACCTCTTGAAGTCCTCCAGCAAAATCATCTGCTTAAATTTACCAAAATCAGAATCCACATTCTTAGAATTTAACCATTGCTCTAACAGATCTTCTTTGATTTTTGCATACTCAACATGGGATTGCTTATCTTGCTTATAAGTTGTCCTAAATTTTACTCTATAGGCTTCAGGAACAAGCTCATAGGCCTTAAGAATCAAGCTCTTAACTACATCATAATTATCAGATTGATCCTGAGGCAAAGATGCATAAGTTACTTGAGCTTTACCGGTGAGAACAGTTTGAAGGAGTACTGGCCAATACTTTTTGGGCCAATTAAAACCTGTAGCTACCCTCTCAAACAACTGAAAATACTTTGTTAAATCAGATTCATTAAAAGGAGGGACAAGTTTAACATTTTTAGCCACATCAAAATCATCAGAGCTAGCTGATCCAGTTCCACCTTGTTTCATGCGATACTCATGGTCTGCCTGAACCCTAGCTAGTTCAATTTGTGCCTGAGCCTGTATCTGTGCCTCCTGAATCCGAGCCTGAGATTCAGCCTCCTTAGCATTTGCTTGAAATTCAGCCTCCTGAATACGAGCCTGAGACTCCGCCTCCTTAGCCTGAGACTCAGCCTCCATAGCACGTGCTTGAAATTTAGCCTCCTTAACACGAGCCTCCTGCAGGGCTAGCTGTAACTTAGCTAATTCAATCTGCGTTTGCTCATTTGGAGGAGTTACATTAAACAAGCTTTTATTAATCATGCCAACAATTTGATCTTTAGAATGATGAGTGAACTGCAATTCCCAATTGTTGAGCAACAAGCTTAAGTTCATTCTTTGTTCTGTTTTCTACATCACACACTGCTTGCACATTTGACAAAAAATCTTTGGCTTCATCAAGTGTAGTAATAGTAGACATCATGAATAAGTCTATCTATCTATCTATATACCTAGGCTGCTTCCCCCAAGGAAAGGGAGGTAGCCGAGACAGGACGACTCACGAATAAGTAACAGTCACAAAATATCAAGCAATATCCTTATGATAATATCCTGAATATCCTGATGAGAGGTCGCCAAATTTATGTTACGGAACAGAGAAAGATAATGTACACTTTAAGTGAGACTACTAAAAATCACTACTGTCCCGTAAAGTTACAGGTTCAAAACAAATGAGTTAGGTAAAATTACAAGTCAAAGTTTAATGCTCAAACTAACAACAAAACATTCAGGACTCATAAGGATAATGTAATGGCAAAAACAGGTTAAATATATGGTTAACTGCAATAGCCTCTATTAACACGAAATTAGCATGAGTAAATTTATCTAAGTCAGCCCTGATGAAATGAAAAACACTGGGTAATGCTCAGTTAATGCAAGATAAATAATTACAGATACAAACTATTATTACCACTGACTGACAAAATGAATTCTACACAATTTACAAAAACTTTCCAGGCCCAAGAATTAACCTTATGCTACACAGTACAAGAACAAAATGCAGTAACACTCATACTCAAATCACACAGCTGCTAGATGGTTGGAGACTTCCCGAGAAATTCACAATAATAATAACTGTACAGGGGAGGACAGAGATGTGAACAAAATGAGGAGCAGATCTAAGTGGCAATGATGCAGAGACTGAGCTCATTATATAGGGGCCAGCAGAGCTTGATACAACTTGTAAGAAGGACGCGCAAATGAAGCCATGGGGACAAAGAGATGAAAATCCCACACTGAATAACAGAAAGGACGACTTACTCTACTATAACGGTAGAAGGGGGGGACTGAGGCAGAACACGCTCGTGATCAAACAGGCAGCACAGTGTACGTTAGAATTACACAAAGGATGATGAAATCATAGGCTATGTAACAATATATATATATATATATATATATATATATATATATATATAATATATATATATATATATATATCAATCAATCAATCAATCATTTCCTGTGACACCCTCGGGGATGCATAGGGCCTCGATGAACTCACACCACCACATCCTATCTTGTGCTAACTCCTCAAGATCTCCCCAACACTCATCTCCAGCTTCCCGTCTCATTGTCCTCACCCACGTCTCTTTTGGCCTTCCTCTACCTCTCCTACCAAGTGCCACCCACCCTGGTGTACCTCGTACTATTCCCTGTCTCCTATACACATGTCCTAGCCACTTCCATCGTGAGAATCTAACATATTCATCGATCGGCTGCACTCCCGTTATTTCTCTAATTCTACTATTTGGTATCCTTTCCCACCACTTAACTCCTAATATTCTTCTAAGTGCTTTATTTTCAAACACCAAGAATTTATTTTCCATAGTCACTGTGCTGTACCAAGACTCGTGTCCATAAATTAAGATACTCCTAACCATTACCTTATAAAGTTTGATTTTTGTATGCACAGAAAAATTTTTATTATTCCAAATATTTTTAAGCATTCCCATTGCCTGATTAGCCTTCTTTAACCTTTCCTCGAATTCAAAGTTCAAAGAACCATCCTTGGCTAAATAAGTACCTAAATATTTAAACCTATCAACTTGCTTTACAACCATACCTCCAATTACACATTCCTGCGCATTTTCCATATTCATATTGATTATTTCAGTTTTTCCACAATTAATAACCAAACCCACCTTGCGACCTTCACTCACCAAACAGTCCAACACTCTCTGCATCTCTTCTGGCCCAACACAAATTAAAACTATATCATCTGCATAATCTAAATCCAAAAGTTTCCTATTCTCTCCCCAAAGTATACCAGCACCGGTTTCTGTTCCAACGCGTTTCATAATGTAATCAATGACCAATATAAATAGTAAAGGCGATAGAACACCACCTTGAATTACTCCGGACTTGACTTCAAACGAATCACTCAGACAACCATCAACCATCACTTTACAAAATGTGTCCTCATGCATGTTCATAATGACCCTCACAAACTCCTCTGGTATTCCATAATGTCTCATGATCTTCCCCATAGTCTCTCTCGAAACACTATCAAAAGCCTTTTCAAAATCAACAAAACAAAGACTTAACGGTACTCTCATTTCATTAACTTGCTGCATCAAATGCCTAACTATAAAGATATGATCATTGCAACCACGTCCCTTTCTAAAACCAGCCTGTTCATCCCTAAGAATACCCTCAACCACCGGCTCCAACCTATTTAACAACACTCTACTGAAAACTTTCAAAGCTATCGGTGACAAAGAGATTCCCCTCCAATTACCACATTCACTCAGGTCTCCCTTCTTCGGAACTTTAACAATTACACCATTCTTCCAAACTGATGGTAGTAACCCCGTCACCCATATCTTATTGCATAGCTTGGTCAAGATCATTATTAATCTATCCCCCTCCACTTTAAACATTTCCGGAAATAAACCATCCTCCCCTGGTGCCTTATCATTCTTTAACTGTTTTACTGCTTTCTCCACTTCTGCAAGCCTCAACTCTCCTGTTTCTATATTTAAATCTTCCTGAGCAGACGGTATATCCTCTTCTGGTGGTATTGGTCTATTAAGAACTGTCTCAAAATGCTCTTTCCATCTATTTTTAATATCTCCATCTTTGGTTAATAAATTTCCTTCCCTGTCTCTAACTGGTATTTCCTTGCGTTTACCTGCATTACCACTCAGTTCTCTAATCGATTCATATGCTATTCTTTGACTCTGTCCATCATTTTTGTTTATTAAGATTTCAGTCTCTGCAACCTTTTCATCCACATATCTTCTTTTATCTCTCCTAGCTAACCTTCTTACTTCTGAATTCAAACTCCAGTACGCAGCTCTTGCTAATTCAATCTCTCGTTCATCAACGCATTGCATCTCACTCCTCAATTTAGCCTCACCTCTCTTTTTTATCATATCCCACGTTTCCTCTGATATCCATTTCTTTCTCCTGAATCTATGTCTCCTTCCAATCGTACATTCAGCAGTCTCATGCAAAACTTTGTTCACATCCTCCCACATCTCATCTACACTTCTCTCCCCCTCTTCCAGCGTTTCCAACACGAAAAACCTATTTCTGCATTCTAATCTGAATTCCTCCTTTTCTTCTCCTTCCCTTCTAAGCTTAACAATATCGTATCTACCAACACCAGATATATATATGGGGGGTTTGTTCTTTTGGGGGGGGCAAATGTCCTTTTTTAAAATTTGTCTGTGCTTTTCCTCATTGAAGCATCTAGCATCCCTTACTGTGTGGTGCACGCTCCAGGTGGGGCACGTACTTTGGGCAAGAGAGATTTAAGAGCTTGCTCCATGTACGACAGGGTTAAAAACAAAAAAGAAAAAAAATCGAATTATTGCTTAGAATCTGATAGTAGCAGCTGCATTAATCTCTTTATAGAGTTAATGAGCTTAACCCTCTATAGGAAACATTTAATAATTTTTGAAGTTTGTAAATAAAAAGATGAAAATACGAATCCTAAGTTAAGGATTTTTCAGAGCATTCGAACACGTGTGGCCTTTATCACGGAAGCATCAAACGTTTTCCGTTCAGCCGAGCGATGTTCGCTACACGGAGAGATTATATTATTTGTCATCACCGTCTTTTGTGGTTTATCTTTTTCCAATGTAATGACAGGATTTTACAATCCCACCATTATTGTTCCATCAGTGTAATGTTAGGATTTATAATCTTACCGGTTGTTGGTTCTGTTCGACTTACCCATTGATAATACAAATGGTACTCGACTTCGTCTCCCTCCGTGATTGATAGAAAATTCACTTCAGTAAAACAAAAGGGGAGGGGTGGTGTTTTGACCTGGTATGATAAAGGTTAATTGTTTACGATAGTTTTGGTAGCGTTTGTAGTTTTTGGCCGAGTCGAGGTTAAGTCAGTACCAAGTGTGGTCATCGTTCCCAAAGCGGAGGAATCTTGAATTGGAAGGGGAGTGAGTTATGCATGAAAGGACATAATTCCCTTGATTGGGTATGAAAAATGACATATACTTTACTTTAATAATTCTATACTGGTTTTCAACAGACATTTTTTAATTACATGACCTTTAGTCATATGAAAAAGGGTTGTACATTAAAGCCATGGTTTGGGCGATCATTCATACAACATTGTCACCAGGCGAAACAATTTGGAACATTCAAGCGATTTCTAAGGTCATCGTACCTCACTCTTTATTGTCGGTTATTCTTGCGCTTGTCAAGAGCCTCAAGACTGGGACATTTATGGGTTTGGGTTGTCTTTTCGGGCTGGCATAGCCTCGAACCAAGAAAAATAATCACTCGTGTTCTATTTCGTCCGTATAGTATAATCTCATCATGCAATTCACTATAATTCACAATCACTTTCAATTCATAATTATTAATAGTTCATTATCATCATTAATGCATAATCACAAGGAATACATAATCACTCGGACTTGTTTAGCCTCGAGGAACAACTCAAAATCACATTTTTGCTCACAACCACTAAGTTCCCTTCCACGCTCCTAATTTTCTAACATATTAAAATAAGAGAAAGAAAACGGTTAATGAGTTTGATTTTCGCCTTTCCGTTACATGATCACATCACTTCAAATTTCTATTCCTTATCTACAAAAAAAATAATAATAATAATAAAGTTCACTTGATAGATTAATAATACCATTTCTACTACATTCAGTTTATAAAATAATTCATGGGTAGTGTAAGTGTGTATGTAAGACGAGTCTATGGGCAATACCACGAGATGGCATCGTGCACACTCCGACGTCACCGTGTCTGTGGACTGAACCAAGGTCTGTTATACACGATGTCTGAGCAGCGACATATTTGGGTTCTAGCAGCTTCATTAGTAAGCATTTCACAACTAGGATACGGAAAGAATTGTATACCCATCATTACTCTGTTTAAGGTTAAAACTTGGCGCCCAACAACGACGCATAAACAAGGAGAAAGGCCGCACGCATCTGTGATTCATTACTCTACCAGACGGAGGAATTCCCATAGCTCAACACTCACAATTACATCACCCATGCATAGATACAGATATGTATACATATAAAAATGAAGTTAACCCTACATCAATCATTATTAACATCTGAATTACTACTTAGGACAGGAATTTATAGACTAGTATTCAGATTACACCCTATCTAACTTAGAAATTACAGTACCTCGAAACACATACATGAATACTAAATTTGTGTCACTACACCAAGTCCTTGCTACAAATACTTTTACGTGTTTTCACCTTCTTACTTTTCCCTGACATATAATTTTATGACAAACGCACGAAAAATTAAGAAACGGAGAACAGAAACAATAACCATCTGAAAACGAAAAAGTTTTGTCATCAGCTTTTTATCATCATTGCACAAGTGATAAAAAAAAATCATACAAAAATGTTCTGTTCCTTGTTGCTTGCCTGGATGTTACAAGCAGTATGATACAAATGAAAATGGGCGCAATCTCGATATTTGGAAATTAGAGGGTCGTTATGACTGAAAGTTTGGAATCTACTGGCCTCTAGAAGCTACTTTTGATAATATATTGCTCAAGAACTGGTGTAAAGAAAGAAGAAATAATTTCATGTACCATAAATAAACTATATAGAAGTTTTGCGGTGCTACGGACTGCTTTCGTTACATCGGTAGAAAAATTAGGTGCATATTAAAAATATCTATTCACAATAAATACATAAATAGAATAAACTGAACTGATTGGCGAAAATCCCTCCAAAACATAAAGACTTATATTCTCTTCTTTGTTGCACTTGCAGTCAGTTCTTCGTAGAACCTGCCACTTAGAGAAAAGAAAACCAACTTCGACAGCAACAGGTCCTAAGACGGCCGTGATTTTGACGTACTTGAAGCTCTATTCTGATGTGTATGGACTTATTAAAAGAAATTAAGATAAACTGGGTGAGTAACATTTATAAAATAGTTGAATCATAATAAAGTCTGGTGGATACGTGCCTGGTTGAGCTGGTTGATCAAGCTGCAATGGAAATAATTTTGTTGATTGTACCATGTAAACAAATTCATATAAAGTTAGTTAAAGGAATATGAGCAATGGCATATATATATATATATATATATATATATATATATATATATATATATATACTGTATATATATATATATATATATATATATATATATATATATATATATATATATGTAATGGAAATAATTTTGTTGATTGTGCCATGTAAACAAATTCATATAAAGTTAGTTAAAGGAATATAAGCAGTGGAAATGAGTTATATAAGAGGAGCCTGTGGAGTCACATGGAGAGACAGGGTGACGAATGAGGATATAAAGGAGCGTTGTGGTGTGGATGTGGATGTGATAGGAAGCGTTATGAGGAACACGCTGAGGTGGTTTGGCCATGTGGAGAGGATGGAGGGTGAAAGACTGACGAAGAGAGTGTATGTGAGTGAGGTGGAGGGGGGAAGAGGGAGGGGGAGGCCGAGGATGAGATGGAGGGATGGGGTGGAGAGGTATATGAGAGAGGGGTGTGAGTTGGGAGCAGGGGAGTGAGATGGCGGGGGACAGGGCGACTTGGAGGCGATTTATTTGTGGCCACCCCAAACGGGATTGAGGGGTCTGGCAATATATATATATATATATATATATATATATATATATATATATATATATATATATATATATATGTATGTATGTATGTATGCGTGTGTGTGGCACCCAGGTGAGAGTGAATGGAGACTAGAATGATGAGTCTTCCATCAATTCTGGTGTGCATCAGGGGTCAGTCTTGAGCCCCTAGTTGCTTGTCATGGTGCTTTAAGGTGTCTCGTGTAGCCTCAGAAATGACTTGGTGCTTATTAGAGAATGAAAGGGAGGTAAAGGAAAGATACAGGAAATAAAGAGATGGTACGAGGGACGAGGGCTTGAAAGTAAATCCAGAAATAACAAAAGTGATGATATGTAGAACTGGCTGCAATACTACCAAAGCAGAGGGAGTGTGACCATGAGCAGTTCTGCCACAAGGATGTGGAAAGTAACTCCAACTTGTGCAGTTTGTGATAAGTGGGTACATAAGAGATGCGGTGGTGTTAGTAGATTGCGAAATAGTGTTGATTTCGTGTGTGCCGTGTGTCGGGGAGGGCACGTGAAGATTGTCAGGTGTGAAAGGATTGCTCTTGCTGGTGGGTTTCTTGAGTGTGTGGAAGAGTTTTGTTATTTGAGGGACATATTATACAGTATGCTGGAGGTGGGACTGTGCCAAGGCCGTCTTGATATACAGGCCCGGAGGAGAGACTGATGACGTCACAGGCGGTGGCCACAAAATCCCTGTGCCTTTGCCTCTCATGCGTACACATTTAATATTTGCTTACTTAAATATGGCCATTATTATTTATTTTTGATTATGAGTGTTAATACTAATATTAGTTATTATTATTTATTATTGATAAACATTAAAAATGACAGTTCCCGAATTTAAGGCCTAAAACATTGTATGAATAGATCGTTCAGATGCAAATTTTATACGATATTAGGATACCTGTCTGTGTAAAGATTATTTATTACTGTACAAACTGAAAATAACTGTTTTACTTGCACGGTAAAATAATACACACAAATCCGGGTTGGCAACAACGTCGGTGGCCCACCTTTAGTGCACCTGGATTTTGAATAAGCCCACTTGAATAAACCCAATATTATGACCACTTTACTGCTTTTAATTCATCTATTAACATAAAATCTGCATGAATTCCCGGGGTATTTGAAAAATAAGGTGTAAATAACCTACACACTGGTAAAAAACTGAATTGCTAAAGAAAGCACAAACAGTACACCAAAGGAAGAAACTATAGACACTATAATTATGTATATATATATAACCAACCAATACTGTAGAGGTTAAGCTTCTGACTACCATTGCATTGTATCGCATATATAATGTGCCTTTTTTCTTTTTCTTAGGCTAGGTATAGGTAAATATAGCTAGGTAAAAAACTGAATTGCTGAAGAAAGCACAAACAGTACACCAAAGAAAGAAACTCTAGACACTGTAATTATATATATATATATATATATATATATATATATATATATATATATATATATATATATATATAATCAACCAATACTGTATACAGTAGGTTAAGTTTCTGACTACCATTGCATTGCATCGCATTTATAATGTGCCTTTTTTTCTTAGGGTAGGTATAGGTAAAGATAGTTATATAATTATATCAGCATATTGCTATATAACTAGATTCCAATCATCAGTAATGTTTTTTTTTCTCCTCCTCTCCTTGTTAGGTAAGGTCAGATTAGTTTATTATCCATCTAACAGCTTCTACCATAAAACAGTGCAACAACTTTACCTAACTGTAATGGAGACTAAATTAATTTTATACAAAAAAATGGGTATTAGTATAGACACTTGCCCTACAGAAATTTTTCCGAACTGATATTTGTCATTTAAACAATAGGTTTCTTGTGTCATATTTTCATTTCTATTTATGCTCTAACCGGCGCAAATCTCTTTTCAAGTCCTTCTCTTCAAACTATAGGAAACATGAGTATCATTAAAATGACCTCGGCCTGGCTAAAATCCATATTTAGCTAACAATTCTTGTCATCATTTAGGCATAAGATTTAGGCAATAGCATTACATTTGGCTTTGGGCAGACCCATACAGATTTCTTCTTGGGCAAGGATAGGCCTATGCACATTTTTCCTGGCATGGGCTTGGCTTATGCACATTTTTCTTGGAATGAGCTAGGCCTATATGTTTCTTCCTGCCTAGACAAGGCCCATAAATGTTTTTGCTTGGCCTGGGCTGGGCTTGTAAATGTCTCTTCTTACCCTAGGCTAGGCCTATACTTTTCGGTTGATATCCTTGTTACCTAGATATTTCAATGATTACATAGAATTAAAAGAATAAATCAAGCTACCATTGAGTAGCATAGATAATTTTGCACGGAATGAAGGCATCAGTAACCAAATTAACATCTCAATACGACTGTGATCCACCAAAATATATTATGCAAAGTTAATAAAGAACACTGAGGAACTTGGCTGTGTTGTAATTTCGTTGCCTAACGTATTACGAAAACTACTTTACTAGAAGATATCCACTGCTGACAGTCCGATACCTCTAATTTCTCATTTAAAATGCTTTCCGTAATAGCAATGATGCTTTTCATGCATTCTAGTATGGCTATACATATTTAATAAGACGTGTATGGCTTACCGTGAACGAAATCCAGATGGGAGAGAGGAAAAATTTTAAATAAGTGGGTGAATTGCAGGCGTGCCTCACTATTTGTAACTTAGCGCGTGGGCTGGCGGAATAATACAATGGCCACCGATTGTGACGTCACTGTCAGATATTGGCGGGAGACCCGGGCCTGTTCAAATCAAGACGGCCTTGGCTGTGCCCAGAGAAAGGAGTGGTTGGAAGAAGTTCCGGGAGCTGTTGCCTCCTTACACTGAGAGGGTTCTCCCTCCGTGCTAAGGGGTTTTTGCATACATCATGTGTTAGGAGTGTAATGATGTATGGTTGTGAGACCTGGGCAGTAAAGGAAGAGGATATCCGTAGGCTCAGACATACAGAAATGACATTGTTTAATGGATGTGTAGTGCATCCTTGAATTTGAGGCCTGGGGGTGTAAGGATTGCGATTGAGGAGTTGAGAGGAAGGGTGGGACTGGAATGTATTGGTGCCGTGATGAGGAAGAGAAAACTGAGACTGTTTGAGCTTGTTGAGGTGCTGCAGGACAACAACTGGATGTGGAGGGTGAGAAGGGTGAACATCGGAAGTAGGACTGAGAGGCAGACCGAAAAAGACCTGGGACAAGGTCATAGAGTGTGAATGAATAGGGAGACTGACAAAGATCGTGCAGAGGGAGAGGCGCCATCATGTGACCAAGGCCGAAGCATACAATCATGCTAGGGCCTTTATAAACGATACAATATAATATATATATATATATAGTTATTTATTTATAGCACCAGTCGAGCAGGGCAGTACTCCCAAGGTAGATGGAAATCTGATGACAGAGAGAGCTGGGGCTCCCGTTTCATCAGCCCCCGGGAATAGTTCCTAACCATACCCCTTTGCTGAACCTTTTCAGTGTTTCAGTAACACAGAGACTAGGCCAGCATGCTCTCAGCACACGTTTCTCTAACTGTCGACTCCAGTCTACATGCACAGTACATACTACACTTCCCTTTCAAAAATAAAAAATAAAAAAATAACCTGGCCTGGGAGTCCCCCGGGGGGGGGGGACCATAAATGCCCCCATCCGCCTCTCTCCCGGTGACGACTCAACAAGATGCCTGGAACCACTGTCTGACTCACTTATTCTTCATTTCTGCAACATTTGCGGCCTTTCCTCTAACTTTCTGTCAAGCATCACCTCTCCTCCTCTAAACCTCACCTTCTCTTCCTGACAGAGACTCAACTGTCTGAGGCAACTGATAGCAAACCCTTTTCTGTTTCCTCCTACTTTCTCTATATTCATGTCAAAGCCAAAGGTGACTCTTGTTTATATGTATGCAATGACTTATCTTGATCTCGTGTTCCTGAACTTGATTTTTCTGAATTCTCTAATCTGTGGCTTCGGCTTTCTTGTCATTCTCTGACTAAATATATCTGCACTGTTTACTTATCTCCTAATTCTGCTGACTGTGAAAAATTCTTCGACTATCTTACTTCTACGATGAAACACAATCTATCCATTTCTCCTTTCTCTGAAATCTCCATTCTAGGAGATTTCAATGTTCACCACCATCTTTGGCTCTCCACTCCTTTCACTAATCCACCTGGTGAACATGCCTACATCTTTTCTATCCTTAATGAGCTAGAGCAGCTTGTACAACACCCTACCCATATCCATGACCGCCTTGGAGGAAGTTTCAACATACTTGGCCTCTTCCTTACAACTAATCCTTCTGCTTGTACGGTTAATCTTTCCTCTCCGTTGGGCTCCTCCAATCACAACCTTATTATC
Organism: Coenobita brevimanus; assembly: GCF_032717465.1. Lineage (NCBI taxonomy): Eukaryota > Metazoa > Arthropoda > Malacostraca > Decapoda > Coenobitidae > Coenobita > Coenobita brevimanus. The sequence goes on from NC_137066.1 coordinate 6,495,264, forward strand.
TTGACCTGTCCTATTGCTCTGGTACGACCTGTAGACCCCCAAAGAAACTTCGACTGTGGCACTTTGGAGCTGCGGATTGGGAGGCCCTCAGGCAATACTTCTTTGATTTTCCCTAGAATGAGTATTGCTTCCATGGCCGAGAGCCATCTAAGTGTGCTTTGCACATTACGGAAGTTATTCTCTCGGGCATGGAAGCATACATTCCCCATCTCGTATCCTTTGACTAATGCAAGAATGCCTTGGTTTAATCACGCTTGTTCTAATGTTGTCCGCAACAAGGAGAGGGCGTATAAAAGGTACCAGAGCCAACTCATCCCTGAAGCACATCTTGTTTATGTTTCTGCCTGGAATCGTGCTAAGTCTGTTCTTCGCACTGCTAAAAATGATTTCATGTGTACTAAATGCTCTCAACTCTCCAGCTCGAATTCTTCCCGCTCCTTCTGGCACCTTGCCAAAAATCTTTCTAACAACTTTACCTCATCATCCTTCCCTCCTCTTTTCTACTGTGATGGCTCTGTAGCTACTTCTTCTACTAATAAACCAGATCTCTTCGCTCAGACTTTCTCCTCCAGTTCCACCTTAGACGATTGCAGTCCTGTTCCTCCATCATTTCCTCCCTCTGACTTCCTCATGGCTCACATTAAAATTTCTTCAGCTGATGTATTTTCTGCCATCACTGGGCTAATATTAACAAGGCATATGGGTCTGATGGAGTCCCTCCTGTTGTTCTCAAGAACTGTGCTTCTGTGCTTATACCCTGCCTAGGTAAACTCTTTCGCCTTTGTCTTCCAACATGAACCTTTCCCTCTTGCTGGAAGTTTGCTCTCATTCAGCCAGTCCCATAGAAGGGTGACCATTCTCAACCCTCTAACTATTTTCCAATTGCTTTAACATCCTGTGTCTCAAAAGTTTTCGAGTCATTTCTTAACAGAAAAATTTTAAAGCATCTTTTCTATCACAACCTTCTTTCTGATCGTCAGTATGGGTTCCGTCAGGGACGTTCCACTGGCAATCTTCTCACCTAGCTTTCGGACTCTTGGTCATCCTCCTTTCGGGACTTTGACGAAAGCTTTGCCATTGCACTTGACATCTCAAAGGCTTTCGATCGAGTATGGCATAAATCTATAATTTCCAAACTACCCTCTTACGGTTTCTAACCTTCTATTTGTGCCTTCATCACTAGCTTTCTTTCTGGTCATTCTATAGCCGTTCTTGTGGACAACCATCATTCTCCTCCTAGATCTATCAACAGTGGTGTTCCTCAGGGCTCTGTCCTATCACCAACTCTCTTCCTTTAATTCATCAGTGACCTTCTAAGCTGTACATCTAACTCTATCCACTCGTACCTGATGATTCCACCCTTCACCTTTCCATTCGGTTCCCGCAACGTCCATTTCAGCAATTACTTCAGCAAGCAAGGGATGAGGCTATGGCACACCTAATGTCTGACTTGGCTCGTATCTCTGACTGAGGAAAAAATAATCTTGTTTTTAATGGATCAAAGACTCAGTTTTTACATTTATCAATCCGACACAATCTTCCACAGGAGTATCCAGTAATGTTTAATAATATCCATCTGAATCCTGCAACATAAACGGCATAATTACTGAAAATATCAAGATGATAATAGGGCCCTGAACTAATAACTTAATCAATGCGGCATGCTAGAACAAGTGTGTGTGTGTGTGTGTGTGTGTGTGTATAGACAGATAGATAGATAGATAGATAGATAGATATTGAGGGGCGCTTTGCACATACCTGACATTTGCAGGCAGCTACATTATACACACAAATGGAACCTGAAGGCCAGCTGTTCCGTAAGACACTGGGACATTACTTTTTGCCTTTGACTAAGAGACTTCCACCCGGTGCTTCATGTATAGTTGTACGGTAGGTTTGGAGAGCTTTTAATGTGTATGATGAGAAGTGGATATGAAAACAGTTTTGCAGAGACAGTGTTTGTGTGTGATAGAGACTATATGACATCAAGGAAACTTCGACAGGATGGGAACATATGAAAAAAGAAACCTAAATGGAGATACCAATGCACACCTTTAATGTACAGTATGTCCCCTCGATGAGACTAAACCCGTATTAGGAAAACTTAAGATGCACGCGCTACCCACCTGACCACTGGAGGCTCCGAAGCGGCAGGAAAGGCATGAAATGTGAATACTGCTGATGCTAAGTAAGTGTTAATGAACACAAAATAAATAAATAAAATAAGTAGCTTGTGAGGAGAAGAAAGATAGGAGATAAGCGAGAAACGTCAGAGGACAGGCGATTGATAAGATGTTGTGGCGGCTGTTAACGATTGGGTGGAGGGAGGGGGGGGAAGGTAAAAGATAAGGAAATACCCTCTTCATTACTGTTGCCGACTAGGAGTTTTCATTATCAGTCTTGCAAACTTAGTACCAAATATTTGCTTCTTAATAAGGTTTTTGATATTGGTATTTTGGCAAGTGTTATGTTCAAATCTGGTAACGAGACTTAGAGACACGTAATTATTATTTTCCCTACTCGCTACAAGAGTTGCATTCAAGGGGAACGATGGAGGTTTATTGCGAGGCCAGCTGTCTACTCTCCCTTACCGTACAGGACGTGATATGAACGGAACCACGGCGCTGCCTGAGACACCTCTTCATGATGCCAGTCACGTCCTCGCACAGGATTATCGTGATAAGCACATGTGTGAGAGTTTACTTCCGAATCTGGCAAGATATCTAAATGGAATCATCTTATACTTTACCAGCCTCACATCACACTGCATGGGGATGAAAATATTCGTGGTTTACTGGGCCAAGAAGCGGTTCATAACGAACATTTAGTTAGGTAATTCTTCCCAACAATTTATAAAGCAATAGTGCCAGTGATCCTGTCAGTCTGGTGCTTTACGTAGACAGTTTTACTATAAAAGTGCAACTTCCGCCGAGATTTACTTAAAATTCTAAACCTGTCTCACTAATCTAGTATTTTATCCATTTTATTTTGGGATGAGAGTGGGGGGAGGGGGTTCTTCATCTAAGGGTAACAGCTGGTTCCTACTGATTATATGTTTGTGGAAACTGACACATAATTTCTGTTCTATATATCTATCTATCTATAGACAGACGCCATAATCCCATTAAGGGTGGCCGTTTGTCTTTGAATTAATTGTTTTTTTTGGGAGGGGCACTAACCCTCTGCCAACCCATTTGTTGACACGTAGGAAACACATATGGGTTGGTTACATGGTTACCACCCAGCGTTGGAAATGATTTCCTGGCTTACAGGAAACCATTAGGCTTGTCATTCAATGTAAAGCCACCTGAAAGGGAAAGAAGACTAATAAAAAGTGATAGGAAAGACGGGAGAAACAGAGAGAGGAGGGCAGACACAGAATTAGAATGATAAAGTAAGATGTAAACAACATTACATCACGTGAGTGGATGAAGGTCGCCACCACTTACCACCTGATTTCTATTTCTACACCCAAAGTGCTCTTAAGGTGCAAGTTTGTTATAAAAAAAAAAAAAGGTTAAATATGGTAAATGAATTGCTTTGGACTTGGCATCATACTTGGTAGCGGTTATGCTCCAGTTACTTGGCAACCCTTGAACCCTGTTAATTCAGGGCTCTCACTTTTGAGGTAAGTATTGGGTAATTTTGAATCATCTAAGGAAATCTCTGAGGTAATGGAACTGTGATTCTGAGGTAATTCAGGGTAGTATGGTCGTAAAATCTAAGGCAATTTTGATCATTTTAAAGTACATCATGCATTCAGTATCATTATAAAAAAAAAAAAAAAAATCTGGTTTGATGGCAAAGAACAGCGGCAATATACACGGTTACATCACATGGTGCCCGGGCCTGGGCCATACTCCGTACAGTGCACGATTACAGGCCCGTTTTGGTGGCGACAGGCAGTCCGCCGGCTTGACGCCGTCAGAATTTTGTGTATTCACATGACGCGTTCGTGGTTCGTCCAGCATCGTCATTCAGTGTGGGCTCATTGTTGCGTGAGGATCATGGTCGGCCGGCCTCTAAGGAATTTGGCGGCAATTGCTCTACTGTTAGAAGATGAGGGGAAAGAAAACGTTCGTGGAAAGAGGAAAAGGTTATGGGTACACCAGTCACTGAAAATGAGAAATGGATACACCAGTCAATGAAAAAGAGAAAGTTCAGGGGAGAATTCTGGACCCTGTATAAAGAACTGGCAGATGATGAGGTAAAATTCTACCAGTACTTCAGAATGTCCAAGGCTAAGTTTAGTTGTTTACCGAAAAAAAACAAAAAAACAATCGAAATGGAGCTGACCAAGATGAACAAAAACTGCGAAGAAGTAATACCTCCAAAAGAAAGACTAGCAGTCTGCCTAAGGAAAGAAAATGAAGCTATGCTTATTGCATGCATTTTACTAATGTAAATAAATTAAAGTACAAATTGTATAACCTTAAGTATGCTAAATGTTACTTCTCATTCTCATCTCCCTCCCCTAAAAAAAAAAAGCTGTTACATCACAAAACACAATCTTTTATGAGTGCTCTAAGTAATCCATGAATTTGATTTATATAATAGATTTTTCGAAATGCAAACTAGGATTTATAAACCTTACAGTATACTATTTTTTGCTTCATAATTTTTGTTTTTTCGTCCGTGTTGCCAAACAATGAACTGTATGTGTCATCTACATAGACAAGGCGGTAACAGCGAGTCATGGAATGGACGGGTACGCTACGTGTCCTCGTTCACATGAGCCATCACCAACCTGTCAGGCTGGCATCAAGTCGCCAGCTAGCCGGCCAGGATTTCTCGAGAAGATATCCGTGACGTGTCGGTCGGCTGACGGACTGGTGCCGCCGTCAGCTTGACGGGTCATATGAACACTTTCATTAGAATGCATGTAAGAAATCTCGATGGCGTCCAGCTGCTGGACTACCTGTCGGAACCAAAACGAGTCGTGTGAATCGGCCTTATGGTCGACTCACATGACCGTTTTGGTTCCGACAGGCAATCCACCGGCTTGACACCGTCAGCATGTTGTGTATTCACATGACGCGTTCCCAGTCTGTCGAGCATCATCATTCAGTGTGTGTTCATTGTTGTGTGAGGATCATGGCCGGTCGGTCTCTATGTAATTTGGCGGCAATTGCACTACTATTAGAAGAAGAGGAGGAAGAAAAAGTTCGTGGAATGAGGAAAAGGCTATGGGTACACCAGTCACTGAAAAAGAGAGAGTTCGAGGGAGAATTCTGGACCCTGTATAAAGAACTGGCAGATGATGAGGTAAAATCCTACCAATACATCAGAATGCCCAAGGCTAAATTTAGTTGTTTTAATAAGTCAAAACACTCTCCAAATAATTTGCTTAATTTACCTAGACAAGGTGGAAATGTTCATCAAACTGCATTTAATGTCAGGGAAAAATTCAAAGTGTTTTTCAATAGTCCAGCTGGAGCATTACCTTGGGAGTGGTATAGCATATCCAGTATTAAGGCTCGAAAAAACGGTGAATTTTACCTGCAAAAGATTATGAGTTATAATTTATGTATAATAAACTAATGACACACTCACCTGGTTTGTTTACGTCCTTGCTAATCACTCTCCATATCTTATCGTTATGCAGATTATCACTGTGCTTCTTGATAGTCTTATCAAACAACTTTTCATAAGAACGCACAAGTTTGATCAGCCTTTCATCCATGATGCCAAACTTTGAACTGTATGTGTTATCCACATGAACAAGGCGATAACAGCGAGTCGTGGAATGGACGGGTACTCTACGTGTCCTCGTTCACATGAGTCATCACTAACCCGTCAGGCCGGCGCCATGTCACCAGCTAGCTGGCCAGGATTTCTCGAAAAGATATCCTTGACGTGTCGTTCAGCTGACGGACGGCTGCCGCCGTCAGCTTGACGGGTCATGTGAACAATTACTGTAGAATGCATGTAAGAAATCTCGACGGCGTCTAGTCGCCAGATTTTCTGTCAGAGCCAAAACTGGTCGTGTGAATCGGCCTTTAATCGAACGAGAGCGGCTGTTTATCTCTGCTGTCTCATCCACTCGCACTACACTGTCCACGTAGCCAGCCAGTGCAGTGAGTGCTCCGATTTCCAGTACCAGATTCGCAGGCTTTACAGCAGCAGCATTTTGGTGTACTAATCTCTAGTGTACTGTCTTTCCTCCTGCATTTTATGAAGTCTTTGGGGAGCTGTTCAGTGAGTCGCCTAATGGCAGTGTACTGATGATGGTTATTCGAATTTAACAACGGAATGATTTTAGGTATATATATACTTTCAGTCCAGACTGTCGTACTTTTTTCTTCTAAATAGTTTAGACTGTTCTAAGACATTTTATACGGACGAGAGCATTTCCGTATTTTGCCACAGTAATTAAGGTAAAAATCGTCAAAACACATAAACATAGTCTACTAATATCAATAAATAACCGAACCTAACCTTACCAACCTAACCTAACCTAACCTAATTAGGTCAAATGAAAGTACATAGTCAAGTGAAAGTACCTAGCCTTGATATTCTTACTAAAACATACTATTCTCTGCCGTAAACCCGCCCAGGCTGTGACCCTTAGCTTCTGTGACTGATGTTAATGGAAAACAAATATTCCCCGGTCTTTCTAAAGTAGTAGGATGTGCATTAACCTTGCCACACTCAAATGCTTCAGTAGAGAGACTTTTCAGTCATTTAAGACGTATTTAGACTGACCTGAGAAGTCCACTTAGAGGTACAAACCTGGTTAGCTTACTGCACACTAAATATGGACTAAAAACAATGGGTGTATCCAGTGCTCAGTTGCAGCTGGATAACCATCTTCATCCTGCCTTGAAGAATGTAGTAAGTAATGCTGCAGATGAATGTAGGAAAATTATATTGGGAAAAAAAAAAAAATTCTCTGTGCTATGTTTTTTAGTTGTTGTTTCCCCCCCCCCCCAAAAAAAAAAAAAAAAATGATATGCTTTACTGAGCTGAGAACTTGAGTGCATTATCAGTCAGAAAGCACTCAGAGAGTGTACACCTCCGCCAATGTCACTGCCGGATCCGTGGAGGTATTGTGTGGAATATATAGGATCCAGATCCGCCCCCAAATTTAATCTGTTTTTCCTTGACCCATGGCCCACTCCCCAACAAAATTTTATTGAAATTCATTGAGAATTTTTGGAGGTATTGTCCGGGATACTCCGGATCCAGATCCGGATCGGCCCCCAAATTTAATCAATTCTTTCTTGGCCCATGGCCCACCCTTCCACAAAAATTTCTTTGAAATACATTGAGAACTTTTGTAGATATCATATGGACAAACAGACAAACATTAGTGAATACATAACTTCCTTCAGTTCCATTCGCAGAGGTAATAATCAGATACAAATTTCTTGTGTTACCAAAGTTTTATTCTCCTGTTCTCGCTGTTTTGAGTCGTTCGTGCACACACACACACACACACACACACACACACACACATATATATATATATATATATATATATATATATATATATATATATATATATATATATATATATATATAAATTACACATAGGATTTTTAAGGTAATTCTATTGCATCTAGGGTAATTTCACGGCGGTTCGGTAATCTTTGCTGGCTGTTGTCAGAGCCCTGCGCCCCACTATCCTCAGTCGTGCAGCAGTCGGCATCGGAGGAGGGCGCGTGCGTCATGGAGGTTAGTGGATAATCTTGTTCAGCCTGTCCCTCTCGCATCTCCTTAGCTACCCTCAATCACTTCACAAACTTTACAGTTTGGGAGAAGCTGGTGATGCAATGAGTAGAATATCTAACCCGCAACTGGAAAGCTCGATGCTATAGTCTGTCAAAGCTTTGTGCAAGGTTTTTCAACTGCAAAACCAGCATGAGTGTAGATTCAAGTATCAACAAGTACTCTGAATGCACAGCCTAAGCAGGATTACATCTGTGACAACACCAGCCTCACTACTGTATCGGGGAGGAAAGAACAAAGCTTTGGATTAGCCACTTCAGTCTGATGGCGTATTTTTCATTACAGTCTTAATCTCTGCGGACAGTTTTACTCAGGTTTCGAGAGACCTTTGGAACTGGAAAGGTTAGACAGAACCTTCAGCAACCCCTTCACTGTTACAGCTTAGATACAGCCTTCAGCAACCCCTTCACTGTTACAGCTTAGATACAGCCTTCAGCAACCCCTTCACTGTTACAGGATAGTTACAGCCTTCAGCAACCCCTTCACTGTTACAGCTTAGATACAGCCTTCAGCAACCCCTTCACTGTTACAGGTTAGTTACAGCCTTCAGCAACCCCTTCACTGTTACAGCTTAGATACAGCCTTCATATCAGCAACCCCTTCACTGTTACAGCTTAGATACAGCCTTCAGCAACCCCTTCACTGTTACAGCTTAGATACAGCCTTCATATCAGCAACCCATTCACTGTTACAGCTTAGATACAGCCTTCAGGAACTCCATCACTGTTAGAGATCTTTCCAGAACTGAATAAAATCAGCCGATGGTAACATAATTGAAATATTCGTCATCGGAGTGAAGGGGTTTGTGCCTATCGAGTGCACGAGCATCAGTAAGACAGGTTTCATCGCCACAGTCTTTACCTACAATACGGCTCGCAACATGGTGGTAGGTAGTGGCACCCATTATCCACTCTCTTGATGTAGTTCTTCCAGCTTCTTCCTTCATGTCTATCATTCTTTTTTCTCAGTCTGCCCTCCTATCCTCCTGTTTCTTCCATCCTTCGCATCCCCGTTTACCATACTTCTTTCCACGTAAGATGGCTTAACATTGAATAGAAAGACAAATGGCATCCTGTAACTCCGGAAACCATTTACAATGTTGGGTCGTAACGGGGTGACATGGAGCCTGCTATGGTGCCCTCGTTGGCTGTGCGGAGACATGCGGCGTCCACCCAGAAATTAAACCAGGACATTAATACCCGCGCCTCGATGTGGCAAGGCGCTGTCAGCCACATGGGAATGTCGATTCACTGCATGAAATAGCCCAGCAGGGGAGGGTGCTTGCTTGCGGTTGGTGAGTCTGCTCCATTAGACAGACGTGTAGTACAACAACAGTAACAACAACAACAACGGCTCGCAACATTCTACTTAACATCTAGGTCCCTAAATGCATTTTTGAGTAAATGTTCCATCAAATAACTGAAAGATGCTTCTGTGTCACTGATATGACGGCCGGAAGAGGATGGTATGGAGGGATATCAGTTCATATGTTTATGGTATGGAAGGGTAGGTTGAGATGAGCATGGAGCACGAATGCTGGTGAAAGGGTTACACAGACTTAATTTACATGTCTGTTAAAGTTAACAATCAGAACAGTGGCCATGACTGGAGCGATTAGGTCAGTGATTTTGGAATGGATTGTGTATAATATTTATGATCATAAAAAATCTGTTTGGTGTGAAGTGTTAAATACATGTGTACTGCTGTAACGGTGCCATCTACTGTGATAGAAACAGTGTCAGTAAGCCAGACAACCTCTGGGACGAGGACGGATGTTGTTTCCGTCAGACTGGCTGTGTCCCCAACGAGACCTGCAATATTTTGTTCTTGCTCCCTTCAAATGATTGTACTCAGCTTTGGAGAGATTTTAGAACTGAAGAATTTAAATTAAGCCATTGTTAACCTTTCATTGTTTTGAGTATTTACAAATTACATAAAATTGTGTGAAGGTTGCAAGATTAATCTAAAAACGGATGTCCTCGTCCTAAGTGGATGAAGTATTTTATCTTATTCCTTCTCCTTACCGAGGATTTTATTCATTTTCGGAAAAGGCCTGTCTTGCTGAATAGGTTAACGATGGCAACACCTAACATCCCCAGTTCAAGAAATATCGTTAAACTCTTATTGTCGCGTGGCGGTAACTCATGCAGTCCAGCAACGTATTTATTGATTTATTCTTGATAGCTGCAGACGATTATATTCAGCTTTGGGTAAAGCACTTGCAGTGAAAGGGTAAATGAAGACTTTAATCTATACTGTCTGCAAAGTGTCTCTGAAGCTGAAAGACATTTTATGCAGAGAACCCGAGTAAAATGAAAATTACGTAACCAAATTGAAGTGCTTGAGAATAAGGTAAAATCCAGACGTAACTGGATGGGAAAGTTTAAGAGGCAAACTTACGAATATGTTCCTGTCGCAGTTATGACTTACTTTTTGTAGGAAGGACAAAGTAAGGAGATTCTAGTAGGTTTCCATTACCAGTATTCCTACATAAACAAGCACAGTAAAATTATTGTGCAGCCCCATTCCACACCAGGGAAGCTCATGGGTCCCACCCTATCTAAAACATAGGTCTTAACTGCTGTGCATACCAGTGTTTCCCAGGAGTCACGGGGGCTGGCCCCACAGGATTCCACACTTGCTAATACCCGATCCGGATTGGCGTCTACCGCTATCCAAAACTTCGTATTCCATGAGAAAAAAAATGGTACTGCCCAACCAAAGCTGCTATGGGGGGTGGACAAGTCCCCCCATCCCCCGCCTGAAATCTGGTCTGAGATGAGGTTTACCATTGTGGAATGCTTCATTTTCCCAGGTAAAATCTGGCAATGCATACTGGAATTGACTGGGACTGGGGAATCCAACCCACAATACCTGGTCAGGGTGGAGGTGTACCCCCCCATACAAACTTCATTGTTCCTAAATACATACATAAATAAATTAATAAAAATATTGCCAGGCGTAACAACGTTGGACAGAACCCCTGAAGTGCCACCCCCGCAACTAGGAGTGGGCCTTGAGCCTCACATCGTGCCTTAAACCCAGGTTCGGTTTACGAGTGTGCAAAATTTCATGTTCCTGAGTTTTTAAAAATGGCATTGCTTCTCATTGGGATCCACTTCCGGGGGAAGTGGGGGAAGGATGGAGGGAGTCCCAAACTGTCTAAAACTTACCAGTATGCTGAAGTTCGTCTTGTAAAGTATAAATCCGGCCGTGTATATTGCTAAAGAACTGACAGTGCATACTGTCGTTGACCTCCCCCCCACCCAACAAGCAGCGGCCCTCGTGGATCCAATTCTGCCTAAAGCTCCTCCATGTTGAGGTCTACCACTAACAAAAATTCTTTTTTCCTAGGTGCTCCCAGACACTTCCGGTATTCAGAAATGAGTGATGCAGGAATCACTTCCTCCTCCACCCTGGAGAAATACTGTGCATCAGTTAATGTACGCGTGGGGGGAAAAAGGGGATTCACAGTTTCATTAACCCCTTCAGTCTGATGAGTTATCATATTCTTTCTCTCCTGATAATTTTCCATTTCGAAATGTAGAGATTAGGCATAGCCTTCATTAGCCCTTTACTGCTAGGGGTGCTTCCTGTGTAGAATAAAGTTATTTGGTGGCAATAAGTTTATGTAAAATACATGATTGGCAAAGAATGACGTCATAGTCGCATGGTGATAAGTTAATGATGTAAAATACCTGATTAGCAAAGAAAAGGGTCGTATGGTGATAACAGTGTTATGATGTTAAACATGATCATCATGAACGAGTTAAGATTAATTATTTCTCGAAATTTTGACCCATTTATGTAGACAGGACAAAGAATTTGCCTACAGTAGTGGTTAGTAGTTAGAACGCTCTAGTCTGAGTGACAGTCTAGCCATATGCATAGGTTTGATCCCCAAGAGGATGGTGTGGGCTTTTCTGTCAGGTAATCCCATCAAGCGAAGTAACATGACCTACCATTACACTGACTGGAATACCATAGCCGAGTCCGGCTCCAACATCTCGATGGGAACAAAATTAGATTAGCTGTTATTGCTTTACAGAACTGACGTCTGTGACTGTAGCTGACAATGTCTGAAAACTTCCTCTATTTCTTTGGGTCACGGAATTTTTTGAGTAATCCTTTCAGTACGGTGACATTTTTGCTATAATAAACGATTGGGTTGAAGAGGGAGGTGAAGGGGATGGGATTACTGTTGAGAGACATGATGATAAACTCCTCACCGGGGTTGCCAGTTGGCAGTTATCATTATTACACTGGCACGAATTTAATCATGAAAAATCTGTCTCGGTATGAAGTAACTGATAATGGTAATCTGGTATTGTGGTGTTATTTGTGCAATTCGAAGAAAGACATGGCAGCATGGAATATAATTTTCAATTTTTTCAACTCACTGAAAAGTTGCATTTAAAAGAAAGGCAAAAGCTCCATATCTGGTTGCTCCTATCTACCCCGGCCGTACAGGACGCGAAATGATCGGTATAGTACAGTAGCACCCGAGTCACCTCCCGCTGACTTCAGTCACGTACTCGTGCTGGATAATCGAGAACAGCATACCTTGGTGTAATGATTTTTTTTCCCACTTAACAAGGTAATGAACTTGAATCTTCTGATTTAGGAATGACATACTACACTACTTGAGGATACCAGGTCAAAACCCGGTTCATGACAATGGTTTGCTACAGTAGGTATTTCTTACCCATGAGTTGCCATTTTGGTAGCCCTATCATGCCTGGTAAATCACAGCAAAGAGTTTGACTACAGTAGTGCAGTTTTGGGCACCATATGTTAAATAATATACATGCATTGCATTTTAAGTATGCTCATCAATTTGTCAGTAAGATATGTAAGACTTTATAAGACTAATAATAAAAAAGCTGCTTGACGCTCATTATACATCAGTAAAACTAGCGTATAGTAATTTATCTTTATATCCTTAAATTATCAGTATTTAAGACAGTTTTGTGACAAAACTCTTCATGTGGTTATGAACTACATTGGATTTAGTAGTACAGTAGTTGTGCTCCAGTTACTGGCAAGCCTGCAATCCTCAGCAGTGCAGCAGCCGGTATCGTGAGTGGAGGTACTGTACACTGAAAGAAACAACTGTCTTCACATTTCCATCTGAACAATATAAAACTGGCAAAATACAATGAAAATCTTATTTCCACCAGTGCATGTTTCAAGTGGTTCAGTTTTTCCGCCATGTATCCATAGAACTTTGGAATGATGCTTATGTCTCCGCCTGTACATTCCATGTCAGTTAGCTGATAATATTGTCCGGCCTGTACCGGTCACAGCTCCTTAGCTGCCCTCAGTCACATCATAAATCTCGTTCGGGGGTCTAATGTGTAGGATATCCAGCTGGCAACTGGAAAGCCCCAGGTTTGATTCACAGAGTCATCATACTTTAGGACAGTAGGTTATTTGTTACCCGTGTGTCCGGGTGTGTCCCCCTTCACCCAGCAGTAAAGTCTGAGGAGATATGGTACATGTAATTCTTCAAATGGACGTTGTATGTGGGGAAGACTGTGACTTCCTAACATTCGATTGTCTGCCTTAGTGATGCTCGTGCAGTTGATAGGTATTAATCCAAAGCCTTCCTTTTTCATGCTTTTCTGAGTGGTAAGGCTGGGATTACATTCTCAAATTTTCTTAACCTTCAGTTGTGTATTATGAGCATTCGTTGATATTTTAATCTTTATAAATAGAGCCACCAAACACCTGCCAGTCAAATAAGTTAATATTACAATTATACATATACGACCAAACGAAGATATAGCTGACAAAAGTTTATTTATACGGAGGTGTCTTTATTATATATAATAATAAATATTATCCACTAATGCTTCGCCTTGTGCGAGCGATGGGAAGTGAGAAACACACACACACACACACACACACACACACACACACACACACACACACACAAACAGTGGGGGGGGGAGGGACAAGTTTTGTGTTTTTGTGTACCGGTATATCATTGATAGCATGTATATATATATATATATATATATATATATATATATATATATATATATATATATATATATTTTTAATGCGAGGAAGAAGGAACCAAAGGCCATGAGCCTGCAGTAACAATTCCCTCCAAGAGAAAAACAAAATACAATAGAGAGCCAAATTCAAGATCCGATCATTTTGAGATGCCTGGACACACTGCGTTTGAAAGACTGGAGATCATAGGCAGCAGGAAATACAGACAGAGGGAGACAGTTCCAGAGCTGACCTGTTGCATAAATGAAAGACTGGGAGTAACGGTTAACTCTTGCATTAGAGAGTTGGACAGAAAAGGGACGAGAGTTTGCTGCCAGACGGGTGCTACGCGCCCGTCGTAGAAGTGGAGGAATGCAAGCAGACAGTTCAGAGGAGCAGTGACCATTAAAGTAGCGATAGAAAAGAGATAAAGATGCAACAGTGTTGTCTGATGGTTTTGTTCTGTGTAATTAGTTTTATCTGCTTATGTATTCATGCTTCCACCCACCTATGGTGGAGGGGGCATTAAGTGATTGTTTTTTCTCCGTCCGAGCGTGTGTGGGTGCGTGCGTGCGTGCGAGTGTGCATCAGTAACACTTTTCTGAGAGTGACTCCTGAGCCCACTGGCGGATTTCCACCAACTTTTGTTAGTTAGTGAAGCTGTATGAGATAATGAACTGATTAGGTCTGCTAGATCATGGAGTCATAGGTCAAGATCATATGGTGTCGACTTAGGTTATTCTTGTGGGCGCAATATCTCCTGAATCCCTCAGTGGATTTCGATGAAACTCGTGACGGTGACACAGAATGAAGGGACGATGAACTGATTCAGTCAGCAAGGTCAGGGGGTCAGATATCATGGTCATCTGGAGTTGACTTTGTTTATTTTTGGTCACATTTCATGCGATGACGAGTCCGTGGGCAAGGCTTGGGGACAGCATTGTATACATTGTTTATGCACTAGTATATATCTCATAACACAATGTACAGGATGTAGTGTCTGCTGGAGACACACACAGCTTCTCACTAGGAATGTCAATCCACACAGTGCGTATCCACAATCTTGTTGTCCCAGGCAATCAAGAATCCTTAACAGATGGATCTCAATCTCTTAGTCCTGACGACCAAGAATTTCATGACGTATTCAAACTCGTGGTGTAACCAGCCCTAGTCGGTTAGTCCCCGTGAATGGAAATCTACCAGACACTACATTACACCACACATCCTTTCCAAGCTGTATATAATGTCGGCGAGATTCCCTTCAGATCAGAAGGGATTAGAGAAGGCCCGAGAACACAATCAGGGCGTAGGCAGAAGATAGGGTCACGTAGGAGGCTTTGCCATCACACTATGTTACGCTGTAAATTACAGTTCGATATAACTGTACAATAAACTCCGTAACCCAAGAGTGCTCTAACTCACCTCGCCAATACACAAAGGGGGACAGAGAGAGAGAGAGAGAGAGAGAGAGAGAGAGAGAGAGAGCTACCTATTCACTCTAGCCAATGATAAACCGTGCAATAAGCAGCGACATGTTTGAGCCATACTACATCTGACAACTTTATTCTGGCAGTGCTCCGACGACCTACAACCAACCTCCCTATCTCCCTACAAGTAACTTACGACTGTTCTGTCGAGCGCATACCTAGCAATGCTTTGCATCGACAGCTCGAGGTCCGAGGTCTCGGCGTTTCATTTACTGTTAAAACTACTGTATATCCCATCACATTTATTATTACTAATATACTCCGAATATACTCTCCTCTATCCATTCCTCCTCACAGCACATGTGTCGGCTCTCACAACCTGATACTTATTGGCACTGAGAACTTCGTGAAACCTCTTCATTAGTGACATATTTTTGCACAGTATACCTCAGCTACCCTTTGTATGCTGTCTATGTGTGGTTAATAATGACATAATGTGCGTACAGTAAGTGCATACATTGAGGTGGTTTGGCCATGTGGATAGGATGGAGAGTGAGATACGATCTAGAAGTGTTTGTGAGTGGGGTCGAGGAGGGGAGAGATAAGGGAAGACCGAAGATGAGATGGAGGAATGGAAAAGAGAAGTATATGAGAGAGGGATTGTAAGTTTGGGGGAGGGCAAAGAAATGACAGGGAACAGAGCGACATGGAGGTCATTTTGTTGATGGCCACTCCTTACGGGATTGAGGCGCCGGGCAATAGATAGATAGACAAAAAAATGTAATTGCTTTGGCTTCTATCAGCGTACTGTTAGATATGTAAAAGCACTTGGCTGAGTTAAAAATACGAGAATCGGAAGAAGACGGTGCGGGTAATGTTTGATCATGTGAAGGTGAGAAATTATGTACGAGGAAACTGATAGAGGAGCATGGTAGAAGAAAAGTGGTGAGAGGGATATTCAGAATGAAGGAATACAGGCTTAATGAATAAATAAATAAAACATCACAGCCGTGGCAAATGTGTGTGGTTCAGAGTGTTAATGTGTGTGTGTGTGTGTGTGTGTGTGTGTGTGTGTGTGTGTGTGTGTGTGTGTGTGTGTGTGTGTGTGTGATCTTGTGGGAAATTAGTGTCGTTATGGCAGACATCCCATTGACAGAGGACGGGTGTAACGTTCAGCACTGTGGCTAGGTCAAGGCTAAGGCTGACATTCTCGTAGGGTATGGAATCCTCTTAACGCCGTTGCCTTACCTGTTAATTCAAGCATGTGCCATTAACCATTGCATTTGTCGTATTTGTGCAATTTGTGTCAATAGTGCATAGGAGTAAATATGACAGGAAAGAATAGTAAAGTGTAACATGCAAAATAATATGCAAAGGAAAAGGTGTTAGTAAGCCTGCTCACCAATCAAGATCTTGATAAAGATCAAGAAAGCCAGGTGCAGAAGTACCGTTCACCTTCCTGTGGCCCTTTCTGCTCCTCATGTCTATTATTATTATTATTATTATTATTATTATTATTATTATTATTATTATTACGAGCGAGCGAACGCAGCGAGCGAAACGATGTTTCCGTTCAGCTGAGAAATGAGCAGCCTGACACGACCCGGCCCAGCCTGGCCAGACACGACACGGCCCTACCGTGATGGTTTTCAGAAGCTAATAATTTTCCTACTATGTGAGACAGAGAAGAGATTCTTTCAGCAGTTAGCAGATATATTCAATAAATTTAGTTTTAGCTATACAGTATAGTTACTTGGGATGTTACTGGGCCAGGGGGCACGGCCGTGCAGGGTTCTATCCATGCATGGCGGCGGCGCTGCCCGGCCCAGGGGCGCCAGGCCAGAGGTCCTGTGAGTCCTAGAGAGGTTAGCATCACTGTCAGGATGTGCACTGCGACAGCGAGGGCTTTCTGTAGGGGCGACAAGGGTACATTGCGCATTCTTCTCCCCAAGATCTTTGAGGAGAATGGGCTGCCTCGCCTTGTCATTCCCAAGTGCTTCACCCGTGACATACATCCTGCCCCCTATCGTCGTTGGTAGCATCAGTCCCACCCGCCACAACCTATTGCTTCCTGAAAGACACCACGGAAACGGACGTAGTAGGATGCTCCAGTAAATCGGCACAACTGCCCACCTTCAGATTCCAACCTGGCTCTGGACCAGACCATGGATACGGTTTTAGAGCCTCCTGGTGACCACCATCAGTTGTCATTGCCTGAACAGGGACAGGAATCTTCCACCTCCGCCTTTGTGGCCGAGGATACATCGACCAACTACTCGGCCAAAGTGGACATTGTTGTCATCTTCTTCTCCAGCTGCGGGGGCTACACATCTTGCCCTGTGCTCAAGGCTGGTGACCACCAGCCCAAGGTCTCTGTTTATCAACACCTTCTGGCTCTTGGCGCCCACACCTGGTCGTACCAATTGGGGGGGGGGTCGTGCTATAAAACCCTGTACGATCTTCTCTGGGCGTATGACCTGGGTGTGGGCATTCCATCTAGCCTGATTGTCAGGGGTGAGATGATCAACCTTGCTGGCCTTCAAACATTTTTTTTTACGCTACCTGTTCTCCTGGCTCCTTAGACCAGCCGTCTTTCCTCCTGCCCTGGTTTTCTTTTAACAGTATCATTGTTCACTTTTGTTTGGCCTAATGCCCCTCTTAGTGGGTGATGGCCAACAAACAACAATGACAACAAACGCTCTGGTCTCTCGGCACGTGTTCACGAAGCGCAATTTACTGCTTACCATTTTTTGTGTGATCAGTAGTAGTAGCAGTAGTACAGTAGTAGTAGTAGTCGTGGCAGTAGTAGTAGTAGTAAAAGTAGTAAGAGAAGCAGTAGTATTAATAGAAGTCTCGTGCCCTACACTCCCACAGTAATCATTTTATATTTCACACTCATCTTCAATATGCATGATAAATGACTGCAAAATTATTTAAATAGGCAGCGTGAGTAAAGCAGCAGTAGGGAGTGCAGAGACAAGTCCAGAGAGAATCTGTAACATTAATATTAGGACAGTGTGACAGTGTATCCCTGTCTGTCCCAATGCCCTCCCGGATTATGAGGGAATCTCTTCCACACACTGAGGTTCCAAAACACAAACGTTTTCTGCTTTACTGTTACTAACTTAGTTGAAGACAATTACATTACTTTAGCAACACAAATAGAGATAATTCGTTCAATACATGAGATTTAACTCAGTAACATATAAACCCTTAATGCGTCATAATGACTCTTGAGTATCACATGTTTACTTGAGTTCCTACTCACATCAAGAATAAGCACTATAATTATCCTCACGACCAAGGCCTAGCACTAATTACTGCTGGATATCAAGCTAATCTGTACTCTGATGTTCACCCTTATGCTTGTACTTATATGTAGTACTTGGAGCACTGTCTTGCCCCTCACTCGGACAGTCTAGCTCCATACATGAATCAGTCATAATAAAATTAATGATGGTTTTAGGGGTACCTTTCTCATGGCCTCTTACTAAAACTAATCACTCACTTGAGCCGCACACTGTCTCATAACCCCTGTGTGTTGGCACTCCACAAGAGTCAGGTCTACATTAAAAGGTCTCAAGAACCTTCACATATTTCACTGTCATCGCCTTTTTTTAATCTTTATTTCTTCCCTTTTCTGCGACTTCCCTCCACCGTCTCTAAGTTTTCACTGTAGCTCATGCTTCCTGTGTTTTTGTTCTAATTTCCTCGTGATGTCTACTTTTAACAGCCTTATATGCCATTTTCAGCAGTTTACGAAACTCGGTGTATAGCAGTTTTTGCCTCTTCTTAGTTTTCTTCTCCTCTACTTTCTTCTATTGCTCCTTTGTCGTTGGCTGATCCTAAGTCGATATTAATGAGTGTTTTAGATAGGCTAAGGGGCCGAGGGAAAGACCGTCTCCCATGTTTATGTGTTTTATAAACTCTTGCCCCCCACGTGTTGTGCCCACCACGTGTTGGCTTCGGCATGGTCGGGATCAATAACATTATCCATTGTTTGGCTGTCCTGACAGCAGCAGCAGCAGTAATTGTACCAGTAGTAGTAGTAGTAGTAGTAGTTGTTATTGTTGTTGTATCGATAAAGTTTTGTGGAGCAACTACTTTCTTCAGAGAAGTAGTGTGAGACTTGGTGTTCATTTAAAAATACACTTACTGGTATGAAAATAATGCGAAACATGTTTAACAATTATTAGACAGGAAAAGGACTGAAATGATTACGATTTCATTTCCTTTTTTAGTCACCTTTTCATTTATGACAGATATGTTAAGAATATTACCAGAATTAAGAAGAAAACATATAGAGAATGATTATTGCATGAAAACACCAATTGGTATGAGACTAGTACCGTGCATGGTCACGAAATTGTCATTTGACAAAAACAAAAAAATGCATAAAGGAATATTCATACACAGTGACCTCGCATTCTCCCATATTCTTTTTATAAGGGGAAACTCATGGAGAAAAAAGTATGTTTACTAACACTGTAATTTTATTGGAAAGTTTAATTATGTAATGGGGGTCAGAGTAACTTACATTATTTCCTCTATACCTAAAAACTATTTTCTTTAGGTAAGCATACCTTGTATTATTCTCATATCAATGTTCTTGTACTGGCTTTTATTTACTACACTCTTTCCTCTTCAGTGTGTTAATTGAAAAAAGATACTTTTTCAAATTCTTTCAGATTTATGAATGTATTATAATTATCAAAATGTATTAATGATGTTATCTGTATTCTTATACAAGTAACGTTAGTTCTGTGTCATAAACCACAGACCATACTTTGTACTTATCCTTGTGAGTTAATTTCTCTATTAGATCTGTCAAAAAATGAATTAGCTGAATAATGCAGCCACTAGGGGCGGGGGCAGAAACCACACTCAGATTACCGATGATGATGTCACAAGGGAATGTTCAAACATTTTCATGGCTTCTTCCCGTACTGAACCTGTCACATTATACAGCTGATATACCTAGAGCATTATACTCAGCTTTGGCGAGATTTATGGAACTGAAGGGGTTCAGCGAAGTCACCAAGAGACTCACTCTTTTAGAATCCCACCAGCACTGAGTAAAGTTGTCTGGGGGTAATATTAAATGAAGAAATGAACAAACAAATAAATAAATATAAATACGAGTACATACGGCCTCACGCAGAGCAGGATATTCTATTGTTTTGTGTGTGTGTGTGTGTGTGTGTGTGTGTGTGTGTGTGTGTGTGTGTGTGTGTGATACAGAGATGTAGGATGTAGCTTTGATACCTCCATTCAACTGACGGTTAATGAAGGCAATATACAGGGTGGGCCTAAAGTTACTTTACCATAATATTACTTTATTAACACAGTTATATTGCAACTAAATGAAGTGTACATCAAGTAAATTAAGAATCAAGTTAAATGTTCAAAATGACCTCCTTCCTCCCCTAACAGAATTGGCACCTCTTAGTCACTGAGTGGCAAATTCTTCTCAACTCATTATCATTTTTCAAGTCGTCAGTTTCTGCTGTTATTCCTTCTTTCAGTTCTACAAGACTTCTAGGCTTTGTCTTGCAAACTTTCTCATTGATTATCCCCCAAGCTGCAAAGTCACATGGCGTTAGGTGACCTTGGAGGCCACTCAGCAGTACCCCTTCTTCCAAACCATGTGTCGAAAGTGTTACCGAGAAATTCTCGCACATTCCTACCATAGTGAGGAGATGCACCATCTTGCATCCAGATTAATTTGGAAGCTGAAATATAACTGTGTTTTAGTTTCATTTAAATATGTTAATCAAAATAATAATATTATGGTAAAGTAATTTTTGGCCGATCATGTATATCTGACACCTGCCTTTCGGAGTCTCCATTTATCTGATTATATTGTGTGGCGGCGTTAATCCATGAAGTCTTGAAACACTTATTTAATGCCTGATGCTTGCCCACAATTTTGTTCAGCCGTTGATAGACTTCTCGTAGTGAAGGTCGTTCATGAAGGCTAAATTTTTTTATGTGTCCGACTCTGGCCATAGGCTTTAACAGCCTGTTATCTGAGGCCCAGCAATCCTCCCATGTATCATAAACTTCTACATGATACCACTTCAGCGCTAACACCTCTATATTGAATATATATTAGGGCTGTCTCTGGCAGGACTGTTGTCCTGTTATTAGTGGGGCTGTTTTTACGACATGCCGGTGGGTCGGCAAATCCTTAAACTTATTCCCTGCACCAGCCGGGATTCGAACCCACATCCAGTGGGAGAACAGACTACCTCTAGCGACTCGGCCACTCCTTCATTACGAGAAAAGTCTCCAGAGTTGAAGGAAACTATCTAGAAATAGCAAGAACATAGTGTTCGTACATATTACGTCATGCGAATGATTTTTTGGTCTGTTGTAAGTTATTTTGCCGTAGCTCAGTGGCAGAATAAGACAATGCTACAGCTCCACGTCCTTTTCAAAGCACTTATTCGTGACTAGCATCATAATCTTAAGTTAATCTATTGTTACAACCCAGCACTGAAGATGGAAAGATATCAGACTTAGGCCAAGTTAAGTCAAAAGAATACCATATTTTCTTGTTGTCCTGTAATTTTGACTTTAATTGTAGGAAGGACAAGGCAAGGCCAGTGTACAACCCTCCCGTGTCATTAATCCTCCTTGGATGAAAAATCGTGTCCGTTGTTCCTACTTTAAAATTTATAACTTCGTAAATATATTAATCCCTTAAATCCATTGACGTAATTAGCATATTCTGACTATGTGAAAATTATTTCAACTTCAGTCTGAAATTTGTGCACGTATTCTCATCGGTTAAGGAAGCTCCCTAACATCTTTGCCTAAGCGATTTGTTTATTATATCTTACTCTCCTGTTCTCTGCTACCTAAGTCCTTCCAGTATCGCCATACTCTGCATAACTAGCGTACTAAAGGATATTAACCAGTCATATCCAAAAATAATTCACTAAGGGAGAGGTGTTAGGGAGCTTCCATGCCCAAAGAGAATACGGGTCATGGAAGTGAAGAGGTTAGATATAGCCTGCACTAACATCACTACTAGACATCCTTTTTATGTACAGCCAAATCGCCAGGTGTTAATAACAATATACAGTCGTGTAAAATGCTTCCTTGGCATGAAGGGGTCAAGAGTAGTTCACTGTCGAAGTTCTAGTTTGTTTATGTACAAAGGACGACGATGGCGTTTAATTGTCTAGTTGTTAGAACGTCCCAGTGGAAGTAACTAGCTCATGTCTAGTAGTAGTAGTAGTAGTAGTAGTAGTAGTAGTTGCTGTTGACCCAGATATCCCCAAGAAGTGCCTGGAGGTTCTGTAGTCGTGAGTGCCGTCAAGAAAAGTAAGGTTACAATGTAGTGCGATAGCCGTGTCATGGGTTCCTACACTGCAAGGGGAGGTAAATGCAATTGGCTGTTGTTGCTGTATAAACTTGCATCTGTGGTTATAGTTGTCGGGATTTCACTTCTCCCTCAATCATTTGTGGGGCATGGGACAGAGTGCGTAACTCTTTTATTGCAGTCACATTTTAAGTATTTTATTGCTGCTGCCCCCACGCTGTTTTGCTAAGCTTACGAGGAACTTCTAACAAGAGACTTAAGGTATCAGGAGGAAAAATACACTGGATGATCTATCTATCTGTCTGTCTATCTATTTATCTATCTATATACCTATCTGTGTGTGTGTGTGTGTGTGTGTGTAAGATACAGAGAATTAAGATATAGCTTTAATACCTACTTCTCTGTGAGGATGTTCACTTGACTTGAACAGAACTGTGTGGCAGTGTGAAGGGAAGTAAAATGGATATCATAGTTTTCATGTGACTGATATACCATGTTTCCTTGGAGAGGAGTTTCTGGTAATCCTCTCATGACTAGAAAAACTCTAGTTATAGTATAATTGTAGCTGTTATGTGAATGTATATTCTGATCTGTTATAGTTTCTATCGATGTACAGTGTCATTGGTTATACTAAATTCATTTATGCTATATATTATACAAAAATGTGTGGGGATGAACTTTGGCCTTTTATCTTGTTTATGCATACGACAGGAAACACGTAGGTCATGGTTCAGCTGAATGTTAGTTGACAAACATATCTCAGAGTGAGAAATGGGCAAGGACGCGGGTGTAGGTAGTCTGAGAGAAGGGTACTAGGGAGTAGGGTATGTTTAACACAGGTTATCTCCGAATTCGGCGCTGTACTTAACAGCGAGAAGAAAGAAAGATACAGTCAAAACGCTTCATCTCAACCATACTGATCACTACAGGATTTGATAATACAGAATTTTATTCCTACTAAAAGCAGATGAATTTATTTAACAACGAAGGATTCATAGTGCGTGAACGTCTGTCAGTAGCTGGAAAACAACACTAGGATTGTCCCAACGATGAAAAGGTTAAACGGTTACGTTTGTGGCTGGGGCAAGAAGCTGAGTGATCCTACCGACTCTTGCATCATCTTCCATTTGGAATATTATTCTTGACATTACGTCCTACAAATGTTAAAGGCCTAGTATAGTACCTATACCATTCTGTGGTTACACTGCCTACAGTAGGTGCCAGCCCCCTTACACTGCCTACAGTAGGTGCCGGCCCCCTTACACTGCATACAGTAGGTGCCAGCCCCCTTACACTGCCTACAGTAGGTGCCGGCCCCCTTACACTGCCTACAGTAGGTGCCAGCCCCCTTACACTGCCTACAGTAGGTGCCAGCCCCCTTACACTGCCTACAGTAGGTGCCGGCCCCCTTACACTGCCTACAGTAGGTGCCAGCCCCCTTACACTGCCTACAGTAGGTGCCAGCCCCCTTACACTGCCTACAGTAGGTGCCAGCCCCCTTACACTGCCTACAGTACGTGCCAGCCCCCTTACACTGCCTACAGTACGTGCCAGCCCCCTTACACTGCCTACAGTAGGTGCCAGCCCCCTACCCATCTGTTTTCCCTCAGGGACCTGTTCCTGCATTGGCAAATTTTCTCCGATAGAAATTTTTTACCCTTGGACCTATTTTCCCCATTGATTTAGCTTTCCCCTTGCATCTATTTTTCCCATGGTCTATTTCCCCTTGGGCGTATCCATCATGGACCTATTTTCACTCTTTCACCTATTTTACCCGTGGACATATACTTCCCATGAACCTAATCTCCCCCATGGAGATATTTTCTGCGTAGATCTGTTTTTCACGATGGCCCTACTCCTCTCAATGACCTATTTTCTCCATGGACCTATTTTCTCCATGAACCTATTTTCTCCATGAACCTATTTTCTCCATGAATCTATTTTCTCCATGAACCTATTTTCCCAAGGACCTGCTTAGTTGATGGGCCAATTTGTTCCCATCACTCTACTTTCTCTCTCCATGGACCTATTCTGTTCTTTGTTCCTATTTCCCTCATGGACCAATTTCCCCAAGCAACATTTTCTCCATCAGTCCATTTTCTCTCATGGATATATTTTCTCTCAAGGCCCTACTTCCCCCTTGGACTTTTTAATTCCATTGGACCTTTGTTCCGACTCTGATCAGTTTCCCCAGGCTCATTCCCCAGGTATCTCTTCTCTGTCGTAGACCTGTTCATACCATGGACCTAATCCTCATGGACCATCTTACCAGTGCCCACGCACATGCCCCCACCCAACCTCACCTTCCCCAACCCACTCACCCACCTACCCACCTATTCTCCACACACCCATCCACACCTCCCCATCCCACGATACCCCGTCCACCTAACCCACACACCCAACTACTCATTAATGTCACCCAACCATGCCCCCACCCACTTACCTCGCTCATCCTACCCACTCCACCCACCTACCTATCTGCCCTCGAGCCCACTCTCACATCCACCAACCTCCACCAGCAGAATAACTTGATTGTTTACACACACACACACACACACACACACACACACACACACACACAGCTTTGCCTTTATGGTACAGAAAAGTGTTTCGGAGCCCTATTGGACTGTTGCACACTTGCTCCTGGGAACGGATCTCTGTTTTCATCCTCGCATCTCATTCGTTTATAGCATGACATCGGCTGGACAGAAACGGGTCCCACTTCAGCCTGCGTTGAGTGCGGACGTTCTCTGCTCCTCCTGGCGCTTGCTTGTGTATTTCGAAGCTGTTTCTTTGTGTTCGGATTTTTGATATAGTCACCGGCTGCTGTGAGTGTGGGCTGAGTGCTTCGCTAGTGTTCTGTCGAGGCCTTGCCTGGCCCGATGGAGTGTTCGGGGTTGGACGCTGGTTCACTCCTGGAAAATGATTTAGCCATGTCTGACGATGATGCCTCTCCTACCATGAACCACTGGCCTGAACTGCCTGTGCCTACCACCTCACAGCCCCTTCAGTCTTTGACCACTCATCATGGGATACAGCCTTCTACCCCTTCCACTTCTAACAAGCGGCCTGTGGAGGACTCTCTTGACAGTGAATGTGTGCCTCCTGTCACCAAGACTGCCAAAGGTGACTCATCTGTGTGTGACGTGCCTGTCTGTCTGCCTCCTCAGCTTCTTGCTGGTATTTCTCCCTCTTCCCACTCCTGGACCTTGTCTCACCGCCCTGCATTTGCCCCGAGAGATGCCTACATCAAGCTCTCCTTCAGTGGCGACCCTTCCACGGATACGAAGCTGCGATGGTTGTCTTCGGTTAACAGGGCCTTCCAACTACAGCGTGAGCAGGCAGAAGTCAAGATGGCTGCAGTCACCTCCCAGTTTGTCTACATTTCTAGACAAAGAGAGGACATCATTAACAGAGTCTTATCTGGTGAGTTTTTCTCGCTGCCACTCGTTCTTCAGGACTCACCAGAGAGGCCACGTAAGTACCCCAGCTACATCCTCACCCGTTTCCCTGTTGACGTTGACCCAAATTTTGCCAAGGGATATCCTGGAGTGTACTCTGCCCATCGTTTCATGCAGGATGGTTCTCCCATTAACCAGATTGTTGTCGTCTGGAGTTTTCCCGACCCACCTCTATCAGTTATTAGTTTTGACTTCCTCCCCTGTCTTCCACCGTGTGAGGTGCAGAAACTCCATAATGACCAGCCTTGGTGCTACAGATGCTGGGGCGTGGGACACATTTCCCAGTACTGCTCTGCCTCGCCGAAGTGTGCCTGGTGTGCGGCTGGCCACGAATCCAGGACGTGTCCTGTCAAGGGTGAGCCGTCACGTCCTGCTGCCTCCGCACCCACCTCAGAGCCCCATGTCCGCGCTGTTTTCAGCCAGGGGTCAACATGTGGCATGGTTGTGCTCGGCGCCAGGCCCCAGTTCGGGCTGTCACTCCCGGGCCACCCCTACCACCACCTCAGCCTGTTCCTCTCACCAGCACTGCCTCGGCTCCTTACCTGGCCCTCTGCAAGGCTGTTGCCTCCCTCATGGCACGATGTACGGCTCTCGAGGACCGCTTTTCTGCTCTTGAAGCCAGGATTGACGGGCTGGTTGCAGCTCATGCCTCTTCGGATAACAAACTCTCCACCTTGGTTGAGGCTCAGCAGAGCATCATCTCCACTGTCACCACCCTCACCGACAAGATGGGTACTATCGCCTCTCGCCTTGAAAAACTCTGTGAGTCATTCCCTTCTGGTTCGTTCTCTAACTCAGGTCGTTCGTCTGCCTCCTCTCTCCGGTCACCTTCTTTCAAGCATAAGTTTCACTCCTGGTTGCCAGCTAGATGTCATCTCCTGGAACGTCTGTGGTATCACCAATTATGCTAAGCTCGCTCAACTGAAGGCCTTTGTTTTTCGACACCACCCTAGTGTTATTTTTCTCCAGGAAGCATTCCCAGGCTGGCTGATTGCCGTTGGGCAAGCTCCCCCCCTCACAGGTTATATTCCGTACGTCCATCTGGTAAGGAATGGCCTGTTGACTTACATACACAGCTCCTTACCACACCGCCTTCTCCGCAACTCCACCGACCCTGACATGACTTTCCAGCTCTTTGAGGTCACACTTGGGGATGGCGTGCTCCAGCTGTGTAATGTCTATTCCGCCCCTGCCAGACTCTCTCTTGAGGCTCTTCCTCCTCCTACAGTGCTTGGGGTGGTGTATATGGGAGATTTCAATGCTCGGCATCCTGACCTAGGTGATCACTCTGGCTCTTACAATCGTAATGATCTTCATCTCATTTCTTACATCCGCAGGCATCACCTTGCACGCAGGAATACTGGCGGCGCCACTCACTCCCGGGGAGGCACTCTGGATCACGTCATCACGTCCGGCTTGATAGAGTCTTGGTTCCAGTGCTCCTCAGTGCCAGCTTTATTCTCTGATCACGTCGCACTTCAATTTCATTATTCTCTGCCTGCTGCTTCTACTGCTCCTGCTGCTCGTTTACGCATTACTGTGCCCCCTAAGTATTGCCCGACGTACATATCATATATGGCCCAGATGGTACCTACTTTTAATCTTTCTTCACCTGACCGGTTATACTCTGATCTTGTCTCTGCCACTCATGATTTTTACAGGCAGTATGTCTCCCGCCCACATCTGCAGCGCCGCTGTACTGCCCACTCCTGGACACTTGATGCACGTATACAGGAGGCGAAGAAGGAGGCTGAACGTGATGGGCTCTTGTTTCAAGCCAACCCGAATCCTGGCACACTCCATCGTTATCAAACGTCCAGGGATGCACTAGTCGCACTGCAGGAGTGTGTCATTACTGAGTCCTGGCAGCGGTTTATGGACAGTATTAACCAACAGACAAGTGTGGCTTCCATGTGGCACCTCATCTGTCGAGTTGTCAAGAAGACGCCCGCCACTGCTCGCCATCACACTCCCGCTGTCTACGCCCAAAACCTTGTTGACGCCTGGTCGGAACAGTCTACCCCAGCAAGTCTTCCCAACCACATACAAGATGCACTGTCTTCCTGTGCTCCTGCCCGTCAGCTTCGTTTGATGTCTGCTTTGCTGCAGGATGATGATGATGATGCAGAGGAGATAACCGAGTCGGAGCTGTGTCGTGCTCTCTCTCGAGGTAAGGCTTTATCCCCAGGTGATGACGGTATCACCTATGCTGTACTACGTCTGCTGCAACAAGTTCCTGGTAACCCTTTACTTAAATTGTACAATCTTTGTTTCAGAGACGGTTGTGTACCACGAGCCTGGACCAGCAGTAGAATTGTCCTCATCCCCAAGCCTGGCACAGCGAAGTTCAGGCCGATTTCCCTTACTTCTTGTTTCTGCAAGGTGATGGAGAGGATCTTACTCAACCGTCTCATGTACAGGCTTCAGGACCGCCTTTCTCCACATCTGTATGGTTTCCTTCCTCAGCGCAGCACGCACCATTGCCTCGTTGACTTGTATTCTCACCTCTCCCGGGACAGTGTGGTGGCCTTCGTCGACCTTCAGAGTGCCTTCGATATTGCTAACAGAGACATAATTTTGGATCAACTTGTCGACTTTGGGATAAAGGGTAATCTCTTGCGGTGGATTCGAGGCTATCTCAGTAACAGGACCTCTTGTGTGTTTTTCAGTGGTGTGTACAGTCCTCGACGCAGTTTTCAAATTGGTACGCCACAAGGGGGTGTTCTTAGCCCATTTTTGTTTAATGTACTGATGCATCGGTTGCTCACTTCTCTCCCTAATATTCCTGGAACTACGATTACATGCTATGCTGACGATATTTGTGTTCACTCTTCCTTGCCAAGGGATCTCCAGTGGTTTCTTGACTCCTTCTATGTGGCTTCCTCTCACTGTGGCATTATTCTTTCCCCAGATAAGAGCAGAATATTCTCCTACCGCCCTCCTCAAGCTCTGCCTGACTTCACCATCAGAGGGACTGTCATTCCCTTGTATTTCCAGTA
Source organism: Coenobita brevimanus (assembly GCF_032717465.1). Lineage (NCBI taxonomy): Eukaryota > Metazoa > Arthropoda > Malacostraca > Decapoda > Coenobitidae > Coenobita > Coenobita brevimanus. Next base: position 6,524,212 of record NC_137066.1, read on the forward strand.
CCACTACCTGGGGGCACCTGTTGAGATCTCGGCTGTTCCCCCCGCCAGGCACCAGGGCCATCCCTTCGTCCGTGACCTGTTGGATCACCTCCAGCACCGACTCGCACCTCTTCAGTGGCTCACCAACAACTCTTCGGGAATCTCCATCCATGTGGCCATGACAGTCTATACTACTTTCATTCGCGCTGTTGTTGACTATCTCTCCCCTGCCTTGATTCAGCTTTCTAGGACTGCTCTGGAGCCTTTAGAAACATTTCAGAATAGAGCAATGAGAGTAATTCTTGGCTGTCTCATGTCTACCAGGATAGTGAACATGCAGCGTGAGCTGGGGCTTCCGCCTTTAATAGAAAGAATTTATTCTAATGTCACTCGCCTCACTGTTAAGTGCCTCCATTGCCCACAACTTTAGCCCCACTACTCTCAGTTAGTCAGGACTTCTCTGAGATCAAACTCCCCCGTTCCTCCTATTCTGCGTGGTGGACGTGCTCTTATTAAATCTGTTTCCTCTATGCTCCGCAGCCTTAATTTGGATGTTCTGGTTGCAGAAGTACCCCCAACCCCCCCACCCTGGGTGCTACCTATGCCAGAGGTGAGCTTCACTCCCACCTCCAGGTCTGACCCACCTTATCTACAGCTGCAGCTGGCTCTGGAACACGTGGCGACAGTGACGTCCTCTATCACAGCTCCATATCACCTCTATACTGACGGGTCACTGCAATTGGATGGTGCTTCTGGTGGTGCTGTCTACTCGCCCGACTTGGAACCACTCGCAGGGGGTTGGGCTGGCCGACGTCTCCGTGATCACTCCAGCTCCACACTGTGTGAACTGTCTGCCATTCTGGATGCTGTTACCCTTGTCTGCCAACGGGGAGTAAATGCTGTCATCAAATGCGACTCCAAGCCTGCCCTTCAGTCCCTATCCAGTGTTCGGCCCACACACTCTACAGTTGTTCAACTGATCTTATCTTTTCTGGCTTTACTGCTTCATCGTAACTTGACTGTCATATTTATATGGGTGCCATCTCATGTTGGCTTACGCAACAATGCCACAGTCGACAGACTCGTGAAGGAAGCCTGCCGTTTGCCTCCTCGTGGTGATTGTCGCCCTCTCTCCCTGACTTGTTACCTCTCCAGAGTTCGCACCGCTGCTTTCCTCCCTGTGCAATGCCGCAGAGATGCAGAGAGGCCCTACAGAGTGTCCATCAACCATTACGAGTCTGTCTGCCGCCTCAAGTATTCCTACCGTCGCCGGGGTCTCATGGTTCGGAGGCACAATGTTGTCTCTGCTCGTCTGCGGCTGGGCTACTGGAAACAGTGGCAGGTCGCTGGGTTGGAAGGGGAGCCTCCCTTCGCTGAGTGTCGCTTGTGCCACTCGCCTCGTTCCGACACCATAGAGCATTATTGCCTGGAGTGCCCTACCGTTCGACACCTGCTGCCCCAGGGCCAGCCACTTGATGTGGTGTGTCGACACTTATTAAACCACGAAGTTTTAGAAGAACTCTTGGTGCGTCACCCTCGTTTCGGCGGGTTTAAGTAGCTCACTGTGCCCTGTGTGGCATATACCTCCATGTAATGTCCCTACATGTTCATGAGTTTTGTCTTTATTTGTGTGTGTGTGTATATATATATATATATATATATATATATATATATATATATATATATATGTGTGTGTGTGTGTGTATATATATGTACATATGTATATGTGTGTATGTGTATATGTGTGTATATATATATATATATATATATATATATGTATATATATATATATATATATATATATATATATATATATATATATATATATATATATATATATATATACAGTATATATATATATATATATATATAGATATATATATATATATATATATATACACACATATACATATATATATATATATATATATATATATATATATATATATATATATATATATATATATATATGTATATATATATGTGTGTATATATGTATATATGGATGTGTATATATGTGTATATGTGTATGTGTATGTGTGTATGTATGTATATGTATACATATGTCCATAGCTGTTTTCGAGGATTCCGTATGTATCATGTTTCACATGTACTGTCTGACGCTGTTGCGTAATAAATTAAATAAATAATAATAATAATGGACAGAAACGATAGACTTTGTTTGATGTTGCCGCTACGCAGGTTCAGTTTCAGTCATCTCACAGTTCTAACAGAATGATTGAGTGTGTGGACAATTTGTTTGCACAGTTGAATTCGCAAACATAGCATCGATGTCAATCGTACCGAATTATATTTTTACACTAACAGTTCAAGTGTCGTAATTACAGATTGAAGATAACAATTTACAACTATTTATGTTTTTCCCCAACTCAACAGTTTTTCCAGTTCCACACGACTGCCTCAAAAACTATGCATCTTCTTGTAATAGTTGTTACACAATTGCACACAATATTGTACACTGATGCCATTGATATGAATTTCCTTTTAAAGGAAAACATGATTTTGTCTGATTTTTAACTGTTCATGAGGACAGGTTTTCAACCGTGCCCCCTCCCCCCGCTGCTCGAAACGATGAGTTCTGATTCGACGACGGACAACCCCCGCTCGACACGTTCACGTAATGTAGAACAGACAGAAACAATTGTTAGAGGCCAAATCACCTCTTTAGAAAATTTCAGTCAAAATGAAACTGAAATGGACCCAACTCAGCCAAGTTGAAACCATCATGCCAAGTTTCATCACAATCCTTTTTCCAGTTTTTGGCAGCACTGCAAACACACACACACACACACACACACACACACACACAAAAACAAGGCTAGAATTATAGTATATTAGATCAAGTGGATTAGCTCAAACACAGAGATGAGCTTAGCCCTTTCAGTCGATTGATATCTATTCTTGCCATTTTCGATGGCTTTTATTAAGCTTAGATATCTTTCTAACTAGAAGGGTTAAAGATGGCCTTAATTATAGATCTCTCCTAACATACGTAGAGTCACATGGTGGTAGCCTGAGACTCTGAATAACTGAAAATTGCACCATCAGATGAAAGGCGTTAACTTACGACGCTAATGTTTGAGACTAGACTGAGCCTATCCATTTGCAGATTACGTAGTCCAGAATGTTGGAGATGGAGAGTGATTTTGTTTTCACTCAGTGCACTGAAATCAGCATTCTGGGATATGACGGGAAATGAGAAATGGGTTCTACAACTTTCATAGATGTATTTTTGTCTGGTAATCTTTCATCAGAGAGAATTAGGTCATTTGAAATATTACCCTTTCCCTTAAGTTTCACATTTTGTGTTAGACTTTGAGCAATGGCTGTTAAAAAAGTACAGTCAGACATCTAAATAATGTCAGCTGGTTCTGCGACAGTTGTTTTCTTTAAGGTTTAGGGGCATGAAGTGTGTGATAACGTGAAAGTATTAGTTATTGAGAAAGAATCCCTTAAGTGGACCTCATAAAAGAATTTCTTATCAACAGCTGTGGCTTAACAGCAAGATAACCGTGGTGTAACTGTTTCCTGTACTAGATGTGTCCCGTCACTCCGTACACATATAATTTTTTGTTGGAATTTGGTGTTTTCTGAGAGATGTTGCACAGTGGATGGATCAGATACATTATCGAAAGATAACAATATGAACTGTCAGTATTTAATAATTCTCATGTTATTACTAAGGCTTAACATGTAGGAAACCTGGCTATGTTTGCGTGATGGGCCGTGTGCAGGACATATAATTCAGGAAGGCTGTTCTGAAAGTGAAACACCAAGGATTACGGGCGGTCTGTGGGCCAGAAGCAGTCCTTTGATCAAAAGTTCATAAGCTTTTCATTATTCACCACATTTGCCAAAAAATCTTTGATAATCTCCCTCCCCCCAACTCCCAAAGGTGGGAATTCCTCATCCTCCCTTGGGAGTTGTTTTATATAATTCTAGATTCATGAGTAATGATAAGAAATGTGGAAGTATTAGGGAAATTTTTTAAAAGAAAGTTTTATACCTTGGATTTTTGTGTAGCATTACAATTTCATTACTACTAAAATTCCCATTCTGTTTGTTTTGAAACTGTGCATTATGGTGCAAAGATTTTTGAATCAGCGTACATAAAATGCGCTAACTTAAAGAATGGAAGGAAAACGGATGTAATTGTCCTCCGGTCACCAGAATTGTTGTTAGTTACTTCACATCCATATCGTACAGTCGTGGTCATAAATAATCACCTATCACCCTGTACCTCGTGCTTCAGACTGACTCCCCTACGCACGGCAAGTCACACTGGAATAAGAGGGGCTGAGAGAGAGGGGCAGAGAGAGAAGGGAAGGTGGGTGGGGGGACGAGCGATGGTGCTTTGGTGGAGTGAGGGAGGGGAGGGAGGGTAGGTAGAGGAGGGAGAATGAAATGCGAAGTTGTGGCCACATAATTTGTCTATATTCTTTCATTCAGGGCATCATATAAAGGAATTACTATTCAGTAGATAATACTGCATTACACCTTGTATAGCGACATCAGATAACAAGCTTTAGATAGGTGGTGATATCAAGGGCTGGCTCGTGAGAGAAGTATACTGACGTGACGGATCAAATATTAGTGCAGAGCCATCGAGACTGTGTTGGCCCAGATTGTCAACGTGTGGATAAGGCGACCAGAGTCCCGCCTTTAGGCAGGACAGTCCCGTTTTTTTTTTTTTTTTTTTTTTACACCTGTTCTGCTTTTTAAATTGTAACTAAAATGTCCTGCTTTTTGTGCAAATTATCTATAATGTCCCACTTTTAGAAAATTACTGTTATATTAGATATAACATGACCATTAATGAAATCATGATGAATGAGTAAAATTATGCATAATCCAAACCAAATGAAATACCAAAACTGTTAATATAATATTTGTAATACTAACTGGTTACTTTGGTTGGCCCATTCACCGTACCGTACTGCATATTGGTCACTGGAGTTCGTTTGAGTGGTTAGTGTTTGATTAACAGCCTCAGGGTGAGGTGTTGCGAAGCAGCCGTCGCTGTCACTCGCGTAAATCACTATCTGTGTATATATATATATATATATATATATATATATATATATATATATATATATATATATATATATATATACACATATATATATATATATATATATATATATATATATATATATATATATATATATATATATATATATATATATATATATATATATATACACACACACACACACACACACACACACACGTGACAATGTCCCATTTTTAGCTCCAATAAATCTGGTCACCTTACGCGTGGAAGCCAGAGAAAGAGAGGACACGGGCCCGCCTCCTCCAGCACACCAAAGACGAGTGGAAGCTGTTCAAACGAAACCAGCAAACCATCAACAACATTGTTTCCCCGGTGCCGCGACGCCTGCATGAGGTTCCATGAGGTTCTTAAGGCAGGAGGGCACTGGACTACTTACTAAGGCTTTCCTGGTTGCTTTGGCTTGACCAGTGTCGGTAAACATTAACACAGACATATTTTGGGAGTCAGGGGAGGATTCTGTTTCATTTACCCTCTAACAGATTATGAGAGACACCATTATCATATCCATCCATGGGCACAGACATCAAATTTATTTACCTTTTATGCACAGTTATTTTAAATATCCTTTCCATATAGAGATGTCATTAAATAATTACTGAATTGACATGATGGTGACTGTATAGAGGGAGTGTATACCGCGAGGGTGATCATATTTACTGTGGACACAGCCATGTCAAAGGTTGCATATAATATTTAGTTCCAAAAACTAATTACATATAAGGGTTGAGGACGTTTCTTACACAAACATTACGGAAGTCAAACCCATCCAGATTCCATTCTGCAACTGAAGGCAAAATACACGGATAAACACAAATATCTGGCTCCGCACAAATGTTTAATGTCATGTCAGTATATTTCTCTCACGAGCCAGTCCTTGATATCACCACCTATCTAAAGCTTGTTATCTGACGCTGCTATACAAGGTGTAATGCAGTATTATCTACCGAATAGTAACTTCTTTATATGATGCACTGAATGAAAGAAAATAGACAAATTATGTGGCCACAACTTCACATTTCATTCTCCCTTCCGTACCTCCCCTCCCTCCCCTCCCTCACTCCACCAAAGCACCATCGCTCGTCCCCCCACCCACCTTCCCTTCTCTCTCTAGCCTCTCCCTCTTAGCCCCTCTTATTCCACTGTGACTTGCCGTGCGTAGGGGAGCCAGCCTGAAGCACGAGGTACAGGGTGATAGGTGATTATTTACGGCCACGACTGTACATTACGCTGTAAATGCGACTGGGCATTTCCGTGGAGTTTCATGTCTATGCACACACACACACACACACACACACACACACACACACACACACACACACACACACACACACACACACACACACACACACACACGCGCACACACACACACACACACACACACACACACACACACACACACACACACACACACACACACACAAGGTATTAGAAAAGCTTATAAGAAAAGCTTGGGTAAATCATCTAGAACACAATATGATAACAGAAAGACAGTTTGGTTTCAGAAAAGGAAAATCATGTGTTACTAATCTGTTGAGCTACTATGACAGAGTAACAGACACAATACAGGAAAGAGAAGGATGGGTGGACAGTATCTATTTAGATTTCAAGAAAGCATTTGACACAGTACCACACCAAAGACTTTTATGGAAACTGTACCATCAAGGAGGAATTCGAGGCAAACTGTTTTGTTGGATGCAAGATTTTCTCATAAAAAGAGAAATGAGAACAGTACTGAGGGGAAACTACTCATCATGGAAAGAAGTGATTAGTGGAGTACCACAGGACTCAGTGCTGGCACCAATCATGTTTTTAGTGTATATAAATGACATAGACAGTAACACTGGAAATGAAAGCTATCTAAATATGTTTGCAGATGATGCAAAAATACAAAGGAGAATTACTAACACAAACTCTTTTAAAGAGCTAGAAGAAGAATTAAATAAACTTCATGAATGGAGTAATACATGGCAAATGGAATTCAATGTGGACAAGTGTCATGTAATCAAGTTTGGTAAAAGCAGAAAAAGACCTGATTGGGATTATAAGTTAGGAAATAAAACCCTACACACATCAGAAAGAGAGAAGGACCTAGGTGTGATTATCAATAACAGACTATCTCCGGCTGACCACATCAGTGAGAAGGTACGGAACATGTATACACTGCTTGCAAATATGAGAATAGCATTCACATACATAAATGAAGACATGCTAAGAAGGATAATAACATCATTCATCAGACCAACCCTGGAGTATGCATCAGTAGTCTGGAGTCCTCATCTCAAAAAACACATAGACAAGATTGAAAAAGTTCAAAGGGCCGCTACAAGATGGATACCAAGCTTAAGGGATCTAAGCTACGAAGAAAGTCTAAATAAACTGTATCTACCAACACTACAGGAGAGAAGGAAAAGAGGTGACATGATAATGCTATATAAATGCATACCAGGGAAGGAGAAAATAGACATAAATGATTACTTAACATATGGGGAAGCATCAGCAAGAGGACACTGCAAAAAACTGCATAAGAAGAGAGGTGATAAAGACATAAGGAAATTCAGTTTCCCAAACAGAGCAATTGGTCAGTGGAATGCACTACCGAATTAAATAGTGTGTGTCAAAACAATTCACAAATTTAAGGATATGTACGATAAATATGGTTTAAGACACGGGACAGTACGAGCTTGACTCATTCCTGTAAAGATACAATTAGGTAAGAACAATTAGGTAAGAACACACACACACACACACACACACACACACACACACACACACACACACACACACACACACACACATACAGACCTACACACACACACACACACAGACACAGACACAGACAGACAGACAGACAGACACACACACACACACACACACACACACACACACACACACACACACACACACACACTTGTAAGGATACCCGGCGTTGCCTGGGCAAAAAAGGCAAACACTTTAATCCTATTTGTTTTAGTTCATTCTTTCTTTCTACTCCAGAAAGATCATGTACAGCTTCGGCAAGTGTAAGTATCCACCCTCTCCCAGCCAAACCGTACATGTGGCACCGTCTCAACTATGGATCTGACAGGTGAAGCAGGGCAAGACTCATCAACCAGAGTCGAATCAGTTACTTGAGCTAGCGAGATGGTAATAAAAGGCAGTGTTTCTCATTTATGACAGATGGGCATAGAACATTATTGTTATATAATACTCGTAATTATATTTTCACCTATACTATTCACGCAGTATCTTTATGTGCCGTATAATGCTCATGCCATTTTTGTAGCAGATGGAATCATGTAATATCTATAATTTTCATGCGTACCATTAACAATATTTTGTCTCTAGGTGCCCATTTTGCAGAACCTTAACGAAAGTCGTTCAAAGCGATAACACACACACACACACTCTCTCTCTCTCTCTCTCTCTCTCTCTCTCTCTCTCTCTCTCTCTCTCTCTCTCTCGCTGATCCGACTCAGGTTGATGAGTCGTGCCCTGCTTCACCTCTCGTATCCATGCGTGCGACGGTGCCAAATGTCCGGTTGGGCTGGGAGAGGGTGGATACTTACACTTGGCCGAAGCTGTACCTTTTATGCTTTTGAAGATTGATTATAAGAGGTCCAGGAACTTTCTATTTCAGCTTTTGCAGACTAACACAGTATTTATGCGGACTTGTTCACTATTACCGGTAACCTCATATGACCTCGGAGGTCAACGTCACATAGCCTATGTCCGAACTGGAGGTCATGTGAGTCTCCATGCCAAAATTGGGCTGCAGGGGTACCCGGTGTTGCCCGGGCCAAAAAGACGAACACACTATCTTTGACATCAATTGACCCAGATTTGAATTTTGACTCCCCTAAAACCATCCTTGTGTCACCTTGATTCGGAATTTACATGGGTCGGGGGGTCTCTGGCCCTTGGTTTGGGCGTGATTGAAGAACAAACAAACAAACTATCAGCTCTGTAACTGATTATATCGTAGTCGTAGCCGAGCTGTAGTTAAGCGTGAGTAGACAGGAGAAGATGAAGATGAGTCTGGGGTTGATTGTAGTTGGATGGATGGGTAAGTATCTCCTTACCTGTGAACCCTCGTGAGGATGTTTTCATAGGTATGTAAGACAGAACTAAAATCGTCACTATCCACAACTGAGAATGGTGTTGAAGTAACATTATCATCATCGCTGATCTGTGGAGTGTTTGTCTCCTTATCTTTAATTCGTGGAGAACTAAGTGTGTTCGTAACATTTTCTTGTTGTTCTACTAACTGTGAATCGTCATTTGGTAGTGCAGATGCTGTTTCGTTTGGCAATAAAAATGGTGGTGATGAAAATATTCCCATCATAGCTCTAAGCACTAAAATAAAAAACTCATTGCGGTACGAAATGTTGTCATGAAACACTTATATGTGTTAGCTGTATAGATAACTAAAATGAATATTAATAAATGGAAGATATAAAGTATATATATCTAGTAATAATTGTTGCTGGTTGTAATCGTAATGAGTAATGGACTTAGTACAAATAAGTGAAGAAGGTGTGTGTACATAAAGTATCATAAAGATGAAGTGGTGTCCGTTACTATGTTTAAGCTCTGGGAAAAATAAATAAAAAGTATATTCACCCACTTAAAAGTAGAATGATGTCACTCTGGGTCACTTCATAGTCATGGTTAAAGATCAGGGTTGATTGACGTAAGATGTTCTCAGCAACACCAGTACAGCACAACGTCGACTTCTCACTTTGGTAGCTGTGGAGAGTAAATGAGTAACGATGAGTAATGTTTGAGTGAGTAATGATAAGATGAGTGGTGAGTGAGGGCTTTGAAAGTTGCTGCATCATCTGACCTGTTCATCTCGCAATAACTTTGTAAGGTACTTGTAGGGAGAAGTTTTGTAGATCAGTTTTATATATATATATATATATATATATATATATATATATATATATATATATATATATATATATATATATATATATATATATATATATATTGGACTTGTGGACGAGCGGTTGTTATACTTGAGTAGTTTTGTAAGTAGACAATCTTGGTTCCCTTTTATCATGCAATGACAGGAGAGGTAAAGAATAGTATGGGACTATTTTTATTTGTCTTGGAAATATTAACAAAGTCTCTCACACAGAGTGAAGTATAAAGTCCCGCGAGCTACCTCCCAGTCTCTCTCTCTCTCTCTCTCTCTCTCTCTCTCTCTCTCTCTCTCTCGCCCATGTTGCTAGGCTCGTTCTCCCTACTACCTGCCGGTTCTATGGCCTGTCTCCTTCTCCGCTCTGCTTCCTAAATTCTGGTGCAGCAGGGGTCGTGTCACGTGTGTTACACTGTCGTTGGACAGGTCTAGAAACCTGTGTGTATGTGTGTATGTGTGTGTATGGTCACGAGGCGCTGTCGTGTGCCTATAAAGCATTCCTTGAGTTAAGAGTGTGTAAGCATATTTAGCATTGCTCGATTCTCGCAGACACAATACCTTCTCATCATCTGACTTGCTGCTTCTATCTGTCTGTCTGCCTATCTATTTATCTATCTATCTATTATGATTTGTAATTATAATATGGAGTCCTAACATTGCTCGGTCACGCTGCTGGAGATCCTCCGACAGCAATCATCATGGACATATGCTAATCTATTAGTACATATTATTGATTATAATATTGTATACATATAATATTCATAGTAAATTGCAATGATCTAGTAATATTACATTTTAAACAAGTTGTATACATATTTGAATAAATGCAATGGTTGTTGTATGACATTTTGTAAGATGTGTATGTATAACAGACATACGTATATAATTGTGCAATGGTAATACTGATAGGTTATTGCATTACATATTGAGTTATCCCTTTAGTAATGTCTAATATTTCACCTAACTTGTATGATGATTCTGGTAATACAGAATTGTGGTGAAATTGTATGATTTTACATAATATTGTAGTAACATTGTGGTATTACATAACTGTAACATTGTGAATTGTTACATAATTGTATTGTAATTGTTACATTGTAGTAACATTGTAGTAGTACATAATTGTAACATTGTGAATTGTTACATACCTGTAATTGTATTGTAATTGTTACATTGTAGTAACTTTGTAGTAATACATAATTGTAACATTTTATGAATTGTTACATAATATTGTGGTAATGCATAATTGTGTTGGCCTTATAATTGTAGTTATATTTTGTTAATGCAACTGTTACATAATTGTGTTGGCCTTATAATTGTAAAGTTACATAAAAGTTACATCTTGTTAATGCAACTGTTACATAATTGTTACATATTGTTTGTCATTACATAATTGTAGGAAGTGTAATATAATGCAATCGTTTGTCGTTACATAATTGTTACATATCGTTTGTAGTTACATAATTGTAATAATTGCAGTCCTGACATTGAATCCGGTCATGCTGCGGTCGATGATAGTGATGATGTGACATGCAGCTAGCTTGTGGAGACAACATTTTGCTTTTTTGTTTGTAGTTTATGTGGTATTTTGGCATTTGTAGTAACACTTACACTTATTTTCATTTGTTTGTTATGTGATCTTACTCTATTTTTTTTTTTTTTTTTTTATGCATTGATTTTCTATAGTTTGTTTTTCTTCGTTTGTCTACGCTTTTTCTGTGTTGTTCATGGTTGCATAATTGCTGGTTAATTCCCTTGGGACCCTTTTTTTTTAAGGTTTATTTTATATTGCACAGATATTACTGAAAATGATATTATATAGTCCCATATTTTGTTATTTTATATTAAAAATATATATACAGTATTAACTATATACACTATATACAGTATTAACTATATACACTGACTTGTTGTTCACTTGTACCTATCGTGGGCAATATATGTGTCAGCACTGTGTGGAAATCTTTTTCTTCACGATTGTGTTGAAGATGTTCATTCTTGCTAACGTCATTTGTGTTGGCCATTTTTTTGTCTTTTCCTGATTTTCCTTGTAACTTAATTTATCTGTTTCCACTAGGTAGCTTTAATTAATAAATGTTTAATACAATTCTTTTAATCGCTCACTGAGTAACTGTGATGGTATATTTTCTTTATTACTTTGTAGATGTAATAATGTATAGTTGTATATATGAAACACGTATTTTATGTAGGTATAAATGGTAACACTCGTTGGTAGTAAATAAATGCTATAATAAATGAATGAATATATACAGTGTAGAATATTTATTGTTGGTGATTATTTAGTGTTTGAGTTATGCAGATAATTGAAGTAAGTATGTGTACGTAAGTTGTAACTATACAGCACGTTTTATATGTTTGTGCAGAAGTTTTTTGTCTATCACTGTGTATTGTATAAATGAAGTAACTATGTAACTCACTAATTTTTACCGTGGTGGGAATGGTGTTAGTGATGGTGCAGGTGGTGTGTTGACTACGTGGCGTCTTTTCAGCAAGCACGCATGATGACGTCGACTTCCCACACTGGTAGCTGTGGTGAGTGAATGAGTAGCGATGAGTAACTTGAGTGAAGATGAGTGAGTAAGATGAGTTGTGAATATGGGCTTGGTATTTGCTTCGTTGTCTTGACCTCTTCACTCCTGCGTCAGCGGTGGAGGTTGGATGGACGGTAGGAGAGAAAGGAGGGTGAGGTCTGGTGGTTGTGAGTTGTGAGTCGTATCTCACTCTTCGTTTGTTTGTTTTGTTTTTTCTTCTCGAGGTATTCGCGGTCCTTTTTTCTTGTGATTTACTCGTTGTGGGATGAAGACTGTCGCTACTTGTAGGTGCGTGTAGAAGATTATACAGACGACTCGTAGAGTTGTTACTTGTAGTTGATCGTACATGGTTGTAGCTCGTTGGTTCGTCGTAGAAATTGGAAGATTGTTTGTATCAATATTTTGTTAAACTACTGGCAAGGCGTCCTGTGACCTCTTCACCTCTAAATCAGCGTGATGATCGGGGAGACGGAGGGGGGTTGGAGAGAATACTGTCAGAAGCTGGTTGTGAGTTGTTGGTTGTAAGAGGTATTTTTTGTTTTCACTCTTGATAATGCAGAATCAATTGTACACTCGTGGGCTTGTATTTTTTAGGAATTCACTGTTGATTCGTAGACGAGGTTCGTACGTTCGCTGCCGCCATATCTTATAATATAATTTGTAGGTTCTTGTAGTGATGTTTTGCTGTGTGTCTTGACCTCTGCATCAGCGATGGAGATTTTGTGTGCTTGTTGCTTTGGTCTTTCTTTTTCTTTATTTGCTTTGTTTTTTATTCTTCTTGCTGCTTCTTGAAGTTACGTGAAGATAATAGAGTTGTTTTGTAGACTTGTAGGCTCATAGGCTTGTAGGCTGTACATCAGACTGGTGGATGGATGGTGGTTGGACACAAGGGCAGGGTCAGGTGGGGGTTGATGTGGTTGTGGGTTGTGAGTCGTGTTGTTGCTTCGCCACCAGTCTCTCCGGAGGCGTGGGTTCGAATCCCACGGCTGCCAACAAAATACTGTATCAGTTCTGTAATTAATTATATCGAAGTCGTAGCCGAGATGTAGTTAAACGTGAGTAGATTTCACTTTGTCGTCAATGACAGGAGAAGATAAAGATGAGTCTGGGGTTGATTGTAGTTTATTTTCTTCAAAAGGAGAAGCTCAAGATTAACACTGAGTATATTACACAAGAGCGTTTTATGCTTGCTAACTTCTCGCAGCCTACTGTGCCTCTCTGTAGACCGCCCTTCTCACTCTCCCTCCTCCAGCCTCGTAACTCCTTCTGTCTTCTTCTCCTGTTTCCTTCCATATAATAGCTGTTCTGTCAGGTGGACTATAAGGTAGTTGACCCTTCTAGAAGCCTGTGTGTGTGCGTGTGTGTGTGTGTGTGTGTGTGTGTGTGTGTGTGTGTGCATGTGTGTTTGTGTGTGTATCGTAGTTTTCCGGTCACACCTTGCTGTCTTGGCATTCCTGAGAATGTGCTAACACCATTTCCTTCAGGGCCTAGCTATGACTTTCATCTAACCTCTAGATTACATTTGTACTTTCCTAGACATTTTAGAGTCCTGACAAAACAATGCGGCTGTTATATATATATATATATATATATATATATATATATATATATATATATATATATATATATATATATATAACCCCCTACCCCTGAGGGTAGGTTTTTTTTTTTGGAAGAATACTCCCCCAGTATCCCTGCTTGTCGTAAAAGGTGACTAAAAGGGTTGGCGGATGGTTAGTGCCCCTCCCCGGAAAACAACTAACTAAAAAGACAAACAATAAGCCTCGGACAAGGACTGACCAATGATGACGACCAAGGACCGGACAAAGGACATGGTAATTGGAATTTGGAATGTAAGGGGAGCGAATGATAAGGTGAAAGAGAGAGAGATTGTCCAGGTGCTTGAGGGTGCGAAAGTTGCTGTATGCGGAATAACTGAAATGAAATGGAGAGGTGAGAGTGTGAGAGAATGGGAGTATGGATGGGGTATATGTGCAGGATTAGGTGAGAATGAGAGGGCAAAAGAAGGAGTATGTATAGTTGTGAGTAAAAGATGGAAGAAGAGCATAAGACAGTATGGATCAGTTGGGTCAAGGATTGTGTTGGTAAGATTAAAAGTTGGAATACAAATGTGGGCGATTGTGTGTGTGTATGTGCCAAAGCAAGATCTTGCAAGCAGAGTGAGAGAAGAGTTCTGTACAAATGTGGAAGTGTGCATGGAAAAGTTTGGAAGGAATGAGAGAGTGTTTTTGATAGGTGATATGAATGGTAAAGTAGGGAATGTGAAGGTGGATAGAATAGTTGGTGAGTGGGGTGTGCCTGCTGAGATAGATGAGAATGGCAGTGCATTAGTGGACATTTGTGCTGGGAGGGGGTTGGTGATAGCCAATACCCTCTTCAGGCACAAAATGATCCACAGGTATACATGGCGAATGATGAGAAGGGTGGGTGGTGAACTGAACGAAAGGAAGGCAATGATTGATTATGTGTGTGTGGATGAAAGGATGCGAAAATGTGTAATGGATGCAAGAGCTTATAGGGGTTGGGGGAGTGGACTTTCTGACCACTACTTGGTGGTGGCCAGAATCAAGATCCAATTAAGATGGAGAAATAGATGAAGGGAAGGACGGGAAGAAGGAGTATTTGTAAGGAGAGTGGAAAGGTTACAAGAGGATGAGAAAAAGGCAGAGTATAAGAGAGAAGTGGAGGAACGATTGGGCAAATATGAATTGGAGCAGATGGGGGACGTGGAAGGCGTGTGCATGATATTCACAGAAGAAATACGTGCAGCATGTGATGTGGTGTGTGGGAGGAAGAGAAGATGGAGGGGGGTGCAAGAAACAGCGTGGTGGAATGAAGAGGTGAGACAGGCTGTGGCACAAAAGAAGAAAGCATACAATGAATGGATGAGAAATAGGGGCGTGGAAGAAGTTGAAAGGTGGAAGAAAGAGTTATATGTAGAAAGAAATAGAGAGTAAGAAGTAAGAAGTGAGCGGATGAGGAATTTGGAAGGAACTTGAGTGTAAAGTGGAGGGACTGTAAGAAAATGTTCTGGAAAGAGGTGAAGAGAGTAGGACAGGGTGGAAGTGAAGTTAGCAGGGGAGTGAAAGATAAAAATGGTAGATTGCTGGTGGAGAGGGGAGAGAAAGTGAGCAGATGGGGAGAACACTTTAAGGAATTGTTGAACATAGAGGATGGAAGTAATGCGAGTATAAGTGACTGGGGAATGGCTGGGAGAAGGAGGGAGGTGAGGAGACAGGAAGAAATCAGTAGGATAGAAGTTGTGGGAGCAATGAAGAAAGTTAAATTGGGGAAAGCCCCAGGAATTGATGGAGTGTGTGGTGAGATGCTGAAGTATGGGGGAGAGGTAGTAGTAGAATGGATGTGGAAAATGTGCAGATTGGCCTGGGATGAAGGTAGAGTCCCGGAGGATTGGAAGTCAGGTATAATTATTCCCTTGTACAAAGGAAAAGGGGAAAAAGAAGTGTGTGGTAATCGCAGGGGCATCTGTCTTCTTAGTATAATAGGAAAAGTGTATGGTAGGATACTTATTGACAGACTTAGAGAAAGAACAGAGGAATTAATTGGAGAAGAACAGGGAGGCTGTATGAAGGGAAGAGGTTGTGTAGATCAGATATTCATTCTTAGATCTTTAGTGGAAAAGTTTCTAGAGAAGGGAAAGAAGTTGTATGCGACTTTCATGGATTTGGAGAAAGCATATGACAGGGTGGATAGACAAGGATTGTGGAAAGTATTAAGAATATGTGGAGTAGATGGGAAGTTGTTGAATGCTGGGAAGAGTATGAATGATGGTGCAAAGGCTTCAGTGCGTGTGAATGGTGAACTGAGGGAATTTTTCTCTTTGAAGGTTGGGTTGAAACAGGGATGTGTCATGTCTCCATGGTTGTTCAATCTGTATATGGATGGGGTAATAAAAGAGGTACAAGGTAGGGTAGTGGATGTTGGAGTGGCCCTGGTGAGAAAGGGTAGTGTTTGGAAACTCCCTGTACTGTTGTTTGCAGATGATACTGTGTTGTTGAGTGAAGACGAAGGAGAGCTGCAAGGCTTGCTGGATGAGTTTGGGAGAGTGTGTAAGAAACAGAATCTAAAGATGAATGTAGGGAAGAGTGAAGTGATGGTCTTTGAGAAAGGTGAAGTCAGTGAATGTACAGCGAGGTGGGATGGTGAGGAATTAAAAATATGAGTACGTTTAAGTACTTGGGGAGTGTGATGAGTAAGGATGGAGGTTTGGAGGGTGAAGTGCTTGAAAGGGTACAGCAGGGAAGAAAGGTTGCTGGTTCCTTGAAAGCAGTGATAAGAAGCAGGGTGTAACTTGCAATACTTTGGTGATAGAAACTCCGTGTACAAACAGCTAGGTGAGGAGTTTATTACAAGCTCACAGTAAAACAGTCTACCCGACCAGGCTGCCTGATATCAACTGATGCAATAACGCCGTCTTCAGGCGTGGGAAAGCATGCTGACCTAGCAAATTTAGTGGGGGCATGTATGCACTGGGGGGGAACATATATACATCGGGGGTAGACATATTGTGGAGGGGGTACACTACTCCCCCGGGTAGCTGAGATGGTGTCTCCTGACACCAGGAGGTAAATGGTGGGTGATTATAGTAGTAAGGCAGGACCGGGGAGGTTTGTACAAGGGATAAGTATGATACAGGGGCAGTAGGGGAGACATGGCCATGTTGAGGGGAGGGAATTAGAAGGATATATACATATAAGATATACAAGGAATAATAGGTACAAATCCAGTAAGGGTCGAAGGGATATATGAACATAATGGGAAGTACACAATAATAGTTTGATACATGATACACAAGGAGTAGATATGAGAGGTCTATTGTTGTTCTTCCGTCTTTTTTTTTTTTTTTTGTGGATTTTCTGTAGGACACAATGTCACTGAGTAATGCATGAAAGAAATACCATCATTTTCTAGGAGGCAGAATGCTGTTCACAGTTTGGTTAATTGTCAGATGGCATTGCTAGTCACTGAATGCGAGGGCACTAAGTACGGGGAGTATCGACGTCGTGTGTAGGGCGTACTATGCCTGTAGCGACTCTGATTTCCTGGAGTCGACGTTCCATATTTCTGACACAACAATGCACTGCACAGATGATGAGTAGAAAACCTATGAAAGCGATAACCACAGGGGGAAACACAACTGTTGGATGAACCCATGAACGGCTGAAGGCCAGAGAAAATTGATCCATAATGAAATCACTGTCATTGAGGAAGGTGAGCATGCGCAAGTGAGGGGAGGTGATGGTAATGTTGGCAGAAGGTAGGGTTGAAGGCATGTTGATTGGTTGAAAGATGTCATAGGAGTGTTTACGAACAGCTTGGTGATAGCGAGTGGCGTAAGTGATGACGGACTCTGATTTGACGGTACAATAGTCAGGTGCTTTGTAGAGACCACTAGCGGGGACGGAGCGAACGGAAGAACCAGGACACATGATTGTGACAGAGATGGGAACAGCAAAGAAGAAGGAGCTGGGACAAAAGAACAGGCCGAGTAGATGGAATGGTTGCGAACTAAAGCAGACTCACAGGGTGTAGCACTGCTAGGGAAGATAGCGAAAAGGTGGGCAGCACAGAGACGAGAGGTCGGAGAAAGGGAGGAACATTGCTGGAGGTCTGTGGAAGAAAGGAAGGCAACGGAAAGATGATCATGGGAGAGGAGGATATATTCTGAAGGAACAGATACCTGTAACAAGGAGTTGTTGAGGCGGAAAGGGAAGGGAATGATGTGGAAAAGGTTAAAGGTTATGGCAGAACGGAGAGGAATATGGACGACGACGTATGTAGTGAGAAGAGTGGCTTCGAGAACAGGATAATAATATTCAAGGGAGGAGGAAGGGAGGACAGGGGAGAGACCGAAGGTGGAGTGAGCCCAGTCCAGGACAGAACGGAGAGCTGAGACAGGTACTAAGTCGGTAGTGACACGTCCATTGATAGCATCGACCAGGATACGAACCAAGGTAGAGACTTGAGACAGGAGAGAGTCAATGGCTAGTTGGAGAATATCCATGTTGAGTTTGAGGTAGAAGAAAATGTGTCAATGAGCTCAGTGAATCTGGTACTTATGTAATGCAATTGCCAGGAGAGTGGGAGGAAAAGGTTATAGAGATACTCATTCGGGTTGTGTGTCCCCATGAGGGTCGTGAGATGGTTCCTGATTCCGTGGAGCTGGTGTGCGTAGGCAGGTAGGGCAATGGCTACGTCGGCCAGGGGCGCAAGATCGTAGCGCAAGGAGACCTCGCCTCCTGAGCCGACCAAGGCCCCGGGACGTACTCCACCATCGTCCTGACCTGACCCAGACCCCAGGAGGGTCAGCACTGCCAGCAGGGAGATCGCTAACATCGTACCTAGAAAATCAGGGTAGAGTTAATGGGGGAGGTCGTGAAGAGGTTGATGGGCAGAGCGCAGTTTGGACCGATAGTGATTGATTGATGAATGAGCACGTGGAGATGGAGAGGAAGGAGACTGAGGGATAGGTGGAGACAAGGTAGACTGAGGGATAGGTGGAGACAAGGTAGACTGAGGGATGGGAGGAGGGGAAGAGGGGGCAGGAGGTTGTGTAAGTGACTCTTCCAACACGAGGCCACGGGGTGCTCGCTTTAAGTCATCGACGTGGACCCATCTGGTGTCCCTAGTGGACAGGTCCTGGAGGTGAAATTTGTTGCCTTGTCGAGTGAGGACGCGGTAAGGCCCTGTAAATTTGTCATCCAACTTAGAGGAACGCGTATGGGAATGGGCAAAGACAAGATCGCCTACATTGATAGTGATAGGAGAGGCGGACTTATGTTGGCGCTGCAGCATGTCCTCCTGAGAGGAAGCCAAAGTGGATTGGACATACTGGTGGATTGTCTGGAAGTTGGCCAATTTTAGTTTAACATAATCATCCATGTTGTAGATGGGTTCTGGCTTTGAGGATAAGAGAGAGTATGGGAGGTCCTTGTCAAAACCAAAGAGGACGAAGAAGGGAGATTCAGCAATGGATGCATTGATGGAACTATTGATGGAGGATGCCACTTGGGGAATCCAGTCATCCCAGGACGAACTATGGGAGCCGAGATGTCTGAGGCACTCTAAGATTTTACGGTTGTGGCGTTCTACAAGGCCATTGGAAGCTGGATGGTTAGGCACGACATTGCACTTACTGATATGAAAGTGGCGACAGATCTCATCGAGAAGGCTATTGTTGAATTCTGTACTGTTGTCAGTAAGAATGGTATGAGGGGTACTGAATGGGCAAATTACGTGATCTACAAAGGCACGGGCAACGCTCTTCGTGGTCTTGTCGGAGAGGGGGACGAGGACACAGTAGCGGGAGAAGTGGTCGACCGCTACGAACAAGTACTCAGCGCCAGATTCTGTGAGAGGTAGTTTTAAGAGATCGATTGAGACAGTTTCCCATGGTCGTGACGGGATTGGGTATTGTAAGAGAGGTGCTGGTAAGCCGGTTGATCCTTTGTGGCGGTGGCAGGAGAGGCAAGAGTCACAGTGGGCATTGATATCGCGGCGCATGGTTGGCCAATAGTATTTGTGACGTGCTTGGCGCAAGCATCGGTCTTTACCTGGATGGGAAGCTTGAGGAGTATTATGAACAATATGAAGAACCTTTGGTATCAGGGCAGTGGGGACAACAAGTTGGCGTACTTCGCGATTGGGCATATCTTTGCCTGTTAGCAGTGTTTTCCTGTACAAGAGATCATCATCTAGCATGAACTCATCTAGTGATACTGGCAGAGTAGGTAAGGTCGAGGCATCGCCAGATTCTAGGAAATAAATGACTTTGGACCACATGGGGTCTTGGCGTTGAAAGTTTCGAACAACGTCTGACGTTAGTGTAGTGTTTTCAGTTACTTCAGGCTGCAGTGATGTTATAGCTGCTGCTACGTGACGTGAGAGTGCGTCTGCGACTACATTCAACTTGCCTGGTACATATTGAAAAGTGGGATTAAAGTCCTGGATGATGACAGACCATCTAGCTAGACTACCTGTTAGGTTGCGATTCTTGAACAAATCACATAGTGGAAGGTGGTCTGTTTGGATATGCACTGGATAACCATAGACTATATCTCTGAAATGTTTCAAGGACCAGATTACCGCTAGCGCTTCGAGATCTGTGACACTGTAGTTACGTTCAGCGGTTGTAAGGGTGCGACTAGCATACGCTATTACGCGCTTCCTTGATGCTTCATCGAGTTGCATCAAAACGGCACCAAGTCCAGTGCCTGAGGCATCTGTGCAGAGAAGGAAGGGTGTGGTATAATCAGGGAACGCTAGAATAGGGGCATTTACAAGAGCTGTCTTTAGCTTTTGGAAAGCCTGTGACTGGTCGTTAGTCCAAAAAAAGGGCACATTCTGCTTGAGTAAGTGGGTCAGAGGAGTGGCGATCTTCGCGTAATCGCGGATAAAGCGACGATAATAGCCACTGAGGCCCAGGAAACTTCGTACAGCGTCGGTAGTGGTAGGTTCTGGGAAGTTAATGATCGCCTTAGTTTTATCCTCATTAGTATGAATGCCTTGTGCATCTACGACATGGCTTAGGAATTTGATTTTCTTTCGCAGGAAGTCACATTTACTGAGATTGATTTTCAGGCCTGCGAGCTGGAGGCGTTCAAAGACTTGCTGGAGTTTGGTAAAATGATCAGGGATGGATTTACTCACAACAATGATATCATCTAGGTAAGCAAAAAGAGAGTGTCCCATCATACCGCTGAAGACTGAATGGATAAGTCGCATGAACACGGAAGGAGCATTTCTCAGACCAAAATGGAGTCTCTTAAACTGAAAATGTCCGGAAGGGGTGCTAAAGGCTGTAACTGGGCGAGAGGACTCTTCCATTTCGACCTGCCAGTACCCACTGAGGAGGTCTAAAGATGAAAAGACTACTTTATTGTCACCAAGGGATTCTAGCAAATCAGTGAGGACAGGTAGCGGGAAACGGTCTGGAACGGTGACAGAATTGACCTTACGATAGTCGACTACTGGTCTAAGGTTGCCGTCCTTCTTTGGTACTAAGAAAAGTGGGCTATTCCATGGACTGACGGAGGGTTCAATAATGTCCTGGTCTAACATGTTCTGTACCATTTGATCTGTTTGCTTTCTCTGGCTGTGAGGCAATCGATACGCTGGTATGTAAATCGGCTGAGTTCCTGGGAGTAGTTCAATCGTATGTTTGACAAGGTCTGTTCTACCCATCGATTCACCGGGTAAGGCAATCACGTTTCTGTACGAGGTCAGAAGGTCGAGGAGTTGAGGCGTATGTTCTGGGAAATCTGTGCAAGTGAGATGTGAGAGCATATCGGGTGAATGCGTCGGCGCAGATCCCTTAGAGTTAATAGTACATACACCGATTGGCGTATCATCAGTCTGAATAGTAGGAATTGAGGAATCCTGGCACACCTTTACGGCTGCTGGGTATACTAGGAAGTCTCCAATCTTTACACCACTTTTAAGTTTTAGTGGAGCATTTGTGACATTGAGCAAGTACAGGTAGCATAAACTGTCCTCTAAGACTGTACACCACGCTGACTCATAAGTCAAGCCATTCACATAACACGTCTCAGGTAGGGTTAGTACATCCACTCCTTCTTTCGCACCGGCAACACAAACAGAGACTTTGGTGAACTCATGCGGTAACAAAATGGTGCACGTATTCGTTACTGCACGTTTCGTCTCTGCGTGTTGGAGAAGATCATTCAGACTGTGTGAGGTAGGTAACTGAGACATGTCTGAGTCAGCGATAGTGTTGTCGGGAGAGGATGCAAGAGCCATGTTCGAGGGCTGAGATGATGTATCAGGAGACATTGAGGAATTTATGTCCTTGCTCGCAGTCAGTAAAGGAATGATCTCTGTATTCTCAGATGATGATAGTGGTGGTTTGGGCTGGGTTGGACTTTTTGGTAGTGATAGGGACAGAGGTAATTGAAGGACTGATTTGATCGTAAGAACAGGACGGGGACATGCCATAGTGTAAACCGGGAATCCAGAAATGTCTATACTACCACAAGCAGGTAATAATGCAATGGAATGTTGTGCCATGGTGGAGAAACCAATAAGGGCATCTGCGGGATACTGCAAGTCATTAGTGACATGAAATTCAATGAGGATAGGGGGCAAATCTCTGTGGAGTTTGACTTCAAGGGTGACTCTTCCCTTAACCTTAAACTCTGAGCCTTCGACACCACATAGGCGAATGTCTGGTGGTTCTAGGAAACTGATGTGGTTGTGATGGCGATGAATAATTTGTAAGGAATTTTCAGAGATGAGATTTACTATAGATCCTGTGTCCAAGAAGAATGACGTTGGTATATCATGACTGCTTCCGAGAATGACTAAACCCGAGGATGTTATGGGACCTACATGGCGGATGGGGAGTTGGGTTTCTGGTTCTACGTGATATTGGTCCGATACGGGCGCGGCGCTTCCCCCGACTGTGGGCGGTTGAGGTAACGACATTCCTCAGTGGTGTGAGTCGTGCTTGATTTGTGGTATTTGCAGTGTGGGCGATGTGAGCGGGAAGGCGTACGCTGTCTGGTTTGGGAGTGAGGACGTCTGTATGTACGGTCGCAACTGGATGCTCGACGTCCAGGATGACCACAGTACCAGCAAAGAATCGAAGATTGTCTGTTCCGTCGGGCGCTAGATTGATCACGACCTGCGGTAGGAGAGCGATGTGTGGCAGGTCTGCCGCGTGTGGTGGGACGGGAGCGAGATTGGTCTGGGGTAGTGGAGGTGTGACAGACTGAGGAGGCCAAGGGTTGGGTGGTGCCCTGACGCGTGTAGTTCGAACCTGTTCTTTCATGAATGGCTTTAGTGACCTGAATAATTTTATCTCCTGGATTGAAACCGATTTCCAAGGCTAGCTCTCGCTGTTTAGGAGTAAGCCAGTGAAGGAATCTGAGGTAACCAATTAAGTCAGCAAAGTTGGTGAGTGAAAGCATTGGAACGCCATTCTTGTCTTCTAACCATTTCGTGCCTACCAGTAATTGGAGCATCTCGCTACTAGTTGCTTTCATGGCGGCGGCAGCTTCGCGGAGCTTGGCATATTGCGCTGGGACGCGCAAGTCCTCATCTAGTTGGTTTAGGAGATTAATGAATCCCATGAGAGACGCGGTATTTGAATGGTGGCAACAAAGGCTGATGAGTTCCGTACGAAAATCAGCAAAGGTACGAATGCTATCGAAATGTCCTGCACGGATCGCGGATCCGATGTCTGATTTACCGTGATGCAAGCGACCGAGGAGGTAAGCTACTTTGAGCGATTCCTCGGTAATTTGTCTATTATTTATTTCAGTTTCGACTTCTCTGAGGAAATCATAGACAGACCAAGTTGGGTCCTGGCCGGTATATTTGGGACGATTGGCATCGTCGAGATAGATAGACTGTGGAGGGTTGGCCATGGCTGGAAGTGCAGAAGTGGCAGGAGGAGAGGTGTGGGAGAGAGAGAAGGTAGTGGTAGTGAAGGGCGAGCAAGACGGGGTATGAAGGGAGGAACGACAGGGGAAGGAGTAGAGGAAGAAGAAGGGAGTGTAGAGGCAGGAGTAGAGGAGGAAGTATCTGGATTTACGAGGGTAGGACGGGTAGTAAGTAATTCTGCGGGAAGTGAAACGGGAGTCTCAAGTACAGGGCGGTGGTACGCTTTGCCACTTCGTAAATGAGTGATTGTGTTAGAGTCGGCAGACGGGGTATGAGCAGGGGATGTTTCCAGGCCGAGAGGGCTGGTGGTAAGCGGTTGATGTGGAAAGTATGACATTTAATGCGGCAATGGAAGATGAAAGGATGGAGACGGATACGGAGGTGGAAATGTATAAATAACAATGAGAGAATGGAATACACTAGGTGTGAAAATATGAATGAAGGTGCGGGGATGAACGGTTTAAATAAAATGCGAAGAATGAGATGGAGAATAAATAACGTAGGTGAAGATGAAAACGGGGCAATGGAAATGAGATGGAATATTTACAATAACCAATCTGTAGAGAAAATCGAGGATAATCTCTATAGAAAGGAAAGAGATACTACTGTATAGTTACACAGGAGAAACGGGAGTGTCGAGATGTATGACGTGCAGGGTGGCTGGGCGTAGCTGGGCTGGGGCGGGGCGGGGCGGGGCGGGGCGGGGCGACGGGGCGGGGCTGGGCGGGGCGGGGCGGCGGGGCAGAGACAGCTGGACAGAGAGGAGAAGAGACGCCGCGATGAATCACCGGCAGGGAGTGGCGGTCTTAGGAGGCTCCGTAATGCAGACCAGATGCGGGCGACGGCGGAGGCCGGTGGTGGGTGGTGAGGCAGATGTCGGCGCAAGGCAGGTGTAGAGCTGGTGAATTGCAAATGCAGAGAATGGTGGTGGGCAGACAGCGGGCAGACAGTGATAAGTGGCACCGTGGGGGCAGGAGCTATGATGAGTCCGGAACAGGTGCTGGGAACAGGTGCAACAGGTGCGTAGGTCGGCGACGGTGACACTTGCGGTCAGGAAGAAGGCGGATGGGTGCGGTTGTTTGAGAGGTGAGCACTGGCGAGAAAAATGGTACACTCAAAAAGCACAGCCAAGGTATAGAGGCACGGAGGAAGGGGCGAGGCTGGCAGAGGCGAGACGTCGTGTATCTTGTTGTATCACTAAAAATCCAAGGAGGCGGTCAGAATATGATGGTTCAAAACACCGCTGCTACCAAATGTAACTTGCAATACTTTGGTGATAGAAACTCCGTGTACAAACAACTAGGTGAGGAGTTTATTACAAGCTCACAGTAAAACAGTCTACCCGACCAGGCTGCCTGATATCAACTGATGCAATAACGCCGTCTTCAGGCGTGGGAAAGCATGCTGACCTAGCAAATTTAGTGGGGGCATGTATGCATTGGGGGGGAACATATATACATCGAGGGTAGACATATTGTGGAAGGGGTACAAGGGAAGTAAGCATGGAAGTGAAAAAGTTACTACATGACAGTATTGTTATACCAACTCTAACATATGGAAGTGAAGCTTGGACGTTGCTGGAAGGACACAAGTCAAGAGTGAGAGCAATGGAAACGAGTTATTTAAAAGGAGCCTGTGGAGCCACATGGAGAGACAGGCTGACAAATGAGGATATAAAGGAGTGTTGTGGTATGGATGTGGATGTGATAGGACGCGTTAGGAGGAATACACTGAGGTGGTTTGGCCATGTGGAGAGGATGGAGGGTGAAAGACTGATGAAGAGAGTGTGAGTGAGGTGGAGGGGGGAAGAGGGAGGGGGAGGCCGAGGATGAGATGGAGGGATGGGGTGGAGAGGTATATGAGAGAGGGGGGTGTGAGTTGGGAGCAGGTCAGTGAAATGGTGGGGGACAGGGCGATGTGGAGGCGATTTGTTTGTGGCCACCCCAAAAGGGATTGAGGCGTTTGGCAATAGATAGATAGATAGATCATCATCATCATCAGTCGTTTGAGTATCCACTGCAGGACCGGCCTCTCCTGACCGAATTCGGGACGATACAGCCAATGTATCTCTAGCAAGTGGCTTAGGCTGCCTGGTAGAGATTGTATGTAGGGTGAGAAGTGCTTGTAAGTGTTTTTGTAGCACTGGAGTGGCTTTGGATGTGTGTTTAGTCTGTGAACCAAGTGTAATCGGCCCGCACATGCCGGCTGGGTGCAAGCATACTTTATAGTATGCGACACTGGTTCAACCACAGCAACTCTTGTGTCCGCCAATGCAGTACGTGGCCGTGTGAACACTCCCAAAGTTTATATATATATATATATATATATATATATATATATATATATATATATATATATATATATATATATATATATATACACACAGTGAATTCTCGAATTTCGATGGACATGCATACCGAAAAATCGCAGCAAAATTCAAGTTATCGAAATTTAAATTGAACTTCTTATGGGAAAAATTAGTTTGGGTCCGGGGCCTCCGAACCTCACTACATAAAATCATGATTTTTTGTCCACACTCCCTGTAAACTTTATGAACTATAATTGTGGTTAAGTAACTGTAGTTGTTCACTGTATTGCCATACTGTAGTGTAGAATATGGATTTTCGTCTTGTCAGCAAGGGTATACTTGGTGTATTTCTGCTCCTTGCTGTATTCCTTTTCTCCTTTGGCTGCAAAGATGTAGAGGTTCCAGGTTGCTCTCGTCCATTACCACTGCTACCCGAAGAACCACTCTCGCTTGTCATCTTGAAACAGTTAAGTTGCAATGAAAATACAGTGAAAATACATACAACGAAATTGCAGTGAAATACACATCCACACATGGAAGGTACAGACTGAAAGCGCAGCGCTTGGCTGTAGAGGGCTGGCAGTCGCAAGATGGCAGCCGACTATAGAACATCGCCTTGCATATGGCTTGTTGTTGCTGGAGCCTACTCCCATCCGGGAGCTCTTGTCTTTAAAGATTTTTTTTTTTTCCTCAGTCTCTATTGTTCATTTCTGTGTTGCTCCTTATATTCGTAATTACTTCTCTTCGTTTCAGTATTCTCCCTCTTGTGTTTGCTACCACCTGTAATTCATTTTGTTTTAATATTTCTATTATTGATTCTTTTCCTTTAATTTCGCTTGTTATATCTTCGTATGCTTCACAAATGAATAAATGATGTTGATTTTCATTCTCTTCTTGACACATGTCACATATTAGGTTAGGCTCATACTTTTTCTTATTATTTTCCTTCACTTCTATCATTTTGGTTCACATCAAAAATATTATCTTTGCTTGTTTTGGTTGGAGTCGGGCCCCGAGAGCATAGAAAAAAGTGATTTTGGCAGCGAAAAGTGAGGTAGGTGGACCACTTGAAAATGATTTGAAATTTGAATTGTCGAAATCTAAACTGTCGAAATTCGAGAATTCACTGTGTATATATATATATATATATATATATATATATATATATATATATATATATATATATATATATATATATATAGAGAGAGAGAGAGAGAGAGAGAGAGAGAGAGAGAGAGAGCCTGTCTGTCTCTGTTGGTCCTCTATGGAATCAAGGGGATGCATATAGAACTCTTTTAACAGCTCTGACAGGTGTAACTTCTTATGATGAATTGAAACGTTTTAAACGTGTACATTATATAAGCTGAAGTGGCTCCTCTGATGGCCATGATTATAATTAATCAGAACTACTCAAGTCAACGTGGTGGAAAGATGGTAACTATTTACGGTACAATTTTTTACTTCTATAACCATATTATTAGGATGGGTAAACGGATGGGTGGGATGGGTGGGCAGGGTTGGTAGGTGGGTGGGTAGTGAGAAAATAGGTCCATGGTACGAATAGGTCCATGGAGAATATAACCCTGGGGAAATGGGCCCTAGGATAAAATGGGAACCCGAGGGTTTTCTCCCACATGGAGTGGCCATCCAGAGTTCCAGGTAATGCATGATCATCGGGTTTTATCCAGGCAACGCCGGGTACACCATCTAGTCATATCTAAAGACAAAAACTCTTACTCTTGACAAAAAAAAAAAAAAAAAAAAAGCCACAAAGTATTTGGCCATTAAATAGGTCAAATTTACAACCAATACATCAAAAACGCTACTTTGATCATTGGTCGCTATGACTCCATCTTTTGATCCCCCTCCTCCTGGAGTCCTCGGGGAGGGGGGGGGGCGGAGGTTGCTCAGGTCGTGTTAAAGAAATAAAGATCTAACCTCTTCCTGTGTTCACTTTCAAACTCATTATAACCACCTGTCATAGATAAAGAAGGAAGATATGGATGAGCAGTGAAGGACCAGATTCCCCACAAAGCATCAGTGAAATATTGACCGAAGTTCGTCTCTCTCCTAACCTCAAAATGTTTGTTTCTGGGTGACGTCATAATTAGAAACATGCATTCTGAGAAATACATCAGTTATATAGTATTTTCAATGAGTTAATGCACTGTTGTCAAGAAACCTACAATGGCGTTAAGGTCTATTAGCTAGAACAAAACTTCACTGTGAAACGAAACGAACCTGGGAAAAACCAATATGTAAAGTTAAACTGATATCGAGTAGTATGAGCACAAAGAAGCGACAAGGCGTATAAGCCTGAGACAGCCCAAAAGTCGTACAGACACCAGGTTGTGAAATTCCGAATAATATTTCTGAAGTGGCTACATAACACCATTTTGTAAGCGACTTCATTTTTTTTTTTTTTTATGGCTCATTATACTGATATTCATTAGCAACATGAATATCCTAGTACAGATCACTGTAGGGCGAGTCCCCACCATTCTCCAAACTGACCTGTTCACCAGTT
Organism: Coenobita brevimanus; assembly: GCF_032717465.1. NCBI lineage: Eukaryota > Metazoa > Arthropoda > Malacostraca > Decapoda > Coenobitidae > Coenobita > Coenobita brevimanus. Next base: position 6,553,039 of record NC_137066.1, read on the forward strand.
CCATCCAACCTCTTTGTCTGTCAACTTGTACCTTTCCTTCTTGCTGGTAGTTTGCTCTCATTCAGCCAGTCCCAAAGAAGGGTGACCACTCCCAACCCTCCAACTATCGTCCAATTGCTTTAACGTCCTGTATTTCAAAAGTTTTCGAGTCAATTCGTAATAGAAAAATTTTAAGGCATCTTTCCTATCACAACCTTCTTTCCGATCGTCAGTATGGGTTCCGACAGGGACGCTCCACTGGCGATCTTCTCACCTACCTTTCAGACTCCTGGTCATCCTCCTTTCGGGACTTTGGCGAAAGATTTGCCATTGCACTTGACATCTCAAAGGCTTTCGATCGAGTCTGGCATAAATCTTTAATTTCCAAACTGCCCTCCTACGGTTTCTATCCTTCTATCTGTGTCTTCATCGCTAGCTTCCTTTCTGGTCGTTCTATAGCCGCTGTTGTAGACGGCCATCGTTCTTCTCCTAGATCTATCAACAGTGGTGTTCCTCAGGGCTCTGTCCTATCACCAACTCTCTTCCTTTTATTCATCAATGATCTTCTAAGCTGTACATCTAACCCTATCCACTCATACGCTGATGACTCCAACCTTCACCTTTCCATTCGGTTCCCGCAACGCCCATCTCAACAGTTACTTCAACAAACAAGGGATGAGGCTATGGCACATCTAATGTCTGACTTGGCTCGTATCTCTGACTGGGGTAAAAATAATATGGTTGTCTTTAATGCATCTAAGACTCAGTTCTTACACCTATCAACCCGACAAAATCTTCCACAGGTATACCCACTAATGTTTAATAATATTCAGCTTAATCCTGCATCATCCTTGAACATGCTTGGGGTTTCATTTACTCGGGACTTATCTTGGAAAGATCATATTACATCTCTTGTAAAATCTGCTTCCAAGAGATTGGGTGTGCTAAGCCGACTCCGCTCTTTCTTTACCCCTGCTCAATTGTTGACTCTATACAGGGGTTTTATCCGCCCCTGTGTGGAGTACAACTCTCATATGTGGGGAGGCTCCCCACATACAGCTCTTCTCAATGGGGTGGAGTCAAAGGCTTTTCGTCTCATTAACTCTCCTCCTCTTACTGACTCCCTTCAACCTCTGTCTCTTCGCCGCACTGTTGCATCTTTATCTCTTTTCTATCGCTACTTTAATGGTCACTGCTCCTCTGAACTATCTGCTTGCATTCCTCCACCTCTACGACGGGCGCGTAGCACCCGTCTGGCAGCAAACTCTCATCCTTTTTCTGTCCAACTCTCTAATGCAAGAGCTAATCGTTACTCCCAGTCTTTCATTTATGCAACAGGTCAGCTCTGGAACTGTCTCCCTCTGTCTGTATTTCCTGCTGCCTATGATCTTCAGTCTTTCAAACGCAGTGTGTCCAGGCATCTCAAAATGATCGGATCTTGAATTTGGCTCTATATTGTATTTTGTTTTTCTCTTGGAGGGAACTGTAATCTGCGGGCTCATGGCCTTTGGTTCCTTCTTCCTCGCATAAAAAAAAAAAAACTCATCAAATCTGAGAATTCCATATCACCATCATGTTCTTTGTGTGCCTTTTCCTCACATTCCATCTAAGAGCCCAGCACGTATTACCACTTTGATACCTAGGCTATTCATCTTTTTTTCTCTTCTATGAAAGGTGTAACCGTCCTATAATCATAGCATCTTTTGTCTTGTGATCATATCCTTAGACTCTTCCACTTATTTATCCATAATCGTTCATTTCATCCTTCCATGAGTAAACTCTAAATGCCTTCAGTTTTTCCATTCGTCTTTAAGCACTCTAAATATATTTTCCAAATATTTTTGTTAGACTCCGTGTTTCTTATCCGTGAGTCGGAACAGAAAGGAAACGTTGATTATGGTTCCCTGTTTAACATACTGGCTAGTTCGTATCCTTCATTACTGTACTTGATTTATTAAAAACCCTCCATCCATATCCTATTTGCGCATGGTTTCGATGTCATTAGTTGGTATTGTCTAATTTGCATGTCCAATGTATGGTACAGATTTTCAAAATTTTCTTGCTTTTCTGTTCGCCATGCCTATGTCAAAAGACACCAAGTACTGTATACGAAAATAAGATGTATTTTTGTTCTTTTTGCTGCTGTTGCTGAAGCTATCACTAACCTACAGCACCAGTCTTTGTTTAGTGTATTATCCCCGCCCTGCCAGACCACATACCGCCATCCAAGGCCATCCAATTCACTCCTCGAGACCTAGTCTTTACATCCACCTTTGAGCTGCGGCTTACTATCCTTTGTATGCTATTCATTTTTAAAGGTTACTGGTACACTTTTCCTGGTATACCCCCACCACCCACCACCATCGTAGCCCGTCATCTCTGCCCCTCGCCCTCATCATACTGAGCTCTTCTCTGATGTGATGACTCACAGAGATGACTGCAAAGCACTAATAGACGACCTGGACCTCAATAAAATAGGTCCACTGCCACCATTTTTAGATATAGCTCTGCACATCATAAAATCATACTATAAGGTGCAGTGTATTGTGCCGTAGTTTAAGTTACCTGTATATATTGATATGAAGCCTGTTCCTTAATTATAATTCGTCAACTTTGGGAAGAAAATCCAGACTACTTACATAGCTGATGCTAATAACCTGAATCTAGAGTTGAGACCGAACAGTCGACTAAGGGATCAAATTTTGCAGAGCAGTAAAAATTGATAACCATTATTAACCGCCCAGTTACTGTATAATAAACTGTGTAAAACGCCTGTTCTAAATAAGCAAGTTTCAGACTGATATCCTGCATACCAGATTTAGACAATATATGGGAAATAGGATGCTATATAATTTATACATTAAAGAAATATTGTACTGTTGTTAAAACACATCATATTAATATCAACAATAAAGCTGAATCTATACATTCATAACTTATATTTGTTATAATAACTGATACAGAAACTGAAAATGCGAAAAATCAATACCTACGTTTATGCAATAAATAAATAAATAAATCTGTAATAATAAAGGTGAGTGTAAGTTTGTTACCTATAAACTCGGCTCCCTTAGGGTCTACCCCCACATATGATACATATTCTGAATCAGCATGATCCAGGGAGTGTTTTGGTATATAATTTATTTGGATTAATTGTATGTTACATAATCTATAATAATAAAGGCTAGTGTTTGTATGTTTGTTACCTATAAACTCGGCTCCCTTAATGTCTACCCCCACATATGATACATATTCTGAATCAGTATTATCCAGGGAGTGTTTTGGTATATAATTTATAAGGATTAATTGTGAAGTGCTTGAAAGGGTACAGCAGGGAAGAAAGGTTGCTGGTTCCTTGAAAGCAGTGATAAGAAACAGGGAAGTGAGCATGGAAGTAAAAAAGTTACTACATGACAGTATTGTGATACCAACTCTAACGTACGGAAGTGAAGCTTGGACGTTGTTGGAAGGACACAAGTCAAGAGTGAGAGCAGTGGAAATGAGTTATTTAAGAGGAGCTTGTGGAGTCACGTGGAGAGACAGGCTGACGAATGAGGATATAAAGGAGCGTTGTGGTGTTGATGTGGATGTGATAGGAAGCGTTGTGAGGAACACACTGAGGTGGTTTGGCCATGTGGAGAGGATGGAGGGTGAAAGACTGACGAAGAGAGTGTATGTGAGTGAGGTGGAGGGTGGAAGAGGGAGGGGGAGACCGAGGATGAGATGGAGGGATGGGGTGGAGAGGTATATGAGAGAGGGGGGTGTGAGTTGGGAGCAGGGTAGTGAAATGGCGGGGGACAGGGCGACTTGGAGGCGATTTGTTTGTGGCCACCCCAAACGGGATTGAGGCGTCTGGCAATAGATAGATAGATAGAATTGTATGGCAGAAGGCCCAATCAGCCCTCCGCAGGAGCTAGCCAAAAAAAGTCCGTCCAGAGGGCGGACTGTTTCGGCTAGTAAATAAATAAAGGTGACAAACCATTACAATAAGAAGACTCTGGAGTTCCATTTACACCTTACCTATTTATTTGCTGATGTTATGTGTAAGACAAATTATAGATAGATAGATAGATAGATAGACAGACATAGATAGAACAGGTAGAATATATATATATATATATATATATATACACACACACACACACGTACATAATTATAACAGTAAGCATTAAGCTACTAACAAAGAAGAATGTTATATCGATAACCGCATTCTAGAAAACAGTTTAGTCAACATCCAGAGTCTGTACATGCTATCAGGCAAAGTATTCTAATCAACTGATTATTTCATTTTTAAATAACTGCACTGCGTTTTTTTTCTTTGTCTTCATGAAACAAAATATTGCCAAAGTACTTATCTGAGCTTGTACCAATGCTAGTGCTAGGAAGGAAGTCATACCCTTCTATCGATGGTGCGTGAAACTCGAGCTTAGGATTTAACCCACGCCTTGGCGAACTTTCAAAGTAGGTGTTGAGAAAATGTTCTTCTATATGATTTTACCAAGTCTGAAACTAACTGATGAAGATATAAAGGAATGACAACAAATTGAAAACAGTTTGGAATTTAGAAAAGACAAAAACAGAATTGGTCGCCACCATAGTGTGATGCCTATTAATATTCAGTCTGTCCTCCATTAATATTGCTGATTAATAATAATAATAATAATAATAATAACGAACTCTGAAACTGCGAAAGCAATATTCGAAGAACTTTACATTCCAGATGATAATGCCACATTCCAGCTTAGAATGACAAAAAACAAGCCACACTTGTACAGTCAGGGAAGGTTCCGCATAACACACTGTTCGGAGCACTGGTGGTCAACGAACACTCACGAAGCAGCAGCCAGACCCCACTTGTCTGGTAACTGTGAGTGGGAGGGAGGGTGGCCGGGGGAGGGAGGGTTTGGAGAGTTGCTTACTTGTATCAATAGCCAATGATAATGCGTCCGACGTTGGCCTATTCTCAAAATGCAAAAGCGATATATCGTTTGTATGGTGCTACACTGTCCTCTGTGCTGTCTACATAACTGCATATATAATACATGTTTACTGTCAAAGGTATGCTTCTTTGCCTTCGTTTTGTAATGTTCGATAGGAAATATAGTTACAAAGACTGACCTTATAATTAGGACTTCCCACGTCATTTCGTCTAAAGGAAAACGAAAAGTCTGTTCGTCGCTCATATAGATTTATTAGGTGTCTGCCCTGTCCTCTCCTCTATCCTTCTTTCCTTCCATCTTCTATCTTTCCTTCATTCTTTCCTCGTCAGTCTGCCTACGGGTAACTTTACCCTCTTCTGTCTTTCATTCCTTCATTCTTTCCTCTTCCTTCTGCCTGTGGGTGACTACACTGAGTGACTAGCCAAATGGTTTCCTGTACACCAGGAAACCATTTACTACGCTGGGTGTTAACCATATAAACAAATTTTGGCGCCTGGTGGTTTAGTGGGTAATTATTGTGCTCCAATCGGATTGAGCCGGTGAAGGTTTATATCCAAGGGCTGGTTGGGGTTTATTGCTCACGTAATGCAACTCAGGGATGAGTGAGGTTGGTCACTCTCATCTTAAATGTCAGGACCAACTGCCTAGACCCGGGCTTCTACGCTCCTCATGGGGCAACGTAGGATTGGATGATGGATGGATGGATAGATTATAATAATAATAATAATAATAATAATAATTATTATTATTATTATTATTATTACATACTACCCTAGATGAATAATTACCAGAATATCACTGGAAATATTTGCAGGCGGATGTTGATAGTGGGATGACAGATGATAAATAACTAAACAAATTTATAAGAATTGATAAAAATATATCAATAGATAGAATCAATAGATAGATACACACACACACTCACACACATATCTATATATAGATATAGATATATATATATATCTATATATATATATATATATATATATATATATATATATATATATATATATATATATATGAAGCCTCAGTGGTAGAGTGTGCGTTTCGTACACGGGTGAGCCAGGGTTCGCGCCCCGCCAGGGTCATAAACTTTGGAAGTGTTCACCCGGCCACGTACTGCATTGGCGGACACAAGGGGTGCTGTGGTTGAACCAGTGTCGCTTACTATAAAGTATGCTTGCACCCAGTCGGCTTGCGCGGGCCGATTACACTTGGTTCACAGACTACACACACATCTAAAGCCACTCCAACACTATAATTATACTTACAAGCACTTCTCACTCTACATACAATCTCTACCAGACAGCCTAAGCCAATTGGTAGAGATACATTGGCTGTATCGTCCCGACTTCGGTCGGGATAGGCCGGTCCTGTAGTGGACACTCAAACGGCTGATGACGATATATATATATATATATATAGTTAACCCCCTCACACCTCCCCGTTCTGAACCTGTCAGGGTGACCCGGTGGCACTTTGATAGGGCAAACTGGGATGGATTTAGAAATTATCTTGCTGACATTCCATGGCAGTCTTTCTTCTCTAGTGATCCCAATTCTACCCAGTCCTACATTTGCGACTTATTACTAGCTGGTATGGATTTATTCATACCAAGTCAACAGTTCACTAAAAGGTCGAACTCTCCAAAATCGTTTGAACTGTGCCAGAGCAACAGCCCAAGTCATTAGCATATAACTCTTACTTAAAATCAAAAACATCTGAATCACTCTCTCAATTCAAAATTGCTAGAAATCATGCAAAAGCTATATTAAATCTAGCTAAGTCAAACTTTTTCAAAAGCAAGCATCAAAACTACTTAACAGCCCTAATGACAATAGAATATTCTGGTCAACTCTTAATTCTTTCAATGGATCTTGGTAGGTGGGGGCGCTCACCATCTACTCACTCAATGTAGTGCTGCTGTCAGGTGTCTGCCATTTCCTCTCCTCTCTCCATTCCTTCCATCCTCTTCCGTCTTCCTTTACTTCATTCTTTTCTCGTCCTTCTGCCTACGGGTAACTTTACACTTCCTCTTCTGTCTTTCTTTCCTTCATTCTTTCCTCTTCCTTCTGCCTGTGGGTGACTCAACACTGAGTGACAAGCCAAATGGTTTCCTGTACACCAAGAAACCATTTACTACGCTGGGTGGTAATCATATAACCAAATTCAGGCGCCTGGTGGTTTACAGAGTAATTATTGCGCTCCAATCGGATTGAGCCGGTGAAGGTTTATATCTAAGGGGTGGTTGGGGTTAATTGCTCATGTAATGCCACTCAGGGATTAGTGAGGCTGGTCACTCTCATCTTAAATGTCGGGACCAACTGCTTAGCCCCGGGCTCCTACGCTCCTCATGGGGCAATGTAGGATTGGATGATGGATGGATGGATGAATAATAAGTCATCTTCCCTTCCCCCACTAAAATCTTCAGATGGCAACATTACAAATGACCCGCGTGGGAAAGTGGATATTTTTTGTCAGTACATTTGCCAGAAATTCTACCACAGACGATGCCAGCCAGAATGTCCCAGTACTAGAACTTGACTCTCCCGAAATTGACCCACTTAAAATACAGACAAGATACATAAAATCCATCCTAGACAATTTACCTACCAACAAAGCTCCAGGCCCAGATGGAATTCCGCCAATTGTTTTGAAAAAGTGTTCCCCTGAACTTGCCTCTGTTCTAGCTAAATTATTCATACGTACTTCTTTATTCCCAAATTCATGGAAAGTAGCCAATATCCACCCAGTTCCCAAGAAAGGAAGTTCCTCTGACCCCTCTGATTACAGACCAATAGCTGTCACATTTTCTCTTGGTAAGGTATTTGAAACTTTAATTAATAAGCACATTGTTAAACATCTTGAATCCAACAACTTAATTAGTGATAGACAATATACAGTAGTTTTCGCCACGAATGATGCACCATTGACATACTAAATCTCCTAACTCATACCAAACATCAGTCAATTGGTCTACATGGAGAAACTCATGCAGTAGTCCTTGATATCTCTAAAGCTTTCAACAGAGTATGGCATCGTTCCCTGCTGTCCAAACTCCCTTGCTATGGACTAACGTCTTTTGTTCCTTTGATTTCTTCATATCTTAGTGACAGGAAAATATAAGTAGATGTTGTACTGTATATTCCAATTTCCACTCAATTAACGCCGGCGTGCCGCAGGGGTCAGTTCTGGTGCCAACCCTATTCCTGGTTCATATTAATGATCTCTTATCTGTCGTCGTTCGTTCGTTCGTTCGAAGATTTCCTACACATATAGTGCAGGCCGGGCCATACGTTAGCCCGATCAGTGGGGTATGGGCTGATTAAAAAGTAGTAAGTGGGGAGGACAGGACCTGGGGAATGCCCAGCACACACGTCCTGTCTCCTGACTGGCTTTGTGGTGTGTGTGATCTGTCGTCCACAATCCCATCCACTCATACGCAGATGACTGAACACTACATAGTTCATTCACACTCAGACATCCATTTACAAAGTCTAATATCTCTACCTCTCAACTCGGTACAGCCATCTCCATAAATCAAGATCTATCTACAATCAGTGAATGGGGACAAAACAACCTTGTCTCTTTTAATACTAGTAAAACTAAGAATATACAATTTACTAATAAACAGATATTTGCCAGATTCGTACATTACCTTCAGTGCTACTAATATTCCCATCTCCAAAAGCATTGAAATTCCTGGCGTCTCACTTAACAATGCCCTCAGCTGGACCTCTCATGTTAGATTACTTGCTAAAACCGCCTCAAAGAAACTTGGATTATTGTACAGAGTCCGTAACTTCTTTGCTGATGAGCAGTTAGCTATAATTTATATGAGTCATGTGCACTCTCAGCTTGAATATTGCTCACCCTTGTGGAATGGATGTGGAGATGTTGCATTAAAACAACTAGACAAAATTCAGAACAAAGCTGTTAGAATTATTACCAACCCTGCCATTACAAATAAACTACCTCCCGTGCAAGTAAGAAGGAATGTTGCCTCCCTTGCATTATTTTACAGATATATTTTTGGCAAATGCTCAGACGAAGTTGCATCCATGGTGCCACCTCTCCGTGCCTTCCCTCGTGCTACACGGGCATCTGGTAGAGTTCATGACTGGAATGTCACTCGGCCATATTGCAGAACTTCTGCCTATCAGAATTCTTTCATTCCTCGAACTGCATCTCTGTGGAACTCGCTTCCCCAGAGTTGTTTCCCTCCAAATTTCAACCTACAGCTGTTCAAGTCTGTTACAGATATTTTATGAACAGAGGACACCGGTAATCTGGTGTATGGATTTTTTTTTATTCATTTGTTTTTTCTTCCTCTGTTCTCTTATATATATATATATATATATATATATATATATATATATATATATATATATATATATATATATATATAGATATATATATATATAGTGGCTCTGCTTTTGAGTCAACACAAAATATGAATGTATGTTATATCGTTATGATATCTTCTGAGGAAACGTCCCACGTTAACGTCGACAGGAATGAAAGCATTCAAACCTCTGTCCGAATCCAGCAAATTTCCTTGACATTCCTGATAACACAGTTAACTCTACAGACATCTTCGTAATTTTTTAAAATAAAATGCCAGCATCATAATTATCATATATCCTTACTAAAACTCCTAGTCATACACTGCAGACTTACCCGTGATTCCCAACCTATCACCAAACCCTCCTCTGCCCCCAGTCCTCGGCCTCCCCCTCCTTCACACTCACAGTTACCAGACACAGGAGGTCTGGCCGCAGCTTCACATTCAACCGTCTCACACCAGTGCTTGGCGAGGTGGGTAATGCGGAACTTTCCCTGACTGTACATTAGATATTATTTCTTTATGTGTCTGACACTGGGCAGAGGCTTCATGGCCTATTTCTCGGAGGCAGTGGCCTATCCCAAGGCCCAGTAATCCTCCTACACGTCCACATGTCCCCACTTCGGCATAACACCCACCGTCCCTACTGAATACATGCATTGGCTGTGTCATACAGGACTGGTGTATTGGTATTAGTACGGGTACCTTTATGACATGTCAGCAGCTCTTCTGGTAGATCAGGAAAGTCTGCTTTTTATTAAATTCAAATCCTTAAACTGTTCCCTGCCCCAGCCAGGATTCGAACCTGGGTCCATTACGACTGCATTCCACCTTTCTAACAGTTCAGCCATCGCCTCCCCCAATATGGCGTACTGTCTTCGAAAAATTCAAAGCATTTTAATGGCTGGGCCAAAAATCGTCAAAAAGCGTCAAAAACTATTGATTTGTCATAACTACTGTGATGAAATTTTAAAAAGTAGACACTCTAAGGATTCTGAAAATACTTTTGTCATTGTAAACCTAATATTACGAGACAGTTGTTATGAATCAAAATTTTAAATGGATTTTGACCTGCGACCTTGAGATCAAGGTCAAGGCTATTCATACTTGGCTGATCATGTCTACTCGTGATCCACTACATTTCAACCGATTTTGGTCAAAATCGGCCAAACTTTCCGATTTAGCGTTTTAAGGCATCAGGCGGCCATTTTTATTTTCCTTACTATCTCAGAAATATTTGTTGGATCTCAATAGCAATACCCAGGTGCAGCAATACCCAGGTGCACTAGTATATGCTGATGACTACAAACTGGAACATTTGCAAAGCAATCGATTTGGTAGTTAAGCTTCTCCATATAAATGGCGAAGCTTCTTGCTTTCATCAGTATTATTAAGCTTCAACATACGAGTATAATGGCGAAGCTTCTAGTTTTTGTCAGTTTTAATATTATTGTTAAGCTTTGTCATATAAACGGTGAAGCTTCTTGTTTTTGTCAGTATTAAAAGGAATTTGAGTGTAAAGTGGAGGGACTGTAAGAAAATGTTCTGGAAAGAGGTGAAGAAAGTAAGACAGGGTGGAGGTGAAGTTAGCTGGGGAGTGAAAGATAAAAATGGTAGATCACTAGCGGAGAAGGGAGAAAAAGTGAGCAGATGGGGAGAACACTTTAAGGAATTGTTGAACATAGAGGATGGAAGTGATGAGAGTATAAGTGGCTGGGGAATGGCTGAAAGAAAGAGGGAGGTGAGAAGACAGGAAGAAATCAGTAGGAGAGAAGTTGTGGAAGCAATAAAGAAAGTTAAATTGGGGAAAGCCCTAGGAATTGATGGAGTGTGTGGTGAAATGTTGAAGCATGGGGGAGAGATAGTAGTAGAATGGATGTGGAAGATGTGCAGATTGGCCTGGGAGGAAGGTAGAGTCCCGGAGGATTGGAAGTCAGGTATAATTATTCCCTTGTACAAAGGAAAAGGGGAAAAAGAAGTGTGTGGTAATCATGGGGGCATTTGTCTTCTTCGTATAATAGGAAAAGTGTATGGTAGGATACTTATTGACAGAGTTAAGGAAAGAACAGAGGAATTAGTTGGAGAAGAACAGGGAGGCTTTAGGAAGGGAAGAGGTTGTGTAGATCAGATATTCATTCTTAGATCTTTAGTGGAAAAGTTTCTAGAGAAGGGAAAGAAGTTGTATGCGGCTTTCATGGATTTGGAGAAAGCATATGACAGGGTGGATAGACAAGGATTGTGGAAAGTATTAAGAATATATGGAGTAGATGGGAAGTTGTTGAATGCTGTGAAGAGTATGTATGATGGTGCTAAGGCTGCAGTGCGTGTGGATGGTGAACTGAGTGAATTTTTCTCTATGAAGGTTGGGTTGAAACAGGGATGTGTCATGTCTCCATGGTTGTTCAGTCTATACATGGATGGGGGTAATAAAAGAGGTACAAGGTAGGGTAGTGGATGTTGGAGTGGCCCTGGTGAGAGAGGGTAGTGTTTGGAAACTCCCTGTACTTGTTTGCAGATGATACTGTGTTGTTGAGTGAAGACGAAGGGGAGCTGCAAGGCTTGGTGGATGAGTTTGAGAGAGTGTGTAAGAAACGGAATCTAAAGGTGATTGTAGGGAAGAGTAAAGTGATGCTCTTTCAGAGGGGTGAAGTCAGTGAATGTACAGCGAGGTTGGATGGTGAGGAATTAGAAAATGTGAGTACGTTTAAGTAGTTTGGTAGTGTGATGAGTAAGGATGGAGGTTTTAGGGTGAAATGCTTGAAAGGGTACAGGGGGGAAGAAAGGTTGCTGGTTCCTTGAAAGCAGTGATAAGAAACAGGGAAGTGAGGATGGAAGTGAAAGTGTTACAACTGATACCAACTCTAACGTATGGAAGTGAAGCTTGGACGTTTTTGGAAGGGCACAAGTCAAGAGTGAGAGAAGTGGAAATGAGTTATTTAAGAGGAGCTTGTGGAGTCACATGGAGAGACAGGCTGACAAATGAGGATATAAAGGAGCGTTGTGGTGTGGATGTGGATGTGATAGGAAGCGTTAGGAGGAATACACTGAGGTGGTTTGGCCATGTGGAGAGGATGGAGGGTGAAAGACTGACGAAGAGAGTGTATGTAAGTGAGGTGGAGGGGGGAGAGGGAGGGGGAGGCCGAGGATGAGATGGAGGGATGGGGTGGAGAGGTATATGAGAGAGGGGGGTGTAAGTTGGGAGCAGGGCAGTGAAATGGCGGGGGACAGGGCGACTTGGAGGCGATTTGTTTGTGGCCACCCCGAACGGGATTGAGGCGTCTGGCAATAGATAGATAGATTAAGCTTCGCCATATAAATGGCACAACTTGTTTTTGTCATTATTATTTTTTTTTCTACTTCGCACTTTTTTCTTTAATCTTGATTACATTAAACACGAAGGTACCCTAGGGTAACCTAAGTCCTTGTGCCAAATATAAATGACCTTGACCTATTTTTAAAGGTCATATACTCATTTTAAAAATTGCATATTCCAAATTGAAATAGCCCAGAAACTAACTGGGATACAGCTATTTGGTTGAAATTTGTGATAAAAATGTTTGTTGAATAATTTTGGCTTAATATTTTGTCATTTAGCCCAGTGGAAAGTACCGAATTCAAATCTGCTCAGTTTTTTCTTTGCAACACGGTTTAGAGAAAACCACAAAAGTTTTAAAGCTGTAAGTTTCCAGATATATAGATGTGGTCCCTCTTATGATCTAAAAGGAATATGGCTACAGTAATGCATAAAGTTAGCCAGTTATTGAGATGAACATAAAATTTACACATTTGTTTGTCGACACCTTTGTCTTTAAAGCTGTAACATTACAGATATATAGGTGTGGTTCCTCTTATGATCTAAAAGGAATATGGCTACAATTAAGCATTAAGTTAGCCAGTTATTGAGACGAACGTAAAATTTCGCATTTGTTTGTCGACACCTTTGTCTTCAGATCTTTTTGATATCACACAAGAAATTACGATAGGATCTTCAGATCTTGTTTATATTACACATACTTTATATACCATAAAATTATAGGTATGGTGAAGCTTCCTTATTTTGGCTACGCAATAGGAATAGGTAACTAGTTAGTCTCCATCTGTTTCATACGTGGAGACTGTTGTTTTCACTGGTATTATTACTGCCACCTCAGAGTCTCGCGACGATTCCAGGAGAACCGGAGACTCTGCAAGGAATCTGAAGAGCCCAGGTTATGTGTCCAGGCATGGGTCGCTGCTGATAGAAAAAAATCCAAATCCCTTATGTGCAGTGGAAGGTCACGTCAGAATGAGCCATATTTGTATTACGTTGTGAACATAAGTTGGTTGTGTCTACTGGAGAATTCAATGCGACTTCCACAAGGAATCTGAACAGCCCAGGTTATGTGTCCTGGTATGGGCCATTGCTGATAGATAATAATCCAAATCTCTCCAGTGGGGTCAAAGTCATTGTAAGAAGCAGTAGGAGGAGACTAGTGACTGTCTGCATGAGAGTTCTAATTATTATTATTTTCCTTCTTTGCACTTTTTTTTCTTCGATCTTTAAATTATTCATCAAAGTAACCTAGGGTAACCCAGGTCCTTATACGATATATAAATGACCTTGACGTATTTTTGAAGCAGCGGAGTCATTTCAATTTTCCTTGGGGGGGGGGATACGCTATTTAAGAGGCCCCCCTACTCCCACCTCCCCACATGGGGGGGTGGCCAGCGAGCATTTTGATGCCATATGCAAAGTTATATTTAGAGAATTAAATCAGTAAACAAATATATATACTGTATATAATTATTTACTAAACCAATACTTCCTGACACACACACAATGGATATTCTAGCATTGGCAGTATTTCTGTGTGAAGTTGAATATGTAATTTAAATTGCATGGAAAAGCACATATCATTGCATTAAATGCTAATGAACTTGGATAATAGATCAAATAGCAATTAAAATATTTGTATTTGGTGAAAGCTTAAACTGACTTCATTCTTATGGTCTACTGAAAAGATAATGAATATAAAATTGAAAATGAAAAGTTGTAAACTTGTAACTGAATTAAAAATGGAAATCTTTTAGCTTACTAGCCCCCAAAATATCACGAACCACATCAAGTAATGTGAAAAAGTAAGCTCTACAGTAAGAGGTGGGAGAAATAAAATGATGGTTTTTAAATCTGGAAGACGCTCAGGTATGAATAGTATATTAATTTCAGAAATCATTAGAGGAAATTGAAAACTAAACACGTATATTATTTTATTGCATTGAAAATTGAATAAACTACCGCAACAGTGGATATCTCCGTGTTCTCTGCTTTGCAAAGTTATTTGTAGTGCCCTTTGTGGCCTACGTGCCATGGTGAATAATGCTGTATATTCTACCTAAAGCAGCTTTATACTCTACCAATTCCAAGAGATTATTATAGTTACTTGGCAAGATATCATACATTAATTTGACATGTGAGGTGGTGTGTAGGGTGAAGAGAAGACGAAAGAGGATACAAGGAACAGCATGGTGGAATGAAGAGGTGGGAGAGGCTGTGGCACAAAAGAGGAAAGCATATAGTGATTGGATGAAAAACAGGGGTATGGAAGAAGTTGAGAGACGGATGAGAGAGTTATATACAGAGAGGAAGAGAGATTTGAAAAGATTGGTAAGAGAGAGTAAGAAGAGAGTGGATGAGGAATTTGGAGGGAATTTAAGTGTAAAGTGGAGGGAACGTAAGAAAATGTACTGGAAAGAGGTAAAGAGAGTTAGACAGGGTGTCAAAGGAGTTAGCTGGGGAGTGAAAGATAAAAATGGTAGATTACTAGTGGAGAAGGGAGAAAAAGTGAGCAGATGGAGGAAACACTTTAGGGTATTGCTGAACACAGAGAATGAAAGTAATGCGAGTGTAAATGGCTGGGGAATGGCTGGGAAACAGAGGGATGTAAGAAAAGAGGAAGAAATTAGTAGGATGGAAGTTGTGGAAGCAATGAAGAAAGTTAAAACGGGGAAAGCCCCAGGAATTGATGGAGTGTGTGGTGAAATGCTGAAACATGGGGGCAAGATAGTGGTAGAATGGATGTGGAAGATGTGCAGATTGGCCTGGAAATTATTCCCCTGTACAAAGGAAAAAGGGAAAAAGTATGTGGTAAACATAGGGGCATTTGTCATCATAGTGTAATACAAGTGCTCGTGGGCCCTTCGGGACCCTCGCACTTGCTCCTGCAGTGGGCTCTCGCGCTGCTATAATATATTTTAGTTATAGCTGTGGGCAAAAAATTCTACGGAGATCCTATGCCGGGCGCCGAGAGCGGCATTTTGGGGGGCAAAATGTGATCGTTTATTAAATATAGTAAAAGTTTTTCAATCGTGAGGGGACCAAGTTTTTTCACATCAGCGAATTTTTTGCGATTTTTGTGCCAATTTTGGTGCGATCTGAATGTGTAGTTTCGGCTGTCCTAAATACACACACACACACACACACACACACACACACACACACACACACACACACACGGCTAGTGCTACAGTATATTAGAAGAAATGTATATGGTAGGATATTTATTGACAGAGTTAGGGAAATAACAGAGGAATTAGTTGGAGAAGAACAGAGAGGTTTTAGGAAGGGAAGAGGTTGTGTAGATCAGATATTCGTTCTTAGATCTTTAGTGGAAAAGTTTCTAGAGAAGGGAAAGAAGTTATATGCGGCCCTTATGGATTTAGAGAAAGCATATGACAGGGTGGATAGACAAGGATTGTGGAAAATATTAAGAAGGGATGGAGTAGATGGGAAATTGTTGAATGCCGTGAAGAGTATATATGAGGGTGCTATGGCTGCAGTGCGTGTGGATAGTGAACTGAGTGAATTTTTCTATTTGAAGGTTGGATTGAAACAGGGATGTGTCATGTCTCCATTGTTGTTCAATCTGTATATGGTTGGCGTAATAAAAGAGATACAAGGTAGGGCAGTGGATGTTGGAGCGGCTCTAATGAGAGAGAGCAGTGTTTGGAAACTCCCTATACTGTTGTTTGCAGATGATACTGTGTTGTTACGTGAAGACGAAGGGGAGCTGAAAGGCTTGGTGGATGGGTTTGGGAGAGTGTGTAAGGAACGTAATTTAAAGATGAATGTAGGGAAAAGTAAAGTTATGGTCTTCGAGAGAGATGAAGTCACTGAATATACAGTGAGGTTCTCTGAGGAGGAAATGGAAAATGTGAGTGCGTTTAAGTACTTGGGTAGTATGAAGAGTAAGAATGGAAGTTTGGAGGGTGAAGTGCTTGAAAAGGTACAACAAGGAAGGAAGGTTGCTGGTTCCTTGAAAGAAGTGATAAGAAACAGGGAAGTGAGCATGGAAGTGAAAAAGTTACTATATGACAGTATTGTGCTACCAACTTTAACGTATGGAAGTGAAGCTTGGACCTTGTTGTAGGTACAGAAGTCAAGATTGAGAGCAGTGGAAATGAGTTATTTGAGAGAAGCATGTGGAGTCACATGTAGAGACAGACTGACAAATAAGGAAGTGAAGGAGCGTTGTGGTGTGGATGTGGATGTGATAGGAAGCGTTAGGAGAAAAACACTGAGGTGGTTTGGCCATGTGGAGAGGATCGAGAGTGAGAGACTGACGAAGAGAGTGTATGTGAGTGACGTGGGGGAGAGAGGGAGGGGGAGGCTAAGGACGAGATGGAGAGATGGATTGGAGAGGTATATGAGAGGGGGTGTGAGCTGGGAGTAGGGCAGTGAAATGGAGGGGGACAGAGCGACATGAAGGCAATTTGATTGTGGCCACTCCTTATGAGATTATGGCGTCTGGCAATAGATAGGCAGATAGAACTGTGTTCATACGTACTTTACCAGCTCTTACAGAATGAACTCCCCACGGTGTCTGCTGTCTGACTGGCTGGCCGCTGGCTTGTGGTGCCTATCGTGTCCAGACCACGTTACCAAGATAAATAAAACGTTCGAACTGTTGACTCCGACGTCGAACAACAAATCAAAATAAAACCATGCTTTCTTGTATAATTCCATGTTTTTTTTTTTTTTTTTTTTTTTTTTGTAAAGCATACATGTCACTTAAGGGTCTGTGACTTAGATTTTGTCATACAGATTCTGTTAAAAAAAAAAAAAAAATGCTCACTTGGTTTTGATGCCACCCTGCCGCCCCCCTACCGTCCCTTTTTCCCTCACGGTCCCATGGTACCTCCCCTCCCCTCTGGATCTTTCCACCTCCCACTTTGGGAATCACTGATCTAAATGAACTCTTACAAGTCCTACCTACAGGTACGTTCTTCCTAAGTTGAAGAAAAACTTTTAATGATAGCCAGAATACAATAAAAAAGGCAGCTCGATACTGAAGTTAACTGAATAGCGGGCTAGGAACATATTTACATTGACATCCTTTAATATACCTGGTAAATTATTGTGATCATTACACACACACACACACACAGACACACACACACACACACACACACACACACACACACACACACACACACAGAAGATATATTTCACTCAAAACGTATTGAGGCTAAATACAAATTATTTTTAAATTCACGATGTTAACCTTAATATATATATATATATATATATATATATATATATATATATATATATATATATATATATATATTTTATAAACTGTAGTTGAGTTGGAGGCCCCCTCAGAAAGCTTGGAGGGGGCGAGTGCCCCTCGCTGCCCCCCCCAAATGACGCCCCTGTTTTGAAGCTCATATACTCATGTTTATTCTAAAAATCGCATATTTGAAAATGAAATATCTCAGACACTGAGATACAGCTATTTGGTTGACAATCCTATGATGAATTTGTTTGCTGAATAATTATGACTTAATATTTTGCCATTTAGCTCAGTGGAAGGTACCGAATTCAATCTGCTCAGCTTTTTTTTTTTTTTTCTTTGCAACACGTTTTAGAGAAAACAACAAAAGCTTTAAAGCTGTAGCATTTCAGATGTATAGTTGTGGTCCCTCCTATGATCTGAAAGGAATATGGTTAAAGTAAAGCATACAATTAGCCAGTTGTTGAGACAAATGTAAAATATACACATGCATTCTTCAACACCTTTGTCTGCAGATCTTGTTGATGTTGCACAAGAAGTTACCTTAGGGTCTTCAGATCTTGTTTACATTATACATACTCTGTATAACATAAGTTTTTCACTGGGCTACGAGGTGGCCCAGCCCCCCCCCCTTCTCTAACGGGGGGGGGAATCAATTACTACTACCATAAGTAGTTATGGCGAAGCTTCCTTATTGTGGCAGCACAATGAGAATAGGTAACTAGTGTTTGTGGTGCAGGAGAGTAAAAATTGAAAAAAATGACAGTGGGCACTATAGATAGGAAAAAAATATAACTACTTTGTGCCAAAAGAAGCCTGCAACAAAGATACATTATTCCTCAATATTTCGAGTCTATCTCGAACGGTCTTGGAATGCCAGACTTCTAGATATTCCCCTCCCCCCCTCCAAAAAAAAATATCCACAGTATCAATAAAAACTCCACAATGTGGGGTTCTTAATAATAATAATAATAATAATAATAATAATAATAATAACAATAATAATAAAATGATAATAATAATAATAATAATAATAATAATAATAACAATAATAATAAAATGATAATAATAATAATAATAATAATAATAATAATAATATTAATAATGATGATGATAATAATAATATTAATAATAATAATAACTAGAAAATGGAAATTGCCATTAGCAATTTCAGTAACTCACCACATGACAAGGTCATCCAGTTTCTTCCTCAGTTCCACTGCAGGGGCTGATTTATTCCCCGATGTCCCAACATAGTACCTATTAGTGGACCTGATGATTCAAACGCCCTTCATATAATGAGCACATCGAAGTGAACAGTTGGTGTAGTAGGGTCCCCCTAGAAGAGTGTCAAATGCGTTAAGTGAAGGTGAATGCAACAAAATCCTTACCAAGCAAAAATGGCAGAGCCCAAACTACTTTCCACTGACACCTGGGCGATCTCAGAAACTACTGGTCCAAATGAGTCCATAGTCATTTCAGACCTGCTTCCCTACCTTGGCTATGTCCCATGTAAATTTCAAGTCTGTTCCTTTAGCAGTTTGTGATAATCCGCGAATATACTATTTTTATAGTTATTTGGATGCAACTGGAAAACTATTACAAGGAACTGGATGTTACTGAGTCACATGAAGCCGCCAACCGGGGGACTAAGATGACCAAGTATGATGGCCGTAGCTTTGAAACTGAGTGAATACGAGCAATTTACTTCTTCATAAGAAAGAATAATAATAATAATTAGAAATAGAAATTACCATCAGCATTTTCAATAACCCACCACAGGACAAGCTATCGCCGGACCTGCTGATTTCAATGCCCTTCATATAGAGAGCACTGTGATGTGAAAAGCTGGTGTAGCGGGGCCCCCTAGGGTGTGATCCCAGAAACTACTGGCCCAGATGGGCCCATAGTCATTTCAGACCTGCTTCCCAACCTTGGCCACGTCCCACAAAAATTTTATCTGTACCATTAGCAGTTTCTGAAAATTCGTGAACAGACTATATTAATAGGTCTTTGGATGTAACTGGAAATCCAGTACAGGGAACTGGATGATAACGGTCATATGAAGCTGCCAGCTGGATAATAATAATAATAATAATAATAATAATAATAATAATAATATTGACAAGAACAATATAACTCACCACGGATGTGATGGAGTTATAATAATAATAATAATAATATTGACAAGAACAATATAACTCACCACGGATGTGATGGAGTAATAATAATAATAATAATAATAATAATAATAATAATAATAATAATAATAAGAATGATGATGATGATGATGACAAGAACAATATAACTCACCACGGGTGTGGCGAGTTGTAATAATAATAATAATAATAGCCACAAGATCTCTTATCCAGTAAATGTGCCCAGTTCTTCTAAAGGAATTCACTAGCACTCGAATCAGACCAGAAACATTTGATAATTTCTAAACCATCTATGAACATTTTGTCGATATATTTTCTTTTAAATTAATATAATCAGACAGTCATACTTTTGTTAGTCCAAGTTGTCTGAAAGTGAGAATAATCTCTTCTGCAATATCCAGCAAATACAGTTCAGCCGTAACCGTTCTGAACCTAGGGAACTGGAGGACGTCTTTTTTTGTACAATTTTAATTAACCCTTCATACTCCATGTGGGGTCAGAGTGAGCCCAACACATTTTTTAAATGATGCCATTCAGCCACTTACTGTTTTAGGGAGCTGGCAAACCATGACTTTGTCTTTGGCCAGTGTATAAGCATAAAAACAAACAAACAAACAAATAAATAAATAAAACACAAAAGGGACGCATGGTGGACTGGCTACACGTGCCGTGTCCTAGGCAACATACGTACAAAAGTTTACATTTGTAATTTTGTGTATATGGCAAAAATCCAAAAATTAAGGAGGTACTGTATGTCAAGACTCTACATGGCGTTCCGGGTTACGTTTTTTCACCTGGCATACGAAGAATTAACCTAGGATTGGGAGACCCCTCTAAGTGAAGAAGTTTAAGAAGGTAACAATAGGGATACAGCAACTATAAAAGATTGAGAGAATAATTCATGAAAAGCCTGTATTTTACGGAATCGGTAATATTTCCTGTAAAATATTAAACAGCTGAGTTAATATACCTGTGGGAATATACAAATGGGAGCAGCATAATTCATGAAGAGCAATATACCAAATATTCCTAAGAACTTGTCCTAAGCAACAGAATACACACACCATCATGGAAAATTCCAATGATATTCGTTTGTAATCTATTTTCTTAAGGTACGAATCCCTTTCAATCGGGAAAGCTCGGGGAGGGATTTTTTTTTTATTTTTTATTTTTTCGTAAAACAAGGTAGATTCAACGCCTTCAAAAACCTCCTTTAACCTTATGAAAATGTAGTATATTTCACACTAATCATAAACATGTACAGTCGTGGTCGTAAATAATCACCTATCACCCTGTACCTCGTGCCTCAGGCTGGCTCCCTGACGCACGGCAAGTCACACTGGAATAAGAGGGGCTGAGAGGGAGAGGCCAGAGAGAGAAGGGAAGGTGGGTGGGGGGACGAGCGATGGTGCTTTGGTGGAGTGAGGGAGGGGAGGGAGGGTAGGTAGGGGAGGGAGAATGAAATGTGAAGTTGTGGCCACATAATTTGTCTATTTTCTTTCATTCAATGCATCATATAAAGAAGTTACTATTCGGTAGATAATACTGCATTACACCTTGTATAGCGGCGTCAGATAACAAGCTTTAGATAGGTGGTGATATCAAGGACTGGCTCGTGAAAGAAATATACTGACATGACATTAAACATTTGTGCGGAGCCAGATATTTGTGTTTATCCGTGTATTTTGCCTTCAGCTGCAGAATGGAATCTGGATGGGTTTGACTTCCGTAATGTTTGTGTAAGAAACGTCCTCAACCCTTATATGTAATTAGTTTTTGGAACTAAATATTATATGCAACCTTTGACATGGCGTGTCCACAGTAAATATGATCACCCTCGCGGTATACACTCCCTCTATACAGTCACCATCATGTCAATTCAGTAATTATTTAATGACATCTCTATATGAAAAGGATATTAAAAATAACTATGCATAAAAGGTAAATAAATATGATATCTGTGCCCATGGGTGGATTTTTTTTTTTTTTTAATGCGAGGAAGAAGGAACCAAAGGCCATGACCCCGCAATAACAGTTCCCTCCAAGAGGAAAACAAAATACAAGAGAGAGCCAAATTCAAGATCCGTTCATTTTGAGATGCCTGGACACACTGCGTTTGAAAGACTGGAGATCATAGGCAGCAGGAAATACAGACAGAGGGAGACAGTTCCAGAGTTGACCTGTTGCATAAATGAAGGACTGGGAGTAAAGGTTAACTCTTGCATTAGAGAGTTGGACAGAAAAGGGATGAGAGTTTGCTGCCAGACGGGTGCTATGCGCCCGTCGTAGAGGTGGAGGAATGCATGCAGACAGTTCAGAGGAGCGGTGACCATTAAAGTAGCGATAGAAAAGAGATAAAGATGCAACAGTGTGGTGAAGAGACAGAGGTTGAAGGGAGTCAGTAAGAGGATGAGAGTTAATGAGACGAAAAGCCTTTGACTCCACCCTATTGAGAAGAGCTCTATGTGGGGAGCCTTCCCACACATGAGAGTTGTACTCCACACAGGGGCGGATAAAACCCCAGTATTGAGTCAACAATTGTGCAGGGGTAAAGAAAGAACGGAGTCGGCTTAGCACACCCAATCTCTTGGAAGCAGATTTTACAAGAGATGTAATATGATCTTTCCAAGATAAGTCCCGAGTAAATGAAACCCCAGGCATGTTCAAGGATGATGCAGGATTAAGCTGAATATTATTAAATATTAGTGGGTATACCTGTGGAAGATTTTGACGGGTTGATAGGTGTAAGAACTGAGACTTAGATGCATTAAAAACAACGAGATTATTTTTACCCTAGTCAGAGATATGAGCCAAGTCAGACATTAGGTGTGCCATAGCCTCATCCCTTGTTTGTTGAAGTAACTGCTGAGATGGGCATTGCGGGAACCGAATGGAAAGGTGAAGGGTGGAGTCATCAACGTATGAGTGGATAGGGTTAGATGTACAGGTTAGAAGGTCATTGATGAATAAAAGGAAGAGAGTTGGTGATAGGACAGAGCCCTGAGAACACCACTGTTGATAGATCTAGGAGAAGAACGATGGCCGTCTACAACAGCGGCTATAGAATGACCAGAAAGGAAGTTAGCGATGAAGGCACAGATAGAAGGATAGAAACCGTAAGAGGGCAGTTTGGAAATTAAAGATTTATGCCAGACTCGATCGAAAGCCTTTGAGATGTCAAGTGCAATGGCAAATCTTTCGCCAAAGTCCCAAAAGTAGGATGACCAGGAGTCTGAAAGGTAGGTGAGAAGATCGCCAGTGGAGCGTCCCTGACGGAACCCGTACTGACGATCAGAAAGAAGGTTGTGATAGGAAAAATGCCTTAAAATTTTTCTATTGAGAATTGACTCGAAAACTTTTGAAATACAGGATGTTAAAGCAATTGGACGATAGTTGGAGGGTTGGGAGTGGTCACCCTTCTTTGGGACTGGCTGAATGAGAGCAAACTTCCAGCAAGAAGGAAAGGTACAAGTTGACAGACAAAGGCGAAAGAGTTTGCCTAAGCAGGGTGTAAGCACAGATGCACAGTTCTTGAGAACAACAGGAGGGACTCCATCAGGCCCTTATGCCTTGTTAGTATTGAGGCAAGTGATGGCAGAAAATACATCAGCTGAAGAAATTTTAATGTCAGCCATGAGGAAGTCAGAGGCAGGAAGTGATGGAGGAACAGCACTGGAATCATCTAAGGTGGAATTGGAAGAGAAAGTCTGTGCGAAGAGATCTGCTTTATCAGTAGAAGAAATAGCTACAGAACCATCAGAGTAGAAAAGAGGAGGGAAGGATGATGAGGTAAAGTTGTTAGAAAGGTTTTTGGCAAGGTGCCAGAAGGAGCGGGAAGAATTCAAGTTGGAGAGTTGAGAGCATTTAGTACGGATGAAATTGTTTTTAGCAGAGCGAAGAACAGACTTAGCACGATTCCGGGCAGAAATGTAAAGATGGTGTGATTCAGGGGTGGGTTGGCTCCGGTACCTTTTGTAGGCCCTCTCCTTGTTGTGGACAGCATGAGAACAAGCGTGATTAAACCAAGGCTTTCTTGCGTTAGTCAAAGGGTATGAGAAAGGAATGTATGCTTCCATGCCTGAGTGAATAACCTCCGTAATGTGCAAGGCACACTCAGATGGCTCTCGGCCATGGAAGCAATAATCATTCGAAGGAAAATGAAAGAAGTACTGCCTGAGGGCCTCCCAATCCGCAGCTCCAAAATGCCACAGACGACGTTTCCCTTGAGGGTCCATAGGCCGTACCGGAGTGATAGGAGAGGTTAAGGTGATAAGGTTGTGATCGGAGGAGCCCAACGGAGAGAAAAGATTAACAGTGTAAGCTGAAGGATTAGTTGTAAGGAAGAGGTCAAGTATGTTGGAGCTCTCTCCAAGGCGGTCGGTAGGGTGCTGAACAAGCTTTTCTAGGTCTTTAGGGATAAAAGAGATGTAGGCTTGTTCACCAAGTGGATCAGTGAAAGGAAAGGAGAGCCAAAGGTGATGGTGAACATTGAAATCTCCTAGAATGGAAATTTCAGAGAAAGGAGAAATGGATAGAATGTGTTCCATCGTAGAAGTAAGATAGTCGAAGAATTTTTGATAGTCAGTAGAATTAGGGGATAAGTAAACAGCACAGATATACTTAGTCAGAGAATGACAGGAAAGCCGAAGCCAGAGTGTAGAGAATTCAGAAGAATCGAGTTCAGGAACACGAGAGCAAGATAAGTCGTTGCGTATATATACACAACAGCCACCTTTGGCTTTGAAATGAGTATAGAGAAAGTAGGAGGATACAGAAAAGGGTTTGCTGTCAGTTGCCTCAGACAGCTGAGTCTCAGTTAAAAAAAGAAGGTGAGGTTTAGAGGAGGAGAGGTGATGCTCAACAGAGAGAAAGTTAAGAGGAAAGGCCGCGAATGTTACAGAAATGAAGAAGAAGTCAGACAGTGGTTCCAGGCACCTTGAGTCGTCACCGGGAGAGGAGCGGAAGGTAGGGGCATTTATGGTCCCCCCCCCCCTGGGGACTCCGGGGCTGGGTGATGAAACGCCATGATTCTTTTTTGAATTTTGGAAAAGGAAGTGTAGTGTGTACTGTGCATGTAGTTTGGTGTAGATAGAGAAATTTGTGTTGGAGAGCATGCTGGCCTACTCTCTGTGTAACTGAGACACTGAAAAAGTTCAGCAAAGGGGGATGGTCAGGAACTAGTCCTGAGGGCTGATGAAACGTGAGCTCCAGCACTTCCTATCATCAGCTTTCCATCCACCTCGGGAGTACTGCCCTGCTCGACTGGTGCTACAGTCTACTCCACATAATGGTGTCTCTCATAATGGTGTCTCTCATAATCTGTTAGAGGATAAATGAAACAGAATCCTCCCCTGACTCCCAAAATATGTCTGTGTTAATGTTTACCGACACTGGTCAAGCCAAAGCAACCAGGAAAGCCTTAGTAAGTAGTCCAGTGCCCTCCTGCCTTAAGAATCTCATGGAACCTCATGCAGGCGTCGCGGCACCGTGGAAACAATGTTGTTGATGGTTTGCTGGTTTCGTTTGAACAGCTTCCACTCGTCTTTGGTGTGCTGGAGGAGGCGGGCCCGTGTCCTCTCTTTCTCTGGCTTCCACGCGTAAGGTGACCAGATTTATTGGAGCTAAAAATGGGACATTGTCACGTGTGTGTGTGTGTGTATGTATATATATATATATATATATATATATATATATATATATATATATATATATATATATATATATATATATATATATATATATATATATATATATATATACACAGATAGTGATTTGCGCGAGTGACAGCGACGGCTGCTCCGCAACACCTCACCCTGAGGCTGTTAATCAAACACTAACCACTCAAACGAACTCCAGTGACCAATATGCAGTACGGTACGGTGAATGGGCCAACCAAAGTAACCAGTTAGTATTACAAATATTATATTAACAGTTTTGGTATTTCATTTGGTTTGGATTATGCATAATTTTACTCATTCATCATAATTGTATTAATGATCATGTTATATCTAATATAACAGTAATTTTCTAAAAGTGGGACATTATAGATAATTTGCACAAAAAGCAGGACATTTTAGTCACAATTAAAAAAGCAGGACAGATGTAAAAAAAAAAAAAAAAATGGACTGTCCTGCCTAAAGGCGGGACTCTGGTCGCCTTATCCACACGTTGACAATCTGGGCCAACACAGTCTCGATGGCTCTGCACTAATATTTGATCCGTCACCTCAGTATACTTCTCTCACGAGTCAGGGCTGGGATGTTCAAAAGATCGTTGCGAGACGCCGCTATGATCATCGTAACGCGCTCATAGCGGCCATCTTTGATCGTGAGCTACGACAACCGCTAAGGTGTATCTTCTAACGCTCGCGACAACGCTCGTAGCTCACGATGATGCGATCGTAAAATCCGTTCCGTTCCGTTCCTATCGTTCATAATGCAACCCAGCTGACTGTCGCTGGGCCAATCAGAAGAGAGATTTCATAAACCTTGATAGATTGTGAGCCAATCATAATGCAGTTTCAAAATGTAAACAAATACATTTATCCAAGCACGCCATTAGGCTACATCACTCAAACAACTACGATATTCATCCCGAGACATAAGACATGGCAAGTGACGAGCCCCTCATTTCGTCGAGCAAATTTTACAGATGAGATGATGGCGTTAATACAGGGTTGGCTCGACAGACAGACTGTGCTGAAGAACAATCACATCACCTTGGGTATAACTATAGTGTGGGTGAAAGATCCACACCATATTAACAAAACATAATGATAATTTTGAAAATAACGAGATCCAAACTGAGACCCTTTTACCTGAATAAACAATATATCATTGGCTTCAGACTGTATCATTACAACTCCCACAGACTTACACCATGTTTTCATGAACAGTGCATCGGTCTGATTTTTACAGATGTAAGGGGGCACGGTGGCTCAGTGGTAGGGCATCAAGCTCGTAATCGGGGGATTGCTAGTTCGAGCCTCGCCCGGGACTGCCGTTCTGGGAGTGGTAGCGCGCTCCTGTAACCTAGCGGGGCTATATGATCCAATACAGGGTCTAGCTCGGGGGAACGCCATTTCTCCATTTACAGATGTAGGCAGTAGAAACGAAAAGTTCCCGCTCTTTGTTTACCTCTTGGCATATTAACTTCCCTAAGAGATTTCCTGTACAACACATGTGCCACTCTTAAAATTATTCTGCTCGCATGTCCCTGTGTTAAGCCTAATGTGTCTGCCAACACACTCTGAAACGAGCCACTTGCATAAAATCTGAATGTCATTAACACCTGCAAATGACATGGCACAGCACGGGATCTTGTCACTGGTCCAACTAGTGGTTCAACTCTTGCACACCAGTGAAGGAGTTCTTGTCTGAAACCTATATATCTCAACAAATGTTCGTCACTGTAAGCAAATGGATCCATTATGTCTCTGTAGTTCCTCTCAAGTCTCATCGCTCTTCGTACTGCCAGTTCTACCTGTAAAACCACTTGTAACTCCATCTTCGTTCACAGAAAAGGGTAAATAAACAAACTCAGCATCACTTGATTCGGTTTGTTTGTTAGAAAAACATCCGCTATGCGACACTATGATCAGCTTAAGGGTGCTTGTCAGAAATCGTAGCGCTACGAGCAAATATGGCGGATGGAGGATAGTAAAATTTGTTTGAACATACACCTCAGCGGTTTACGAGCGTGCTATGATTATCGTACCCGCTACGATGATCTTAGCGGCCGTTACGAGCTTTCGAACATCCCACCCCTGCCCTTGATATCACCACCTATCTAAAGCTTGTTATCTGATGTCGCTATACAAGGTGTAATACAGTATTATCTACTGAATAGTAATTCCTTTATATGATGCCCTGAATGAAAGAATATAGACAAATTTTGTGGCCACAACTTCGCATTTCATTCTCCCTCCTCTACCTACCCTCCCTCCCCTCCCTCACTCCACCTAAGCACCATCGCTCGTCCCCCCAACCACCTTCCCTTCTCTCTCTCTGGCCCCTCTCTCTCAGCCCCTCTTATTCCAGTGTGACTTGCCGTGCGCAGGGGAGCCAGCCTGAGGCACGGGGTACAGGTTGATAGGTGATTATTTATGGCCACGACTGTACACTCGGCAAGATTTCCGACTGGACCACCTGGTTGCGAGATTTTGCTAACGTGGCATCAGCGCACTCCCCTGTGTGTGTGTGTGTGTGTGTGTGTGTGTGTGTGTGTGTGTGTGTGTGTGTGTGTGTGTGACAATTTTTGGAATGGCTAAGCTTCATCCTCCGAATTATATTATGTGGCCATTGTATCATGCTATGATATATATTGTTTGGGATAATGGGCTGTGCACTATACTATTTATAGTCTGAGTTATACATAATAATTCTCTTGTCCTGTAGCGTGAACCACGATACAGGATGAGTTGTGGTTCAGAAACAGAGGCAAGTTCACCCAGAAATGGCGCGATGTAGGGGGAAGGGGGGAGTATGGGAGTGAGCGGCCAACAGTTATATATTCTTAGTCATTACAGTGTAGTTGTTAAGGTGTCAATAATATCCTGTATCCTAAATAATGATAAACCTATTTATTTTTATTACCTTTATATAGACCCGATTACACACTAGGATACCCCCTCCCTCGTTAACGAAAAACATGCAGCCTGCTCCACCGCCTCGACTCAACAGCGTTGAAATAGGACCTGAGTTTAGTTCCAGTGATCACCGAATTATACAGTTTATTACTACTGAAAAAGTAAAAGAAACGGAGGGCAAAGAAATGGTCCCAGACTATCGTAGAGCTGATTTCAGCAGGCTCAGAGCGCTACTTGCAACTGCAGATTGGAATCAAATGTCTGAAACCGATGACATAAACCAAGCATGGGAAATATTCACCACAAAATTTAACGAAGCGGAAAGGTCATGTGTGCCACTACGTAACAGGCGTCCAGCTGGTAATAGTAAACCATAGTGGTGGTCCAGTGAAATTAAAAGTAACTTAATAGCCAAAAAACAGGCATACCATAAATGTAAAACTACACAAAATAATGATGATAAATTACAGTATGAAAATCTACGCCGCATATCAAAAAGACTTATTAAACAAAGCAAAAGAGCACTGGAGATCCACATTGCTAATACGTGCAAATCAAATCCTAAAGAATTTTACAGTTACATTACAAAGAAAAAGGTTATGACTACATCAATAGGTCCTCTAGAAACGAACAATGGCAAACACACAGAAAATGAGGTCGAAATGGTAAACATTCTTAACGATTACTTTGTGTCTGTTTTGACAGTTGAAAACACCACCAGAAACCTACTGCTACCTACAAACCAAGCAAATAACACAGTCCTTAGTAACTACGCTATCCATAATAACGATATCCTTTCAGCCATAAATAGTACGAACATAAATAAAACCCCTGGCCCCGATAAAATATCACCGAGAATTCTCAAAGAAGCAAAAAATGAGTTACTGCTGCCACTCTCTGTCTTATTTAAATCGTTAAGTACTGGGAAAGTTCCATGCGAATGGAAACTAGCAAATGTAACACCTATTTTCAAAAAAGGAAATGAGTCGCACCCAGGAAATTACAGACCAATCAGCTTAACATCAATAGTGTGCAAGTTAATGAAAAAAATCGTATGAGATAAAATAGTTAATTATCTAAGAAAATAATATAATTAAAGACTCGCAGCATGGATTCAGACATCGTCATTCATGCTTAACTAACTTACTGGACTTCTTCCATGATGTTTACAAATTATACGATGACTCAAGAGCAGTAGATATAATTTACCTCGACTTTCAGAAAGCATTTGACACTGTCCCTCACAAGCGTCTCATAAGCAAAATAGAAGCACATGGAATAAAACGAAATACGCAGAAATGGTTACAAGACCGGCTTTCAGACCGAAAACAGCGAGTTGTGATAAACGGAAAGGAATCCAAATGGCGTAATGTGATCAGCGGCGTTCCCCAAGGCTCAGTACTTGGACTGATACTTTTTATTATCGACTGTATATAAACGATACTGATGAGGGTCTAAATTGCAAAGTATCCAAATTTGCAGATGGTACTAAAATAACCAGTAAAGTAACTTCAAAACTACAGTGGCAGGAGTTACAAAATGACCTTAATACTTTAGCAAGCTGGGCAGAAAAATGGCAAATGAAATTCAACACAGAAAAATGTAAAGTGCTTCATATTGGATGTAACAACGTCCATGCAAATTACAAAATGAACAATATCCTGTTATCAAGTACAGACAATGAAAAGGATCTTGGTGTGATAATATCAAATGACCTAAAACCACTTAAGCAGTGCACTGAGGCGGGTAAAATTCCAAACAAGCTGGTGGGTTTTATTGGAAGAACGTTCGAGTTTAAATTGGAATAAGTCATACTTGCCTTGTACAACTCGCTAGTGCGCTCCCATCTTGAGTATTGCGTGCAATTCTGGTCTCCATACTACAGAAAGGACATTGAAAAATTAGAGAGAATTCAGCGAAGAATCACAAAAATGATACCATGACTTAGAAACAAACCATATGAGGAACGCCTTGAAGAACTTAAATTATTTAGCCTAACGAAGCGCAGGTTAAGAGGGGACCTTACTGAAGTTTCCAAAATCATGAAGGGATATGACAACTTAGACATGAATAAATATTTTGATATAGACCGGTCGAGTCAAACCAGAAGTAATGGCTGCAAGATTATGGGAAAACGTTCCAATCCCATGAAGCAAAATACTTCATCTTTAACAGAGCTGTAAATATCTGGAACAGATTACCCTCAGATACCGTGAACAGTATCTCAATTGAGACATTCAAAAACAAAATAGACAAGTATTTGCACGGGAATCCTCAGCTGACTCTTTTTCTGTCCGAATATCTTGCTTTTATAGCTACGTGTAAGTTAATACCCTTTTTGTCTACATGACACCCTGTAAACAACGTACCCGTACATAGTCGCGTCATGTCATTATACATTTTTCAATTTATTCAATGCAAATAAACTAATATAAGCACAGATTAGGATCTGCATAGATAACCCTGAGTTAACGGTCACTACTCTTACTTTCGACCTGTGATGGGCTGTGGATCACTGAGGGTTTCTGTTAGTCAAGTGACCACCATTGGGATTTTTTTAATGTACCAGGGGTCACTGCTTCAGGAGGAAACTTGTGTACTTGTCCCACATGGGAGAGTTCCTTTTCTCAGTGGAGTGAACGGAGCTAGGGCCTGACTGACTGCTGCCTACCTTAGAAGCGCCAGGCAAGGCTGCCGCACCACCCCTAAACATCCACACTGTGCAGTCCCCTCGTGTCTACAGGACACTCCATAAACTTAACATAGTGTCACGTCACGTCATTATACATTTTTCAATTTACTCAATGCAAATGAGGTAATATGCAGTAAGCACGATTAGGATCTGCACAGATAGCCCTGAGTTAACGGTCACTACTCTTACTTTCGACCTGTGATGGGCTGTGGATCACTGAGGGTCACTGTTTGTCAAGTGACCACCATCAGGATTTTTTTAACGTACCAGGGGTCACTGCTTCAGGATAAAACTTGTGTACTTGTCCCACATGGGAGAGTTCCTTTTCTCAGTGGAGTGAACGGAGCTAGGGCCCGATTGACTGCCTACCTAAAAAGCGCCAGGCAAGGCTGCCGCACCACCCCTAAACATCCACTCTGTGCATTGCACATCCACACTGTGCACTGTGCAGTCCCTTTTTATCTAAGACACCCGTCTTATATATTTTTCAATCTCCCCAGTCCAAAGAAAGCAATATAAGCACAGATTAGGATCTGCACAGATAACCCTGAGTTATCAGTTACTACTCTTACTTTCGACCTGTGATGGGCTGTGGATCACTGAGGGTCTCTGTTAGTCAAGTGACCACCATCGGGATTTTTTTAATGTACCAGGGGTCACTGCCTCAGGAGGAAACTTGTGTACTTGTTCCACATTGGAGAGTTCCTTGTCTCAATGGAGTGAATGGAGCTAGGGCCTGATTGACTGCTGCCTACCTTAAAAGCGCCAGGCAAGGCTACCGCACCACCCCTAAACATCCACACTGTGCAGTGTGTAGTTTCCACGTTATGTCCACAGACATCCCATTAACTCAATGTACCGGTTTATAATGTCATGCCGTAACTATTAGTTTATTTGATTACTTTCTCTTTCAGGTTACTCAGTCGGGTAGCTTATAGAAAAAGTATTATAGAATGTGATTTTTTCCTTTCCAGTATTTCCTATTAAATTTCCATGTCAGTTTTCCCATGCTGCAAAGTGGTTTTTCTCACTTTTTGCTGGAGGGTTTGGTGGTGGGGGAAGCCTTCTAGCTTTACTATCCTTATCCTTCAGCATGTAGAGTTAGATCTTGTAGTCATAGTTTTCTCTGTAACAAGCAGCCTCGAAAGGACAATAAGGTCTGTTGCTGTTTGCTTTCCTGTGTAATCCTATGTAATCCTCTCTCTCTCTCTCTCTCTCTCTCTCTCTCAAACTCCTCAGCTGGCTATCAGTAGACACACACACACACACACACACACACACACACACACACACACACACACACACACACACACTTATGCTAATGAGTAATGATATTGAATTTAGTGTGTTTACGTAAAATTTAACACTGTCAAAATACAAGTGCAATACATCACCACCTCATTACAGATTACGTTGACCAGTAATTAGTATTTGCATAGTATATGTTTCAGTAATAGTCATGGGATAGCCATACCTACAATGATATTTTCGTTAATGTTAAAGGTAATCGTGTGTTCAGTGGCAGATACCAGTTAGTGGGGAGGTGGCCACTGACACCTCCAATCCTCATAGCTACGGTGGTGAGTTGTAGTGTCACTGCAAAGGTTCCTGTTCTAGTTATGTCAGTATTTAAAGTGAACATACTGATGAACAGCCATTTCTTATGGAAAATACAAACAGCCTATATGGAACTCTCAAAATACATTTATGAAGCATATTGTGGGAGCTTTCCAGCTCTCACGCACTAGTCACAATCTTGATCCTTTGTTTCAGTATTGCCAGCCTGACAGTGTGCAGTGTTAATGAACATGCTATTAATGTTAGTTGTATATGCTTATTTACATTTGGAACAACAGAATTCAAAGCAGGATATCATTCAGTACACAGAATGCCAAATACAGTATGTGTGTGTGCGTGTGGGTGTGGGGCAATACGTGTGGTGGAGGGTGGGGGGAGTATAGTGAGTATGAAATGTGTGTCACAATGGTAATATGGGTGTGTGCATGCGTGGCTAAGGACGTCCAAGACTGATATGTAAGCTTTGCCTTTAACACTTGATGAAACACACCTCAGTATTTATTTAGGTTCTATTTATAAGTTTGTAGCATGTTACATTGTTATATTATTATGATTATGTTTTGGAGGTGAAACCTGAAACGCCATATAAAGACAAACACTGAAATATTAAAAAAATGCATTATGTGTGGCAAAATACATGAATGACAATATGTCAGGAAGAAATGTTACCGAATTTTAACATCTATTGAAATACGTTTAAGGAACAGCATTTCCTAAGCTTAGATTATCGGATTTCCTTTGATCAGTATGTTACGTTATACAGTAACTTTGAGTTACGTAATATGTTATGTATTGTATTATAAGTGATGTCACGGTGGACGTTCACTTAAAACTACATCAAACAGACAGCAAGTGCAGTTGTTAGTAGTTTACCGGTATTTGTTATTGATCACACACTGACCAACTTATCCCTGAGTAATTTTTTAAAATCTTTATAATGATTGGAAAACAGCACCTTAGGCATGTTAGCAGGTGGCAAGATGTCTAGCGAGTTGGCAAAGCGTCTAGAGAGTTTTGATTGTGCCAGTCGAGAAAGCATCATATTTTAACGGAAAAAACCTGCTATTGTAACAGGAAAATTGCGTTAAGAAATGCACATAAACTTCACTAATTCCTGTATAAGTGCCCTGTAATAAAAATCATGTCAGTGAGCAAAATATATATGTTAGTGTCGGATCAGTTATATTGTCAGGTAAGTTATAGTAAGTTATTGAAGTTACTGTTAGATTGTTATACTGCATGGAATAATATCCATTATAATTAGAGGATAATAATAATAAAAAATAATAAACATGAGATTTGTATGGAACTCATTAATTAGTAGGAAGTAACCCACCCTCCTTCTCGATCACCTCCACCAATCTGTTTGCATAGAGGCGACATGGTTCCATATGAGCTGTTGTTGGCTTCTGAACCGTTCCCGCTAGGTATGGATGTGGGCCAGTAGTTCATCTGGGCCCGTACTTATAAAAACTACATCATAGTTAGGTGAAAGTCATAAAAGCGAGACTTAAGGAGCACTTCATCACAAACACCACCACCGCCACCACCAGCATGGAGAACTCTAATAGTACGATAGAGAAACGCACAAGTGGTCATCACCACTACAGAGTTCCAGCTGCAAGGTACCGTAACGATACATTAATATAACCTTCATTTCTGGCGAGAGAGCCTTGTTCTTGCCGTTGGTCTTGTTAGGGTCTTCCGCACCAAATCTGTCACGAAAATTGTGCCTGCACGGTCCAAGCAGTATCTCTTTACCAGTTCTGCATCACTTAACTCATTAAGGACATCTTTCCTGTCATGAGAACGTCTTGGTTGACGGTGGCTAATTTATTGTTGTTGTGGTGCGGCGGCCATGTTTACCGTTATGATCTAGTCTTAAGCAGCGTCCTAACCGCTATACCAATTCGGGAGGTGTCTTAAGTTATGTCTCAGTTTAGGTCGAACATAAAGACTTATGACTCGCTCCTATGAATTTAGGACAGACTTTCGCCTTATGACGCAGTCTTAGTGTTTTATAAGTACGGGCCCTGGTGTCCGTTCACTCTCACGCTCCCAACAGTTAACCATATTCCCCCATAAATTTTCGATGGGGTTTATTTCTGCTTCCTTACTGAGCCAGTCGTGCAGCTGCAAGTCCTCTCGACCTTCAAACCATTCTCCCCGTGTGGATGGGGCAGCCGTCATGAACAAAAATTACAGGGCCAGGAGGAAACGGATTGTTCCGCTCCTGAACTGAGGGGAGGAAAAAAAAAATCCTGCAAAATTTCAATGTATTTTTTAGCAGTGAAACTCCCTTCTATCCTGGTGACGTCACCCACAGCGTGGATGCACACCCACCACCCGACATTGACGGTGACGTGTCCACCTCTGGCCTCCTCGTAAATGTTCCAACGGTCGTAACTACACGTGAATAGAATATTTATAAATCGCTCATATAGTTTCATTTCTAAAATTTTTGACGCTTCGGGAAAAGCCACCGTTTTTCATGTTATTGTTCATTATCCACTATATGTTTGGTATAATTTATGGGGATCGTTAAGGCTTAATAAACAGTGGCTCAAGTGTTGGTAATATGCGTTCATCTAGACGTGTTATTACTATGAATATCAATGGATCCCTAAATGTTTATATAATAATATTAAAGTTGTTTAGTGATACTGTATAAAAATATACATATCGTCAGTAAATTTATACATATGCATTAGAGAACTATCGCCTCCAGAAATCTTTTCTCTATCATTAAATTTTACGAATACAAAATACCTGGTAACAGTCATATATATCAGGCATACGATCAGTATATCAATATATTGTATATGGCCTTTATCTGCACTTCCACACTCTCCAATTTTTCCTCAACCTCTTTGTACAATTCACCACCATATATATACACACACACACACACACACACACACACACACACACACAACCAAAGAAGAAACCAGGGTTCGTTTGACAAAAGGGAGGATTCATATAGGCCTCAGAATACAAATATAAAACAAGTTATTTCTTACCTAACCAGAATACACTCAGTGGAAGCTAAGTACTCACAAAGCTCGAGGAAACGTGGAGACTTCGAAGGTTAAATCCAGATATAATTCACACACTAGTGTAAATGGAGGAGTGAATAAAAAATGGGAAATGGTGCACAAACAGTGTGTTTTGTAATCAAAGTCACGTATTGAGTAGTGTTGGGGAAAAGTGCAACACAATGTGACAAAAGTGTAACGTGACAGTAATGTACAAATGTGTACAAATGACAAAATGTGTACAGGGATGTGTGTACAAAATGAGATAAATATCTGTCTCTTCACACTTTCCTGGAGCTTATAAAGGAACTTACTCCTCCTTTCTCAGCTAATTAACCATTAGGCTGTCTTAAAAATAATCTCTGTCCATACAGAAACAATAGAGGCACCTGCTACCAATGAGGGCCTCATACACTCCACACAGAACCAATTGTGTGCCATCAAGAATGTGACGAAAGCGACATTTAGGCTTCTAATTGGCAAACATCCCTACTTTGCTCCTCCCACATTATGTCACACCCACAGTTCAAGGACAAGAGGAACTTTCTGCATAATTTGTGAGGAAAACATCTGGTGTCTTATCAGTTGAGAAGGCAAAAGTGACTGCTTGGTTTTACCCTTACAGGCAGCAAAACTGATAAGAAAAAGATTTTATGTTATTGATGGCTCGCTTCTCTCCCCTTTCATTATCACCTTATCCTCTATTTCACTCATTCGCTACTGGGGTAACTACGCCAGTGACACCTCCCTTCCTGAGAGAAGAAATTTCCCAAGGGGAAATTTCTGGATACTATACAATCAAGTTCTGGACAGGTAATCTGCTAAAACATTACTAACACCTTTTACATGTCTTACATCAAGGGAGTATGCTTGGAAAAATAGGGCCCAGCGGGTCAATCAAAAATTTTTGTCCTTAAATTGGGAAAAAAATTTCAGAGGGTGGTGATCAGAGTACACTACAACTTCACCTGACCCATTGGGCTTTGGAACCACTATGGCCGGGGAGCACCACTCACTTTGACAAGACTCGATTAACCCCTGCTGCAACATGTAGTTCAGCTCCTCTCGAATGATGGTCTGCTTCTGAGGACTAGCCCGGTAGGGGGACTGCTTTACAGGGCTGGCATCTCCAATGTCCACATCGTGCTGTGCCACTTCCGTCCGTCCTGGGGTGTCCTGGAAGACATCAGGGAACTTCCTGAGAAGGGCAACAAGCTCAGCACACCGCTCTTCAGTCAAGTGGGAGAGTTTATCAGTCAATGTTCTCCAAGTTTCCTGGTTTTCTCTCCAACTGGTCATCTGGTCCAAAGTCGAAGGGCAGTCCTCGTCCTCCGCCAACTCAACAGCCGACACCATGCTTGCAGCACTAGGGGTTCCACGTCTCGCCTGTGGTACTCCTTCAACTTATTTATATGGCACAATCTTCGTTCCTTCCTCCGGTCTGGAGTTAAAATGACATAATATACTTCACCTACCCTTTTCTCCACTAGATAAGGGCCTGCAAAACTTGCCTGCAGAGGCTGACCATGAATGGGAAGCAAGACAAGAACTTGATCGCCTGGGTGAAACACTCTGTGCCTAACTTTCTTAGAGTGGTCATACCACCTTTTCATCTTTTCCTGAGAGGACTCCAAGTGTGCCCTGGTCTTTCTTTAAATTTTGTCACATAGTCTAGCAAGTTAATTTGGTCATCATCCTTGACCCATTGTTCTTTGAGGAGTTTAAGGGGACCTCTTACTCCATGACCAAAGATTAACTGAAATGGGGAGTAGCCCAAGGACTCGCTCAGTGCCTCTCTGGTTGCAAAAAATAGTAAAGGTAAACACTTGTCCCATTCCTTTTCATCAACACATAGTTTTCTGAGCATTCTCTTCAAAGTTTGGTGATACCTCTCTAATGCACCTTGACTCTGAGGATGATATTCTGAGGAAGTGATCTGTGAGATTCCTAACTCCTTAAGGGTTTGTCTGAACAGTTTGGAACTAAAATTACTGCCTTGGTCCGACTGCACTTCTTTAGGGAGACCAAAACAGGTAAAGAAGGTTAGCATCTCCTTTACAACCAATTTAGCTGAAATATTTCTCAAGGGAATGGCTTCAGGATATCTAGTGGCCATGTCTAACATTGTGAGGATGTACTGGTGGCCCGAAGAGGTCTTAGGCAAAGGGCCAACAATGTCCACAAGGACTCTAGTGAATGGGGCCTCAAACACAGGTAGAGGAATCAAAGGAGCCGGAGGGATGGGCTTATTGCTCTTACCGACTAGCTGACAGGTGTGACATGACCTACAGAACCGGGAGAAATCTCAACGGATTCCAGGGCAGTAAAAATGCTGCCAGATGCGGGAGAGAGTCTTCCTCACCCCTAAGTGACCTGCTAAAGAAGAGTCATGAGCAATGGAAATAATTTTGTGCCTCTAGGGTCTTGGAACCACCACCTGATATACAGTCTCCCACTCGTTATCATGAGCAACACTAGGAGGTCTCCATCTTCTCATTAACACGTAATTTGGCCTTAAATAATAACACTCTGTCAGTTCAGACTCACATTCATTTTCCCTAACTGCTGAGTCAATTAAAGTGGCAATCTCTGGATCAAATCTTTGCATATCAGCTAACTTTGCACTTGCATCATTATGGGGTGAATCAACTCTGAGTCATTTAACTGGGCAAAAAAGGTATCACCAAGCCCAATATCATCATCGGCATTGCCAGTGCCATTACTGTCAACATTCTCATGGCTGGCTTTTGCCGTCATAGCTCTAGTTACAGCACATGTGGGAAACAATTTAGGACATGTATCTTCCAACTCTTTAGTCCTATCCTCACTCAGGGAAGTTTTTGACACGCAGGGAACAGCACTCACCTGTCCTCCCGCCAGGTCTTTACCCAAAAGGAAAGTGACCCCTTGTACAGGAAGCTGGTCAACAACACCCACACGCACTGAACCAGTAACTAACTCTGACTGGAGCTTCACCTCAACTAGGGAAA
Organism: Coenobita brevimanus; assembly: GCF_032717465.1. Taxonomy (NCBI): domain Eukaryota; kingdom Metazoa; phylum Arthropoda; class Malacostraca; order Decapoda; family Coenobitidae; genus Coenobita; species Coenobita brevimanus. Next base: position 6,591,896 of record NC_137066.1, read on the forward strand.
CAGATACAAACTCAGCTATACCTTGCAGCAAGACACATTCATTAGGGTCAGCTACATCAACAATCCCCTTCAACATTAGTGACTGTGAAGCTCCTGTGTCTCTAAGTATAGTGACTTCCTTACCACCTTTTCCATCAACTGAAACAAACCCCTTAGAAATAAAGTTAGCAAATAAATAACCTGGGAAGGAGTCACTTTGAGTACTGCTCGGGGGAGGACACTCTAATGGAGTCTTATTACCACTCTCACCTGAACTTGACGGCTGCACTGCCCCATGCTTACTAGTGTCTAGCAATGGCTCTACAGGAGTCTGTCTATCCACCACTGACAGTTCCACTCTGGCCTTATCAACAATATGTACCTGCCGGGGTTGTGTCTGACTACCGCTAACAATATCTGTTGGTGGCTGCACTCTGTTGGTGTCAAAAGACCCCCATAAGTTTACTAAAGAAATTGGTTTTACCGAGGGACTTTTCCCTCGTTTTTTCCGGCACCAATCCTCCAAGTGCCCCGTTTTCTAGGAATACTGGCAAAACCTGACACTTTTTCTTGACCCTCTGGCAACACTGTCCTCACTTACTTTCGTAGAACTAACATGCTCTGGGGTTGCAGTGTTCCCGCTAGTGTCAATTGACATTAGCATGCCTTTACCAGAAGAAGGGTTCACAAAAAATGGTTGGTTCACTCTCCTACCCTTAACAAATAACTGAGGCTTACGTTCATGCTTATGAATTATACTATAGTTATTTGCTACAACAGCAGCCTCAGCTAGGGTATCTACCTTTTCCCACTAGGTATGTAGCCACATCCCTATCTATCTTACCAGTGAAGTTCTCCAAGATTATTAATGCTTTAAGTTTACAGAAAACATCAACTTTTTTAGAATGCAACCATTGATCAAATAAGTCTGTGAGTACTCTAGCATATTCCACATGAGTCTGATCTTTCTGTTTAAAGATGGATATAAATTTAAGCCTATATGCCTCTGGCACGAGTTCATATGCTTTGAGAATGGCATCTTTTAAACAATGATAGTTAGCATTTTGATCAACAGATAGAGAAATATAAGCCTCTTGAGCCTTTCCTTTCAAAACACTCTGCAGCAGTACTGTCCAAGAGTCTTTTGGCCACGAGGGACGACCTGCCACCTTTCCAAACATATGGATATACTTGGTGACATCTTGCTCATTAAAGGGAGGTACTAGCTTAATGTTCCTAGCAACATCAAAAGATTCCTTGGCAGATGAACTACCAGCTCTAGGTAAGCTATAAGGGTGCTTCAGTCTGAATTCGTGATCCATTTCCTTTTGTCACATTTGAGCCTGTAATTCTATTTCCCTCATTTTGGCATTCCATTCTTGTTCTCTAATTTTTGCTTGCACTTCAAGTTCCCTCAACCTAATTCTGGCTAACTCAAGTTGCACTTTGTCACCAGTATCATGAGCAGAAAAATCACTAGGGTCGGGTATCTCCGATGCCAAAGGCTCAGGGTCAACACCTTGTGCAGTATCAAATGGCTCAGAACTAGCTATAGAGGACTCACTTTGTTCAAACATGGTGTCCAATATTAAATCAAGTAACTTAGTCTTAGTGACTGAGGCAGGAAATCTCAACTGTAAGGCCTGGGCATGCAATATGAGCTCGTGTTTTGTGAGTGTTTTCACTCTGTTTGGGGATGGCTTAGAATCCAAAAATGTTTTCACATCACTATCACTCATTAGGGCCATGATTACTGAGATTAGGTAAGAGTAAGCACTGTGTTTGTGGCCAAGGTTGCCAATATTATGTCACAGAGCTATCCTGGCAGGAGGTCGCCAAATTGTTATGGGGGTGTATATTACGGTGCACTCTTAACCCTTAATTAAGCACCAAAAGGGATAAGATAAAGTTTGCAAGAAAACTAACTTAACTTTACTGTACACTATAACATACACAACCAAAGAAGAAACCAGGGTTCGTTTTACAAAAGGGAGGATTCATATAGGCCTCAGAATACAAATATAAAACAAGTTATTTCTTACCTAACCAGAATACACTCAGTGGAAGCTAAGTACTCACAAAGCTCGAGGAAACGTGGAGACTTCGAAGGTTAAATCAAGATATAATTCACACACTAGTGTAAATGGAGGAGTGAATAAAAAATGGGAAATGGTGCACAAACAGTGTGTTTTGTAATCAAAGTCACGTATTGAGTAGTGTTGGGGAAAAGTGCAACACAATGTGACAAAAGTGTAACGTGACAGTATTTGTGTACAAATGACAAAATGTGTACAAGGATGTGTGTACAAAATGAGATAAAAATCTGTCTCTTCACACTTTCCTGGAGCTTAAAAAGGAACTTACTCCGCCCTTCTCAGCTAATTAACCACTAGGCTGTCTTAAAAATAATCTCTGTCCATACAGAAACAATAGAGGCACCTGCTACCAATGAGGGCCTCATACACTCCACACAGAACCAATTGTGTGCCATCAAGAATGTGACGAAAGCGACATTTAGGCTTCTAATTGGCAAACATCCCTACTTTGCTCCTCCCACATTATGTCACACCCACAGTTCAAGGACAAGAGGAACTTCCTGCGTAATTTGTGAGAAAAACATCTGGTGTCTTATCAGCTGAGAAGGCAAAAGTGACCGCTTGGTTTTACCCTTACAGGCAGCAAAACTGATAAGAAAAAGATTTTATGTTATTGATGGCTCGCTTCTCTCCCCTTTCATTATCACCTTATCCTCTATTTCACTCACTCGCTACTGGGGTAACTACGCCAGTGACAATATATATATATATATATGGAGCCTCTGTGGTACAGTGGTAGAGTGTGCGTTTTCGAACACGGGTGAGCCAGGGTTTGCGCCCCGCTTGGGTAATAAACTTTGGGAGTGTTCACCCAGCCACGTACTGCTTTGGCGGACACAAGGGGTGCTGTGGTTGAACCAGTGTCGCATACTGTAAAGTATGCTTGCACCCAGTCGGCTTGCGCGGGCCGATTACACTTGGTTCACAGACTACACACACATCCAAAGCCACTCCAACACGACAATTACACTTAAAAGTACTTCTCACCCTACATACAATCTCAGCTAGGCAGCCTAAGCCACTTGGTAGAGATACAATGGCTGTACCGTCCCCACTTCGGTCGGGATAGGCCGGTCCTGTAGTGGATACTCAAACGGCTGATGATGATATATATATATATATATATATATATATATATATATATATATATATATATATATATATATATATATATATATATATATACACTGTGTGTGTGTGTAGGGTCTCATTTTTACCTGATAACCATACACCCACATATCTTATTAATCAAGAAACTTCATATTGTCTAGCTTATATTCGATAAATCCACGAGGGCTATCGTGTTATTTACTCATATCTGTTCCAAGGGGCCCAACATTAAAATAAATAAAGCAAAGATTCTGTGTGTGGTCATTCGGGAGGGTCATGCAGAAATCATAATTATATTATCAGTGATCATTTTCAAACTACTATACGACATAAGGTACTGGTTTTACACTTGACCACTCTCATTTTATAAGGAATTACATTGGCTAGTAAAGGAAAGCTGGATTTATAACCATATCAAAAAAATACGTGAACTTCGCAAACTATTAAACACTGAACTTGCCGCCTTTTCGAAGTAGTTTACGTGAACGTCCACTGTGTGAGCCTTCATGACATAGTTAATACAATATATAACGGATATATTGCATAAATCTATGCTATAGTATAACTTAATAAACTGATCGCTGGGAATCCGGTAAGCTACCATTAAAAACGGATGCACCAACTGTACAGTGTAATATTGGAATGAACATTATAATAACATTACTTTCTCCTAGAAGAAATAGTTTTTCATGTAATATGGATTCCATATTGCAGTATTATAATACTTCAGTGTTTGTCTTTATATGGTGTTTCAGGTTTCACCTCCAAAACATAATCATAATAATATAACAATGTAACATGCTACAAACTTATAAACAGAACCTAAATAAATACTGAATTGTGTGTCATCAAGTGTTAAAGGCAAAGCTTACATATCAGTCTTGGACGTCCTTAGCCACGCATGCACACACCCATATTACCATTGTCACACACATTTCATACTCACTATACCACCCTACCCCCCACCACACGTATTATGTTCATTAACACTGCACACTGTCAGGCTGGCAATACTGAAACAAAGGATCAAGATTGTGACTAGTGCGTGAGAGCTGGAAAGCTCCCACAATATGCTTCATAAATGTATTTTGAGAGTTCCATATAGGCTGTTTGTATTTTCCATAAGAAATGGCTGTTCATCAGTATGTTCACTTTAATTACTGACATAACTAGAACAGGAACCTCAGCAGTGACACTACAACTCACCACCGTAGCTATGAGGATTGGAGGTGTCAGCGGCCACCTCCCCACTAACTGGTATCTGCCACTGAACACACGATTACCTTTAACATTAACGAAAACATCATTGTGGGTATGGCTACCCCATGACTATTACTGAAACACAAACTATGCAAATAAGTGCTGATTACTGGTTAACGTAATCTGTAATGAGATGGTGATGTATTGCACTTGTATTTTGACACAGTATTAAATTTTACGTAAACATACTAAATGCAACGTCATTACTCATTAGCATAAACTGATAATGTGTGTGTGTGTGTGTGTGTGTGTGTGTGTGTGTGTGTGTGTGTGTGTGTGTGTGTGTGTGTGTGTGTGTGTGTCTACTGATAGCCAGCTGAAAAGTTTTAGAGAGAGAGAGAGAGAAAGAGAGAGAGAGAGAGAGTCAAGGCTGAGGAGCAGGCTGTATGTTTTCCGTTAACGAGGGAGGGGTGAGATCCTAGTGTGTAATCGGGTCTCTATAAAGATATTAAAAATAAATAGGTTTATTATTATTTAGGAGTCAAGATATCATTGACATCTTAATAATGTGACTCTTTGGTCTTGTAGTATGTAAATCTTGAGATATGGTTAAAGTTACTGTGCTAGTCAAAGAAAGGAGAAGTTAAAGATGAATACAGGGAGTTGATCTTGATTTAATATCTTCAAGGAAAGTCTAAAGTTGAGCAAGTGTATTTATTACACAGGAACGTAATTTACTAAGTGTCGTCGGACCCTTTTCTTATTTTCTCTCTCCACAACCATTCAGTTCTATGGCTAGCCTCTTTTCTGATCTCTAATCCCTACATTCTTGTGTTAGCAGGGTCTCGTGTCACATCGGCTACACTGTCGTTGGAAGATTCTACAATCCCTGTATGTCTGAGTGTATGCCTTAGTGCTTCTCTGGTGCCCACTGGCATACTGTTGATTAAGTCTTTAGTGAACTCATTTCCTTTTGGTCGATTTTCGCTGACACACTTCCTATGTCGCTACACCCTGGCTGGTGCTTCTATCTATCTATCTATCTGTCTATCTATGAGTTGGCTATTATTATAATATGGAGTCCTGACATCGCTCGGTCATGCCAGCTGGCGGTCCTCCAACAGCAATCATCATTGACATATGCTAATCTACTAATACATAACACTGATAATAATATTGTAGAGATATAATATTCATGTTAATATTACCCAATGATCCAGTAATATTATATTTTGAACAAGTTGTGGCTACATAACTGGAACAAATGCAATATAGTTAAATTGACTATAGAATATTGTATGACATATTGTAAAGATAATGTGTATGTACAACAGTCATATGCTTATATGCAAAAAAATAAGTTTCAAAAAGTTAAGATAACAGTAAGAGCTATTAATATTTTATACAGAGATAATGATGCTATGGTATACTTCTATGTCATGTGTCATTCACTGTTCTTTTTTTTATAATAAAATTAATACTATATACAAAATATGTACACTTCATTTCAGGGGTTTACTTGAATTCGTACTTTACCCCCACTAAATACTGACTCCAAGTTTGTAATTCTTATGCGATGGCATTCTGGCACTGAACAGCACTACTGCAAATACAATACAGATTATAAAGACAGTAGGGTGCTACTGGGCTACACATAATATGGGTTGAACATACTTAAACTCAAATCTTCCCCAGAGCTTCATTGTTTCATTGATTAGTTGCATAGTTTTCAAACTTAGGTGAGAAGCCGCAGTACTTGTGCTCATGTTTAAGTCCTTATTAGGTAGTGGGTAGAAATGTTTGTGTGTAGTGACTGAGGATGGCATAGAAGTATTGATGGTGGATAAAGTGGACATGGATGGTGTAAATACCGCACAAGTAGTCTGGGTGCTATGTATAATCCTGATGCTGAAGTATGAGATGGTGGTATATCTGGACAGATCTATGTAAAACTGATGTGTTATGAGAGTGAAAAAAAAAAAAAAAAAAACTGTGAGTGTCCGATGAGTTGATGGTGTACAAGCTTATCTGGAGCAAAAGTGAAGTTGCAGTGATGAAGAATGTTGAGGTTTCTTATGATAGGCATTTTCCACAAGGGGACAGTTTCAGTAGGCTGAAACTGAAAATGTACGCTTAGGACAAAGAGTGAACAGGCATGTAAGCGCATGTATGGCACTTTCGTTCAATCGTTGATTCACTTGCGAAAGTGACAGTGTTCCGTCTCTTGAAGACCCATGATGAGTTCGGTGTCTGTGTAGATGATGATGAATTTTCAGCAAGTGTTATTATTCTTAGAAGGGAAGGGGTGTGTTTGGTATACTGTGAACAGGTCGTCAGTTATGATTGGTACGGTACATGAACTACTACTGATGTTGGTGTCTGTTGCTTCTAAATATGGATAATATTGCATGAAATCCCTACTTCGGAACAAAGACTTCAATTTATGTTTATGTATGCCTTGACTAATTATCTGACGTAGCTCATGAACTGGAAGTAAATCAATTGTGATCTTGCTATTACCTGCATTCGATATTCCTTGCATAAGTGCCCTGTAACGAACTCCAGTGTTGTCTAACTGGAGAAGAATTTTGTCAATGTGTTCCGTGATGATGGAGAAGTGTTGGAAAAGTGTATTTATCTACACTTTCGAGAGCTATGTTTTCGCCTTTTTTAGATTTTCCACGATTGTCTTCATTGTTGAGTTGTGTCCGGCGATGAATTTATATTGGTATGTTAGTACCTGAGCTATTTTATTAAATTTGTTGTTTATTTCATGAAGGTCTTCCCCTGTAGCTAATCCAAAGACGTTCCCAAGAATTGCATCACCCAGGTCAAACAAACCGCGCTTTTGGCGAGTACGTGTGATGTTCGTGTCTCCTCAGTACCTCCGTTCCATGAGATGTGGTGGAGATCTTGGATCATGATGAGCATAGTTGACTTTAGCCTGTTGTCTTTCATTTCCTGCTAGCTCTTCACTATTTCAAGATCCCACTTCCTTTGTGTTATGTGCTTGTGAAACATAGTCTCCTATCATGAAGTTCAGGGTCCTCATGGGTTTTGCTATGTTCTCTAAATAAGTAGGTAATTCTGTATAAGTAATCCAAACTGGATTTCAGTACTCATGACATCTTTTACGATTGACGTCGTAGGCCGTTGGAACTATGAGGCATCACTTGCCGTACTATGTGTTGGGGGTCTAAGTGACCATATCCTCTTGCTAGTGTAGAGGAGAATCCAAAGCATAAGTCTCATCATCGTTACCTACCGACAAAAAAATCTATTAATATTCTCTCTAAATATAGTCATGCTGCGGTCGATGATAGAGGATGATGTGCGTTGCAGCTGACTAACGGAGAACAGTGACTTACCTGTTATTTCATTTATAGAAGGAATTTAAATCGATATTTAAATCATGTAAATGGTGTACTGTAGATTTTTTGGAACGGTTTGCACCTATGTTTGATTGTTTGGTATATGACCTTAATTTATTTTTTGTGAATTTTCACTGTTGTTTTTCTTTGGATTGGTTTCATGAGTTATGTTCGGTTGTTCGGTGGTATCTGAGGCTGTATAATTATTGGATAGTTCCCTTGAAAACTCGTTTTAAATGGTCAATATGAACTTGTTTCTCTTCTTCTTCACCACTTGACAGTGACCTAATTAAAAGCTTTGCTTTTATGTTAATTACTCTTGTACAGATGGCCCTCAAATTTCCGGGGATAGATTTTTTGTCTCGTATAGAATGATAAATTTCACTGACAATGTCTCCTAAGCTGATAAGCGAGTCTCTTGCCTTTTATTAAATGCCTCCGTCATTTTCTTCCTTAGACATCGTTAATTGTTTTTTTTTACTCTTATGTATGTCCTGGAATTCCATGTAAACGGAGTTTAATCATCGTAGTTGTATATGGGCAGATTTTTCACCTTCTAGAATAATATCTACATGTAGAGAGTTTTTTATCTGTCCCATATATAATGAAATATGGTGTGTCTCCTCATATATTTATTTATAGATCCATTAATTGGAGGCTTCTACTTCCTGGGAACTCCAAGCATCCCAGCTTGCATAATTTTCATTGAGAATGTGTCGTAGCACATCTAATACTTTTTGTTTTGCTCTCTACTAACTCCATTAGATGCTGGGTGATAGGCTAAAACATGTAACCTTTTTGATGTTGTATTGTTTGACATATTTCTTGTAAGAGATATCAGAATTACTCAATTCACCTCCATTATCGCTTATTAGTACCTTTGGGGTAGTAAAGCGACATATTACATTATCTATTATTGCCTTTGCTACTGTTTCTGCTGTTTTATCTTTAATTGGGGCTAAAATTACCTAACGGGAAAAACGATCCTTTGCTACGAATAGGTATTGGTTATTATTGTATGATAATGGCATCTCTAAGTAAATCAACCGCGACAACCTCCCATGGTTGGACATGGTACAGGGTAATTACTCCATCGGTGCAGGTGGTGATTGTTAGTATCCTTTGTGTTTTGCACATGATTCACATCTGTCTAAATGATTGTTTATATCTTTTCGTAATGATGGCTAGTAATAACAACTAGGCTGGTTTGACTGTCCTATCCTTCCCACGACGTCCTGCATGTGGGCTATCGTGTATCGTTCGTAATACTTGGGGTATCATGTCATTAGGTACCACTGACTGTTTATTATATCTTCGGGCTTTTAGTTGTCCTGGGTTGATCCTGTATAAGGCATTATTGATTATTGTGAATTGTTCTAGTGGTACATGTAGTTTGGGTAATTGTATGTCATCTCCACTTTCTAACTTGTATATAACTTTACACCATGTTGGATCAAGTCTTCGTGCTTTCGCGATTTCATCGTGTTTTGGGATGTTTCCTTTGAGATCTAATGCCGCGACATGAATCTTTGTGTTCCTAGATAATGCATCAGCTACAAGATTTATTTTGCCTTGAGTGTAATTGTGTACAATGTAGTTTTCGACTGTACGTTTCCATCTTGCTCTCCTCCCAGAGAGGAGTTTTTCTTTAAACATATCCACTAGTGGTTTATGGTCGGTGAACAAGTGTATTTCGTAACCATATACCAAATCTCGAAACTTTTGTAATGCAAAAACCACTACAAGTGCCTCTAAGTCTGTAGTGCAATAATTTTTCTCTGCATCTTTTGTTTGTCTGCTGGCAAATGCAATTGGTTGAGTCTGTCCTCTTTTATCTTCTTGCATCAGTGCAGCCCATAATCCTTTAATTAATGCGTCTGTACAAATAATAAATGGCTTTGTGAAATCCGTATATGCCAAACATGGTGCATTTGTAAGTTTATTTTTTAATTTGTTAAATGCTTGTTTTTTTCTTCCCCCCATTGGAATATAGCATCTTTTTTGAGTAGTTGGATTAGAGGAAAGTGTTTTATATGAGAGAACTGTTGTATGAATGACCTATAATACCCTGCTAGACT